>NC_045427.1:416958666-417263308 GCF_902635505.1 Sarcophilus harrisii | reverse complement strand
TATGGCGGCGCCCGCGGCTCCCCCCCCCTCCGCTCGCTGCCAGCAGGTGAAAGGTCACGGAGGCCCAGCGCCTCCGCCAGCCCTGAAGCCGCAATGGCCGCCATGATGGGTGAGGGCAAGGATGTCGGAGAGCTGGGGGCGGGGCAGGGGGCGGGGCATTACTCTGGTCCTCTGGATCCGAACTCGGGGAAGCCCTTGAGCCGCTCTCTACTGTCTCAGCGGGGGAAACTTGCCTATCTGGTCCTGCTGGGCTTGCATGAAGAGGGGCACGGGATGAGGCGCGGAAAGGTGGCTAAAGTGATAAAGGAGAACTGGAGGTTGGAGGAGGGAGGGGTTGGAAGAGGTGGCTAAGGTTTTATATTGACAAGAAAACAGAATTTGGGAGAAGAGCAAGAGTGGGGAGCTGTGGCTAGATGTGGGTTTGAGGGGAGAAGGAAGACGGATATGCACATGGGGAAAAGTAAGCGTGAGAGGCTTTGAAAGACGAGAACGAGGTTTAGGGGATGGAGGGGTTAAGGGAGGGGCAAGCCGAGGAATGAATTGTGGGGCAGGTGAATGTTTTAGTCCGGAAAGGAATAAGATCATTGAGTTCCATTCCCTTCATTTTTTGGATTAGCCAAACTGAGGCCCAAATGACAGTGAGATTTAAGGGAAGAATTTTTAGACACATAAGAAATAATTTTTAAAAGTTTTTATATTATTATTAGACACGAATTAACTACTCCTTTTGGATACTGCCCTTTCTGGATTTAAGGACGTTGCTCTCCTTGATTCCCTTCTTACCTGTCTGACGATTCATTCTCAGCCTCCTTTGCTGGCTCATCATAACTGGATGTTACCCCGAGATTCTGTTCCAGGCTCTCAGTTTTCTCTACACTCATTTAATGATCTCATTAGTTAACTCGAATTTAATGATCATTTCTATGCAAATGACTTCCTAATCTCTATTTACAGATTTAGCCTCCCAGAGTTTCATTCAACGGGCTGTTGCGGATTTCAAATTATATGGCCTATAAGTATCTCAAATGCTAGCGGTCAAAATTTATAATCTTTCTCCAAAACAAAACAATTCACTCCTACTGCCACCCTTCTTCCCTATATTTATGAAAAAATCTTTCTAGTAGCTCTACAATCTTGTTTTCATTCTCAAGTCTTCACTCTCACCACATATCCAATTGATGTATTTGAAGTTTAGCACCAAATGAAGAGATTGATGTGGGTACCAAATGTTGGGTTCAGTCATGTGCAAAATTCACAGTGACCACTCTCTTTGCCAAAAGATAAGTTTATTTAGAAGAGATTACAGACAAAATGAACAGAAACAACAGATACCAGATTTGGGAGAGTATATATTTAGATATTATGAGGTATGGGGGAGAGGTGAGAAGAAAGACACCAGGAAGCAGAATGCAGGCTAACCCAAATAGGGATTCAGCAAAGATTGTGTGGACCATGGACACATTTATAGGAGAAATTTAACCTCAAGAGTTTAACTTGGATTTCTGACTGGATATTACAAGGTAAGGCTGCCCATGACCACAGATAGTGGGACTACCAGGTTGAACTGTTCCCCATTAGTGCCCTTCCCTGCTTGCCTTAGGGAGTAATCTTATCTGTTCTTCAGGCTTTTTTCTGCCAACCCCATATAGTTACTCAGGACCTCAACACAATCACTTACCAAATTTTGTCCTTACTACTCCCCACAGCGTGGCTCAGATCCATCCCTTTCCCTTAATTTGCCATCACTGTACTACTGGCCTTTATCATCTCTTGCTTGGACTATTGCAATAGCCTCCAAATTCATATTCCCATCCCCATTCAATATAAGTCCCTTCTTCCACAAAAATATTTTCCTAAAGTTCAATTTTTCCTGTCTTTCCCTCCCCCTACTTGCTATTCTCCACCAAATTCAAACAGCTCTCTATTACCTCCAGGATGTAATGGAAACGTTGTTTAGTAGTTTGTCACTACCTAGTCTCGTGCTGCCTCATCAATCCCCTCTTTAAATTCTGTGATATAGCCAAATTAGCCTAATTGGTTTTCCTTGAATGCACCGCTCCACTCAATTCTTTCTATGCCTTGCATTAGCTGTCTGTATGGCTTGTGATGCACTCCCTCCCCATTTCTATCTTTTAGAGTCCTGGAGTTCCTTCAAGACTGACTCTTAAGTATTATCTTCTATAAATGAGCCCCTTCCTAGTGTCTATGGTTGGAAAGGCCTTCTAGTCCCTCAATCCCTAACAAAGTTACTTCGTTTTCTTTGGGAAGGAGGGAAGTTATTGATGGTGATGTTGGTAGTTTTGCTTGTGGCCTAGAATGCCCCCCTGCCTACAAAAGTGTTTCAGCTACGTAATCTTCAACTTCCTGTAGTCTCCAGTTGCCTCCAGTTGTCTCCAGTTGCCGGTAACTCCTCCCTCAAGTCCCAGCGTCCCAGCGAGGTTATCTTCTATTTGTTTTATGTTTCCTGTGACCCAGGGACCCCTGAGTACCAAAGGACTCCCTAAGAGACTCAAATGGACTCCACTTCTGACTGGTGAGAAGTTGACTCTAAACGGGAACTTCTTTTTTCATTTTTCAGTATGCTTTAACTCATTAAGGTACCTTCCCAAAGCCCCAGAGGGGGAAACACAGGGAATGTGTACACAAAATACATACAACTTTACACTGACAAATACTTAAAACATGCATGTAATACATACATAACAAAATACAAGATTTTATAAACAAAAATAGAAATATTAGGGGCATTCAAAAAACTCATAGAAACAGGCACAGAACTATATTGTCTAATACATCTACTATATTCTCTAAGGAGGCTGACTCCTGGGACACTTGGACTCTACCTAATGGATTTCATTTTCTTATCACTCTACTATTTGAATAGTAGCTCAAGCTTGTTGAACCAGGACATAGTTATCCTTCTAGTGATGATCTTTTCCAAGAAATAGGTGACTGCAAAAAGCTCCTACTGCTGCCAGTGACTCAGGGATTCCCAATTTCTTGAATACATAACATATCAGGGAAAGAAACATAAAGCAAAAAAGGCAGCTGGAGACTTACAAAATTGTCTGAAGCTTATACAGGAATACATAGATACTCACAGAAAGAGTATGTGTGTGTGTAAGAGAGAAAGATTGAGAAATATGTGTATGAGAAAGAGGGGTGGATGTGAGAGAGAGAGAGATTGGTGTGTATGTGTTAAAAAAAAGAGAGAAAGAGGCATGTGTGTTTCTGTGTGTGTAAGAAACTGCTATCACTGCTGCTATGAAGGTAAAGAAAGAAATCCTCTCTTCTCAAGTTGGGAAATACAAGGAATGAATATTGAAATTCCTAACTTTACAAAAGAGAAAAACAGAGACTAGCAAAGACTTAGTTCTCTCTTTTTAATAAATTCTACTGATTGGACAATACTGATTCAAGACCAATCTTCTTTGTTACTATTCCCAGTTATGGGGACCATTATCAATCTAGAAAGATATGTTTCCAGACATTTCACTCTCAATGGAACCACAGCATCTATGCTAAAGCTCCATGGAAGTATTCCAGTTCAGAAGATGGGATATAACCCTATTTATCTCATTACATTCTTCCCCAGTTAAATACTTGCTGTCCCCCCCAAAAATCAATTGTAGTACATTTGATATAGTTGTACATATCCTGATTTCTGGAGCATTTTCTTGGCAAACAAAAAAAAGGAATGCCATCTTGGGCTGCATTAAAAAAAAAAAGCATAGCTTCTAGAAATGGGAAAATGATCATTCCAATGTTCTCTGACCTTATCAAAGACAGCTTTGGGCAGCACATTTTAGGAAAACAGGAGGATGAAAGTTTATATCATATGAAAACTTGTTAAAGGAAGATGGGATGTTCAGCCTGGAGAAGAAGATTAAGGGGAAGATGTGATAATTCTCTTAATGTTTTTGAAGGGCTACTCTTCAACAATGAGATGAACCAAATCAGTTCCAATAAAGCAGTAATGAACTGAACCAACTACACCTAGGGAAAGAACTCTGGGAGATGACTATGAACCACTACATAGAATTCCCAATCCCTCTATTTTTGTCCATCTGCATTTTTGATTTCCTTTACAGGCTAATTGTACACTATTTCAAAGTCCGACTTTTTTTGTACAGCAAAATAACTGTTTGGACATGTATACATATATTGTATTTAACTTATACTTTAACATATTTAACATGTATTGGTCAACCTGGGGTAAAGGGTGGGAGGAAGGAGGGAAAAAGTTGGAACAAAAGGATTTGCAACTGTCGATGCTGAAAAATTACCTCTGCATATATCTTGTAAATAAAAAGCTATAATTAAAAAAAAAGTTTTTGAAGGACTAATCATGTGGTATAGATATTAAACTTACTTGGTTTGATCCCAGTGAATCAGGAGTAACTGGCAGAAGTTGCAAAGAGACCAATTTAATTTGATATTAGGAAAAATGTCCTGACAATGAATGCTATCCAAAAATTGAAATGGGCTGCCTAGAAAGATGATGGGTTTCCCCTCCTTGGAGGTCTTTAAGCAGAGTCCAGATGATGATTTCTTAGATATGATACAAATAGGGATTCCTTTATATATGAGTTAAACTACATGGCCATTGAGGTACCTTCCAGTTCTCAAATCCCATGATTTTGTGACCTAGGGAAACTCATGAAATGTATTTTCAATTACTTCCCTCAGTGCCTTGCATCGAAGATCCCACTCTGCATCTGCTACTTGGCCTCTCCCAGGTTAAACTCATCACCTCTAATCTCTTCACTATGCTGCTAATTCAAGTTTTGACTGACACTACTTCCCTCAATCTCCTCTCCCTTCTAATTGGAGGACTGGAGGGGGTGGAGTACTAAACTCCTTCCAATGCCTTTCTTTATAGTGGGCAGAAACTTTTTGGCTCACTCCACTCTGCATCTCCTGCTCTTCCTGATTTCAATTCCAGAGAACAAGATACCCCCATGTCAGATACCCCATAGGTCTCTCACCTTCCCTTGTTTTTCTGCTTCCTTTTGTGTTTTATCTCTTCCTCACTCTCATCCCCCATTAATTTGTAAGCTCTTTGAGACAGTCTTTTTATTAATTGTATCTCCAGGCAGTGCTTGACACATAGTAGGTATTTAATAAATACTTATTGGATTAAGTGAAAGCATATCCATGTGAGTAGTTTTTTTTTTAAATATATATGCATACATTTTTACACAATTATCTTTCTGCACAAGAAAAATCAAATCAAACCAGAAAAAAGGAGGAATAAAATGCAAGCAAACAACAACACCAAAAAAAAGAATGAAGATGCTATGTTGTGATCCACAATCAGTTCCCACAGTCCTCTCTCTGAGTGTAGATGGCTCTCTTCATCACAGATCATTGGAACTAGTCTGGATCATCTCATTGTTGAAGAGAGTCATGTCTATCAGAATTGATCATAGTATAATCTAGTTGCTGGGTACAGTGATTTGTGAGTAGTTCTTAATGGCTTTTAAAATTCCAGCTGAATTATTTGGGAAATCATAAAAGATGTGCCAAACTTAAATTTTACTGAAAGAAATTTTCTATTTCAAGAAATATCCATTTGGCATAGTCCTTAGAAAATCATAAAAACTCTTTTCGAAGAGCCCAAGCCTGGATTCCAGAATCCCTAGAAGTGGATCTAGAGATTTCATTCATCTCCAAATACAAATTAATTCAGATTCAGTAAGCAAACAAATTTTACAAAATCCTCAAAGTTTATTATATGTCTGTTGCTTAGGAAGGCCTATCTCAACCAAAAAGAACTAAATGTGGAAAGGTGGGTGTAATGTTCTTCTCTAAAATATAATGTTCTCTGGGAGCAGTTTCCAGGGGGGCTTCTGAAGGCAGTCTTGGTTTCAGTTCAGTTCAATAATCACCCTGAATGCAACCAGAAGTTAAAGGTCCAAATCCTTTATTGTCTCTTCAAAAATTTTATCTCCTTCTATTGGGGATGGGCTAGCTTTTCTGGAGGCCTTCTGGATCTTGGTTTCAGTGTTCTCACAGGAAAGCCTGCCACCACTTCTCTGTCTTCCTTCGTTCTGCGTCTCTGACTTGTGAATCTCCTTGACTAAATCCTGCCTTGTGAATCTCCAAGTGCATCCTGGTTGAGGCTCCTAGCTTATATGTGCTCTCTTAAAGGTGTGAACTCTAATAAGTACTAAGTGTATCTAGAGAATTGTTAAGCACCCTGCTAAACAACCATTGTCTCTATCAATTCCACTGACTTAGCACCTTGTAAGAATTCTAACAGGTGGGAAGAAAATAAAATAAAAGGGTAAAGGATGAGTTTCTTCTCTCAGAAAGTAACTAGATCCAAGTATGATCTCAAACTATATTAGGTCTTTATAACAGGGATTGGTAACTAAAGGTTTGCTGAAAATAACCTTTTCACCCTCAGGTAAGAAACAAAACTAAAAAACTACCCTAGGGTGTGGAAGGGAGGTAGAAATTCCTCCTATGGGTACTGTCAGTATATAAAGCAACCCATAAATGTGTCTCAGTTCCAGGTGGTAATCTGGCCAAAGTCAGTTCAAAGGTCCCTGAAACACATATGGAACCTGATTTTTACATACATGTAAAATCATAGGGTTTTTCAAATAGAAGTCCAAATTTGCCCAATGATAGTGATGTGGTCAAGGTTTGAAACAGCAAAGATAAAGCACAAAGATAGTGAAAAATCACGAGGCATTTTTCTTGCCAAAAGTTAAAGATCATGGACAAAATCCAAATATGATTTTGGTATCATACTTTGGGAAAGGGTGATTTTTATACATTGTAGGGAGTCCAGGAAAACTAAGAGTTTGGGGAGATAAGGGATGTTTTGAAGGGATCCAGGGGATCCAGAAGGAGTTGGAGAAATACTTGAAGGATTAGGATAAGATCTGGGAGGAATGGGAAAGGATGTGATAAGGATAAGGACAAAGGGGAGAACTGGAAGAACACTTGAAGGACAAAAGGGAGATTTGAAGAAAGAAAATCAGGAGAATTGGAGTGACAAAGTTAGGGGAGAGTTGGGGAGATGATTTTAGAGTAAGAGATTTTGCTTTTAGGAAGAAGATAAACTGGGTTAAGTTCCCATCAATAGGACCAATAGATTTATTTTTTTAAAAGAGGAAATAAACTTGGATATGAACCCCAAATACAGAGTTCCCCCCAAAAAGTTAAGCATTAAACATTTGAAGGTAAAAGGCCAAAGTACAAAGTCATGTAAAAGCGAAATCCGTTGCTCCAAGTCATTAGTAATCAGAGAAATGCAAATTAAGACAACTCCAAGATACCACTACACACCTGTCAGATTGGCTAAGATGACAGGAAAAAATAATGATGATTGTTGGAGGGGATGTGGGAAAACTGGGACATTGATGCATTGTTGGTGGAGTTGTGAACAAATCCAACCATTCTGGAGAGTAGTTTGGAACTATGCTCAAAAAGTTATCAAACTGTGCATACCCTTTGATCCAGCAGTGTTACTACTGGGCTTATATCCCAAAGAGATTATAAAGAAGGGAAAGGGAACTGTATGTGCACGAATGTTTGTGGCAGCCCTTTTTGTAGTGGCTAGAAACTGGAAAGTGAATGGATGCCCATCAGTTGGAGAATGACTGAATAAATTGTGGTATATGAATATTATGGAATATTATTGTTCTGTAAGAAATGACCAACAGGATGATTTCAGAAAGGCCTGGAGAGACTTACACGAACTGATGCTGAGTGAAATGAGCAGGACCAGGAGATCATTATATACTTCAACAACAATACTATATGATGACCAGTTCTGATGGACCTGGCCATCCTCAGCAATGAGATCAACCAAATCATTTCCAATGGAGCAGTAATGAACTGAACCAGCTACGCCCAGAGAAAGAACTCTGGGAGATGACTAAAAACCATTACATTGAATTCCCAATCCCTATATTTATGCACACATGCATTTTTGATTTCCTTCACAAGCTAATTGTACAATATTTCAGAGTCTGATTCTTTTTGTACAGCAAAATAACGGTTTGGTCATGTATACTTATTGTGTATCTAATTTATATTTTAATATATTTAACATCTACTGGTCATCCTGCCATCTGGGGGAGGTGGTGGGGAGTAAGAGGTGAAAAATTGGAACAAGAGGTTTGGCAATTGTTAATGCTGCAAAGTTACCCATGCATATAACCTGTAAATAAAAGGCTATTAAAAAAAAAAAAAGTGAAATCCGTTCAGCAGAACAAGAAATGTGGGACTCATGCTCTGGACTCAGGCAAACCAGATTCAATGCTCTAAAGAGATGAGTTCTCTAAATCTTTAGAGTATTGGGCTTTTTCTCCCTTTCTATGTCTTATTATGCCCTAAGTTGGCTCATTTCTACAATCTCCCCAAAAATGGACCAACAAAGCCATTTCTAGAAAAAATACAGTATTTCATAAAATTTATTGCTAACATATATCTGTTCTCCCTCCCCAATCCTCATAGGTTTTCCATTAGGCAACATGGATAGTCAGAGAGTCTCCTAGCTTATTGTTTGCAGTATCTGCTAGTAATTTAAATAGCCTGAAATTGGTTCCAAACACCTGATCCTCCTCTGATGGTTGATAGACATAGCAAAGCCATAGAATCTGATTTCCTGTTGACACCACCTTGAGAAACTATGTATTTACTTTGGTGTAACACAGTTCTCTAAGTTCTGGTCCTTTAATAAACTATAAAAGTATTTTGCTCAAATGTCACTTAAAACTGACTAGAATATACAGAAATAGTCACTTGAGATTCGCAATCTACAATAACAGTGCAATCATATTCTCAATCTGCACCATCACTTCTGTACAAAGTCCTATGGGACCTGAGAAGAAGATGAAGAAACTCAAAGATTGCTTCATGATACTATAGATTATTAGGGAACCTCAAAGATACAGAAGTAAGTCTTAATGGGGAAGGGATGGTAATAGTGCTATGATGGAGGACGGGGACTTTGCCCTCAAATGAGATAATATCTATAAAAGTGCTTAGCACATTTCTTGACACACAGTAGGTATTTAATAAATGCTTATTTATTTCTTCTTCTTTTCTTTCTTCTCCCTTGGGTAATGGAAGGTGGAAGATTGTTAAATTGGAGAAGGAAAAGGGGGAAAGGACAGGTATAAAACTTGAGCTTAAAAACAGATTTGAGATCTAAACTAGAGAAAGAGTCAAGATGGTGGAGTAAAGGCTGCAACTCCCCTAACAATATAAATACCTTTAAATGATGACTCTAACAAATTTCAGAATGGCAGAATCCATAAAAAGATGGAGTGAAACAATTTTCCAGCCCAAGACAATTTAGAAATTTGGCAGGAAAAGTGTGCTGCACCAGGATGAAAGAGGAGTACACTCCCAACATAGACCCTGCCAGTGCAGACTGGGTCCCAGAAGACCTGGAACAGATTTCAGGCAATTGAATAAGTGGCAGAAGTGGTGATTTTCTTATCTCAGCCCACAGATGGTAAGGGAATCAGACAATGAATCAGAAAGAGGTTTATAGGGGTCCTTTTGCTGGCACCACAGGCAAAGACTCTGTTGTATTGTCTATACTTAAATCTGGGTTGCAATCCTGGGTCTTAGTATCAGTGAGAGGAGAAACACTAGCATAGCAAAGCTTGCAGTGGTCCACAGTAGAGCAGGGACCCTGGTCACAGTTTTAGGAAACTAGGAACTAGTTCTAGTTCACAGGAAAAGAGTGCTTGTAGTGGTTCACAAATTAGTGCATGGAACAGGAGAATAGTAAGCACACCTCTCTCTAAATCATGCCATTTTGGAAAAGCCAAAAACTTACATGTCCCCAGAACTACTTTTGAAAAGAGCTGCACAAAAAACCTGAAGCTTTCAAAAGTGAGCGTTCCACTCTGGAAACAGAGCCCTATTTTAACACACAAAGTTAAAAATCAAGAAATAGGCTGAAAAAATGAGCAAACAATAGAAAAAAATTTAATTAAAGCCTTTTATTTAAAAAATATATATGCATAGATAATTTTCAGCATTCACTCTTGAAAAACCTTGTGTTCCACAATTTTCCCCTCCCTTCCTCTTACCCCCTCCCCTAGATGACAAGTAATCCAATAGAGGTTAAACATGTATAATTCTTCTATATATAATTCTACAATTATGCTGCACAAGAAAAATCAGAGCAAAAAGGAAAATATGAGAAAGAAAACTAAATGCAAGCAAACAACAACAAAAAGAGTGAAAATACTATGTTGTGATCCATACTCAG
Organism: Sarcophilus harrisii; assembly: GCF_902635505.1. NCBI lineage: Eukaryota > Metazoa > Chordata > Mammalia > Dasyuromorphia > Dasyuridae > Sarcophilus > Sarcophilus harrisii. Next base: position 417,253,059 of record NC_045427.1, on the reverse strand, counting down.
TTTCCATAGTCCTTTCTCTGGGTGCAGATAGCTCTCTTCATCAAAGGACCATTGGAACTGGCCTGAATCCTTATTGTTGAAGAGAGCCATGTCCATCAGAATTGATATAGTTTTGGTGTTGCCATGGATGATGATCTGGTTCTGCTCATTTCACTTAGCATCAATTCATGTAAGTCTTTCTTGACCTCTCTGAAATCATCCTGTTGGTCATTTCTTGTAGAACAATAATATTCCATAACATTCATATGCCATAACTTATTCACACATTCTCCAACTGATGGGCATCCCACTCAGCCTCCAGTTTCTTGCCACTACAAAAAGGTCTGCCACAAACATTTTTGCACTTGTGGGACCCTTTCCCTTCTTTATCATCAGAAAAAATTCTCATCATAGAAAGTTACTATGATAAGATCAAAACATAGTCAGAAGAAGAAAAGTCAAAATTCCTGTATCCAAAGATTCCAAAAAAATATGAATTTGTTTCAGGCCATGAAAGAGCTCAAAAGAGACAAATAAGAGAGACAGAGGAAATTTTGGAAGAGAAATGAGAGTGATGCAAGAAAATAATGAAAAAAGAGTTATCAGTTTGATAAAGGAGATACAAAAAAAATGAAGAAAATAACACCTTAAAAAAAGGATAGTTCAAATGATGAAAGAGGCACAAAAATCTAATGAGAATATCTTGAAAAGCAAAATTGACCAAATGGAAAAAAGCATAAAAGCTCACTGAAGATAATCTTTAAAAGTTAGAATGGAGTGAGTAGAAGGTAATGACTCTATGAAACATCAAGAAACAATTGAACAAAATCAAAAGAATGAAAATATAGAAGAAAATGTGAAATATCTCATTGGAAAACTATTGTACTTTAAGAAATGATGAGTAGGATGCTCTCAGAAAAACAATGAAAGACTTACATGAATTGATGGAAAGTGAAATGAGCAGAACCAGGAGAACACTGTACATGTACAGCAATATTGTATAATGATCTACTATGAACAACTTAGCTAGAACAACTTAGCTATTTCAGTAATACAGTAATCTAAGATAATTCTGTAGGACTTATGATGAAAGGTGCTGTCTTCCAGAGAAAGAAGTAGTAGAGCCTAAATATAAATGAAAGATAATTTTTCTTCGATTTTTTTTGTCTGAGTTTTGTTTGTTTTTTATAGTATGACTCACGTGGAAATTTGTTTTGCATGTTTATACATGTATAACCTTTGTCAAATTGCTTGCCTTATAAAAAAGAGGGAGAAGAGAAAGGGAGAGAATTTGGAACTCAAAATTGGGGAGTGAATGTTAAAATTGTTTTTACATGTAATTGGGTAAAAAATAAAATATTAATGGGGGAAAAAGCTCTAAACTGAAAAAAAAAATCCTAATTTGAGTCTATAAATGAAAAGAAAACAGAATGCTTTGAGGAAGAAACTGTACATCCTCCAAAAGATTATAAACTAGAACCATAGGCCATCTCCAGTCATCCTGATTTATATCTTGCCACTGGATCCAGATGGCTCTTAGAGAGAAAGTGAGATTGGGGGTTTTGCACACCTTGCCCTTACTTTAATCCAATTTACCTGCATTTCATGGCATCACATCATTGATGTTATAGTCTTCTTAGAGAACAAAAGACAACAACTAGAAGCATAGAAACTATTACCTAGTAAAGGAGAGAAGAAAAACAAAAGCATTAGTAAATATCTGCTCAGATATTCTGAGGCAGCTACTTCCCCCTGCCCCGCCCCAGCTATATTTTGGGGTTTTTTTTGGTTTTTTAATATCTTTTCATTTTCAAAATATATGCAAAGATACTTTTGAACACTCACCCTTGCAAAACCTTATGTTTCAAATTTTTCTCCCTCCATTGTCTCCCCGAGATAGCAAGTAATCCAATGTATGTTAAACATGTGCAATTCTTCTATACCTATTTCCACATTTATCATGCTGCACAAGAAAAATCAGATCAAAAAAGAAATTTAAAAAAAAAGAAAAAGCAAGAAGACAACAAAAAAGTAAAAATATTATTTTGTGATCTACATTCAGTCCCCATAGTCCTCGTTCTGGATGCAGATGGCTCTCTCCATCACAAGTGTATTGAAATTGGCCTGAATTACCTCATTGTTGAAATGAGCCATGTCCATAAGTGTTGATCATCACATAATCTTATTATTGTTGTGTACAATGTTCTCTTGGTTCTACTCACTTTATTTAGCATCAGTTTATGTAAGTCTCTCCAGGTCTTTCTGAAACCATCCTGCTGATTTTTTCTTATAGAACAATAATATTCCATAACATTCATATACCATAACTTATTCAACCATTCCTCAACTGATGAACATCCACTCAGTTTCCAGTTCCTTGCCAGTATGGAAAGGGCTGCTACAAACATTTTTGCACATATGGGTCTTTTTCCTTTTTTATGATCTCTTTGGGATACAGACCCAGTAGAGACACAATGCAGCTAGTTTTTGACAGGATAATATCAATACAAGAATCTGTTATCTACTTTGGAAAGTACATATTCAGGATATAACAGAGAAGCTCCCACGACTTATCAAAATGAAGGACAATTATCCACTCCTGGCAGTTCAAATAGGCCTAGATTATATTGCCAAGTGGAAACAAACAGAATTATGAAGAATAAATGACTTGAGAAATTGAAGACAACAGAGATTATACTTCCTGTTGTCTGGGAAGGGATTATTTCAGGTATCTGAAAATGGGATTTGCCAGATTCCTGGCCAGAAATGAAATATGCTTGACAAAAACTGCTAAGAACTTGGCCAGGTATCATAGAAATTAACCAAAAGGACATTAAATTTAAAAAAGATGTGGGAGGAGCAGCTAGGTGGCGCAGTAGATAAAGTATTAGCCTTGAAGTCAGGAGGACCTGAGTTCAAATTTGACCTCAGATACTTAACACTTCCTGGCTATGTGACCCTGGCAAGTCCTTTAACCCCAAATGCCTCAGAAAAAAAAAATTGAATAAAATCAATATGGGAGAGAAAAAATTGCCTATGTATATCTCCCAAGTTATATGCTATAGGGAAATCGCTACAAAGAAGAGAGCAGAATAACAGTAACAAATATTCACAGGAAATCTACTTAGAGGAAAGAATAATGGTAAAATATAAGGCCTCAAATGTCTACTCAAAACACTCAAAGTTTAGAATTAAAAAGAATTAAGAGATCCTAATGCAAAGAGGCATTCAATACTATCTGAACTCATAAATATCCCTAAGACTTAGTAGAATGAAACTCATGAGTAGGCTTTGGATAAAATATGCCAAGGGATAGAACTATGTTAAGGAAATATAATTGTTGAAGTGAATAGAATCAGAAGATCATTGTACACAGCAATAGCGAGATCACATGGATGGACATGATTCTCTTCAACAATGAGATGTTTCCAACCAGTTCCAATGGTCTTGTGATGAAGAGAGCCATCTGCACCCAGAGAAAGTACTGTGGGAACTGAGAGTGGATCACAACATAGTATTTTCACTCTTTTTGTTGTAGTTTGCTTGCATTTTGTTTTCTTTTTCATTTTTTCTCTTTTTGATCTGATTTTTCTTGTGCAGCATAATAATTGTGGGAATATGTATAGAAAAATTGCACATGTTTAACCTATATTGGATTACTTACCATCAAGGGGAAGGGGTAAGAAGAAGGGAAGGGAAAAAATTTGGAACACAAGGTTCAACGTTGAACACAGGGTGAATATTGAAAGTTATCTGTGCATATGTTTTGAAAATAAAAAGATTTAATAATAAAAAAGAAGAAAGTATATTTGTGAAGAAGTCTAGGAATTAGTTATGTGGGAGCATGTTGGATCATTATTTGGGTGAAGTTCAATATAAGGAGAAACAAGTGACTTTGTCACTGGAGTATGGTAAAGACCACCTCCAGAAAAAAGGAGTTTCATAGCTCTTTATATATAGATCCAAATTTCTCTCCAGAATGGTTGGATCAATTCATAGCTCCATCAACAATGTATTAATGTTTCAGTTTTCCCATGTCCCCTCCGACGTTTATCATTATTTTTTCCTGTCATTTTAGCAATCTGAGAGGTATGAGGTGGTACCTCAGAATTATCTAGAAAAATGCAAATTCTTTAATGCTCTCCCCACAGTCAGAACATACTGGTATGCTCCTTGGGAAGTGTCCCAGTCTAGATCATGTATCCCACTAAAATATATATACTTATATATGTGCATATTGTCAACCCTATTAAAATTAAATACCTACAGGGCAAAAACTTTCACTTTTGTTTTATCCCCAGTAGCTATCTTAGAAACTTGCATCTATCTAGTAAATGCTTGATTCAGTGATAAGAATTGTTTCCAGGGACCAGAGTCAGGGTTAGGAAAGTGACAGAGGGAGAAGTGAAATGCTGGATTGTAGGATTTTAAGGACTTTGAGGATAAAGAGGATCAAGGCTTTATTTTGGGAAGAGAAAAGGTCAGGTTTGAGGCTGAATCTGTCTGCAATCCTAATTTTGCATTAGAGAAACTAGGAATACTCCCTTCTCCATTCACAACATGGCCATTCATCCCTACACTGTATGTCTCTAAGTCGTCTCCACCTCATAATCATTTCAGCTCCAGTAGCATAGCAACAGATTTTTTTTTTTTTTTGGGGGGGGGTGCTAATCTTTGGTATCAAACTTTGTCAAAGGCTTTTTGAAAATCTAAACAAATTATGTGTTTAGCCAAATTGTAAAGCACTCCATAAACTCACTCCAACCTTTTTTTCCCCATCTATTTTTTTTCAGGCTTATTTCACTTCTCATCCCACACAAGCAACTGGGATTCCTAACTTTCCTATTATTGTTGAGGGTACCACTATCCTCCCAGTCACCCAGGCTCAAAACCTAGATTTATTCTTAACTCCTCACTCTTTCTCGCCACCTCTTCTCCTCCCCAGTCATATTCCATCAATAATAAATATCATTTCTGCCTTTATAGCATTACTCTCGCATGTTTCCTTCTCTTCCTGACACTGCCACTATCCTGAGGAAGCCTTCAACATCTCAAACTTAGATTATTGCAATGCCTGTTAGTTGGTCTCCCTGCCTAGTCTTTCCACATTCCAATTCATCTTCCACTTAGCTGTCAAAGTGATCTTCCTTAAGTGCAGGTCTGTCCATATGAATGTCTTTCCCTATTCAATAGGCTTCAATGACTCCCTACTGTTTCTAGGATCAAATGTCAAATGCTTTGGCTTTTAAAGCTTTTCATAATTTGGCTCATTCCTCCATTTCCAGTCCTCTTATACCCTTTCTGAACAAAGATACTAGAGGGGTCACTATTTTCTTCTCCATTGGATTAAGGCAGAGTTAAGTGATTTGTTCAGAATCACATTGCTAGTAAATGTTTGAAGCCATGTTTGACCCAGGTCTTCTTGACTCTAGGCCCAGGGCTCTCTCCACTGATTCATCTAGCTGCCTTCCCTCATATATCTCCTTGATGTTCCCCACATAAGGCACTTCCATCTCTCAACTCCAAATATGTTTAGTGGCTTTCCCCATGTCTGGAATATTCTCCATCATCTCAACCTTTTGTCTTTCTTTAAGTCTCAGGTAAAGTCCCATTTTTGGAAGAAGACTTTTCCATTCCTCCTTAATTTTAGTGTCTTTCTTCTAAGATTATATCCAAATGATCTTATACATATCTTGCTTGTACATATTTTTTCATGTTATTTCCACCATTAGACTATCAGTTTCTTCAGGGGAGAGATTGTCTTTTACCTCTCTTTATATTCCCAGTGCTTAGCACAGAAGCTGGCAGATAGTAAGAGCTTAATAAATTCTAGTTGACAGTTGTTTTTTGCTTCCATACATTCCCATGGATTATCTTTTATTCCTGGAACTGATCCCTCCATATTTTATCTTACTGAAATGCTTTGCCTTCCAAGCCCCATTTAGGTGCACCTAAATGTGTTTTTAATGCCTTCTCTGACACCTCCCATACCTCTGTTTCCCAATAGAGTCATTTCCCTTCCTCAGATTTTCAGATAGCATCTTTTTACCTAGATCTTTTCACCTGGGTCTCTTCCTGGCATCTTATTTATTAATGGATATGTCTTATTCTCTTATTGGATTGTAAGTTCATTAAGTATGTAAATTGTGCTTTTTTTTTTTATCTTCATATCACCAGCATTGAACTCAAGACCCTGAATATGGTTAGTAATCAATGTTTAATGGAATTGAATATATCCTTTGGTTCTTCCTTAACCACTTATTTATTTACATTACCCTCTACACCTGAAAAAAGAAAAGATACATTTCCATAGGATAGAAAGAGTTCTGGCTTAGAAATTCTGGCATGGGTTCTAGTTCTATCTCTGTCATTTCTGGGCTTCAGTGTCCCATGTATAAATTGGAAAAGTTGGAATATGTGATCTTTAAGATTACTTTCAGTTCTAACATTTTAGGATTCATCATCTTATCCCTAACTATGGATGACATAATTGATCCCAAGTGTTCACTCTATCCCAATGTTGGTTCCTACCTTTACTTTAAAACCACTTTCTCTATAACCAATTTCACTGATCACTTCCAGCCAAATGACTTCCAATCAATCACCAACAAGCATTTAAGTAACCATTATGTGTTTGGTATTGGTGATACATATTAAAAAAAATTGAAATGATCCCTACTCTCAAGGGACTTACATAGTAGCAAGCGATAAACACATTATAACTATACTATACACAATAAATATTAAAAAAATAAATACAAGGTTTGGAGGGAGGACAAATCTCTCACCTTCAGCTCTGATATCTATCAAATTATTAATTAGTCAACCAATCAATATGCACTTAAAAGTATTTAGTAGGATTTAAGAACCCAGTGTTAGCAATGGGTCTATTGCCAGGACTAGAAATCATCACATCATATCAAATTCAACATGTAAACCACCAGTAGAATACAAATATAGCTCACATTCTGAGCCTACCATTTGTACTGACAAGATGCATCCTGGATCACAGCTTCTACTTTTCTCCCCTCAGTATTTTAAGGGAATATTTTAGTATGTTCTACCTAATGTCAATCACCAGTTAAGGTTTCCCCAATATCATTTAGTCAATTAGCAAACATTATATTTTGCAAAAGGATATTTATTGGGAAGGTATAGCAAGAACCAAAGTTCGATTTCTCAATCTCCTTTATACACCTCTCTCTCTTTAATGGGACTGGTTTCAAATTAAAGTGATTCCTACACATTGCCTCCTGTGAGTCCTTTCTTCCTTTCATGAGTCCCCATCAAATTCATTTCTAGTTGTGGCATTGCTAATAGAAGAATCAGTTGAGTTGACTATACTGAGCCTTAGCTGCTGTGGGTATCAGTATACTCTGCTACTGGCTCCAGTTTCTGAACATTTGATCATTATTTCTTTAAAAATGATGTATTTACAAATGAAGGTGGCTTAGCTGTACCAGATCTAAAATTATATTATAGAGCAGCAGTTACCAAAACCATTTGGTATTGGCTAAGGAATAGATTAGTTGATCAGTGGAATAGGTTAGGTTCAAGGGATAAAACAGTCAACAACTATAGCAACCTAGTCTTTGACAAACCCAGAGACCCCAGCTTTGGGGATAAGAACTTACTATTTGATAAAAATTGCTGGGAAAATTGGAAACTAATATGGCAGAAACTAGGCATTGATCCACACTTAATACCGTACACCAAGATAAGGTCAAAATGGGTTCATGACCTAGGCATAAAGAATGAAATTATTAATAAATTAGAGGAACACAGGATAGTTTCCCTCTCAGACCTGTGGAAGGGGAAGGACTTTATGACCAAAGAAGAACTAGAGATCATTACTGATCACAAAATAGAAAATTTCGATTATACCAAACTGAAAAGTTTTTGTGCAAACAAAACTAATGCAGAAAAGATTAGAAGGGAAGCAATAAACTGGGAAAATATTTTTACAGTCTAAGATTCTGATAAAGGCCTCATTTCCAAAATATATAGAGAATTAACTCTAATTTATAAAAAATCAAGCCATTCTCAAATTGAAAAATGGTCAAAGGATATGAACGGACAATTCTCAGATGAAGAAATTGAAACTATTTCTAGTCATATGAAAAGATGCTCCAAGAACTTTCCACCAATGAAGAGGAAATTAGAGAAATAATAAGGAGTTATTTTGCTCAACTTTATGCCAATAAATTTGATAACCTAAGTGAAATGGATGACTACCTCCAAAAATACAGACTTCCCAGACTAACAGAGGAGGAAGTAAATTGCTTGAATAGTCCCATTTCAGAAAAAGAAATAGAACAGGCAATTAAACAACTCCCTAAGAAAAAATCCCCAGGACCAGATGGATTTACATGTGAATTTTACCAAACATTTAAAGAACAATTGGCCCCAATGCTATATAAATTATTTGATAAAATAGGGAATGAAGGAGTCCTACCAAATTCCTTCTATGAAACAGACATGGTACTGATACCTAAATCAGGTAGGCTGAAAACAGAGAAAGAAAATTATAGACCAATCTCCCTAATGAATATTGATGCTAAAATCTTAAATAAGATATTAGCAAAAAGACTACAGAAAATCATCTCCAAGATAATACACTATGATCAAGTAGGATTTATACCAGGAATGCAGGGCTGGTTCAATATTAGGAAAACTATCAATATAATTGGCCATGTTAATAACCAAATTAACAAAAACCATATGATCATCTCAATAGATGCAGAAAAAGCATTTGATAAAATCCAACATCCATTCCTATTAAAAACACTTGAGAGTACAGGAATAAATGGAGTTTTCCTTAAAATAATCAGCAGCATCTATTTAAAACCATCAGTAAGCATCATATGTAATGGAGACAAACTGCAACCATTCCCAATAAGATCTGGAGTGAAACAAGGTTGCCCACTATCACCGTTACTATTTAATATTGTATTAGAAACGCTAGCTATAGCAATAAGAGCTGAGAAAGAGATTAAAGGAAAAGATGCTCCAAGTCATTATTAATCAGAGAAATGCAAATTAAGACAACTCTAAGATACCACTACACACCTGTCAGATTGGCTAAGATGACAGGAAAAAATAGTGATGATTGTTGGAGGGGATGTGGGAAAACTGGGACATTGATGCATTGTTGGTGGAGTTGTGAATGAATCCAACCATTTTGGAGAGTAGTTTGGAACTATGCTCAAAAAGTTATCAAACTGTGCATACCCTTTGATCCAGCAGTGTTACTACTGGGATTATATCCCAAAGAGATCATAAAGAAGGGAAAGGGACCTGCATGAATGTTTGTGGCAGCCCTTTTTGTAGTGGCTAGAAACTGGAAAGTGAATGGATGCCCATCAGTTGGAGAATGACTGAATAAATTGTGGTATATGAATATTATGGAATATTATTGTTCTGTAAGAAATGACCAACAGGATGATTTCAGAAAGGCCTGGAGAGACTTACACGAACTGATGCTGAGTGAAATGAGCAGGACCAGGTGATCATTATATACTTCAACAACAATACTATATGATGACCAGTTCTGATGGACCTGGCCATCCTCAGCAATAAGATCAACCAAATCATTTCCAATGGAGCAGGAATGAACTGAACCAGCTATGCCCAGAGAAAGAACTCTGGGAGATGACTAAAAACCATTACATGGAATTCCCAATCCCTATATTTATGCCCACCTGCATTTTTGATTTACTTCACAAGCTAATTGTACAATATTTCAGAGTCTGATTCTTTTTGTACAGCAAAATAACGGTTTGGTCATGTATACTTATTGTATATCTAATTTATATTTTAATATATTTAACATCTACTGGTCATCCTGCCATCTGGGGGAAGTGGTGGGGGGTAAGAGGTGAAAAATTGGAACAAGAGGTTTGGCAATTGTTAATGCTGTAAAGTTACCCATGCATGTTACCTGTAAATAAAAGGCTATTAAATTTTTTAAAAAATGATGTATTTAGAGGTGATTCAAGACAATTCCAATAGATTTATGATGGAGAGGGACATCTGTATCCAGAGAGAGAGGAGTATGGGACCTGAATGTGGATTATAACATAATATTTTTGCCTTTTTGTTGTTGTTTGGTTGCTTGTTTTTTTTTCTCTCATTTTTTCCCTTTTTGATCTGATTTTTCTTATGCAGCATGATAAATGTAGAAATATATTTAGAAGAATTACACATCTTTAACCTATATTAGATTATTTGCTGTCTGGGGGAAAGGGGAGGTGGGGAGAGAGGAAGAAAAATATGAAACACAAGGTTTTGCAAAGGTGATTGTTGAAAACCATCTTTGCATGTATTTTGAAATAAAAAGTTATTATTTAAAATTAATGTTTTTATTTTTTATGCATTCAGTCAACAGTCAATAAACATTTATTAATCACCTACTGTGTGCCAGGTACTAAGCTAAGCACGGGGGATACAAAATGAGGCAAAAGATTTATAATAAGATTTATAATCTGTTCCTTCCTAACTTCCCTCATTGCACCAGAAAAGCAAAAACAAAACCCTCATCATAAACATAAATAGACCAATAAAACAAATTCTCACTCTAGCTAAACCATGAAATATGTGTATGTGTGTGTGTGTGTGTGTGTGTGTGTGGGCGGGGGTGGTGTGGTTGCATTTTAAATTCATCATCTTTCTGGCAAGAAATGAGTCACATGTCTCATTTTTAGTTTTCTGGACTCATGATTTTTCATTGCATAGATTAAAGTTTTAAAGTCAATTTTTTTACAATGTTGTTATCATAGAAAACATTCTCCTGGTTCTGCTCATTTTACTCTGTTCATAGAGATTTTCCCAGTTTTCTTTGAAATTGTCCATTTTCATTATTTCTGGTAGTACAATAATATCTCAATATGATAAGGCAACTAGTTAGAACAATGGATAGTGGAAAGGAAAAGGAGGTAGTTAGCATTTATGTAAATATTTTCTTTTTGATTCTTACATCAATCTTATTCTATCCATTGTGCTACTTCTCTACATGAATAGGTCCAAGGTCCTGAGATCTAGAAGACCTGAATTCAAATGTGACCTAACATACTTTCTAGCTGTATAAACCTGGGCAAGTCACTTAACATCTGTCTGTCTCTTTCCTTAACAGTAAAATGGGGTAATAACAGCACCTATCTTCCAAGTAGTTAAAAGGCTCAGATGAGATAATATTTATAAAAGCATTTAGCACAATGACTGGCATATACTAAGTGTTATATAAATGTTTAATTCCTGTTCTTTCCCTCTCCTTCAGTATATTTATAAATGATCATTTGTTTACCCATTTTCTCATGAGATTTTTTCATCTTCTACCATCTTCACTTAAAGTCAGAAAAGAATAAAACAAAAAAGATTTTTTTAAAATGGAGGGGGGCGTGGAAAGGAAGCTATGACACTCACAGATACACAGTGCCCTGAAAGGGAGAACACAAGTACGCAGTTTTGCTTACTACTGCTTTTATATCTTCTCCCCAGTGGGAAGCAATTCTTGCCTCACTGGGGTCCAACCTGGAAAATAAAAATTTGGCTCTTTACCCCTAATAATGTACATGCAGTTCCTGCCTTATAGACAGTTAAAATACTTTTTGACACCATTCAGCAAACCTGATAATAAATACACCAAGGAAATATATTTAATGGGATTATACATGTATAACCCATATCAGATTGCTTGCCATCTTAGGGAGGGTGGAGAGGAAGGAGGAAAGGAGAAAAAAAAAAATGGAAATCAAAATCTTATAAAAGCAAATGTTAGGGACAGCTAGGTGGTGCAGTGGATAGAGCACCAGCCCTGAACTCAGGAGGACCTGAGTTCAAATCTGATCTCAAACACTTAACACTTCCTAGTGGTGTGACCCTGGGCAAGTCATTTAACCTCAACTGCCTCAGTAAAAGATAAATAAATAAATATGTTAAAAATTGTATTCACATGTAATTGGAAAAAAAATATATTATTAAGTGGGGGAAAAAACACACCAGAAACAAACTCTGTGTTATAACAGGAAACGGTCCCTCTATCTTACATTTCCCAGAAGCAGGATCCCCAATATAAACATATCGAACAAACCACAGATAAAGAATAACATACATGCTCTAAAGACTAAATCTTTCATTGATAGACCCTACACCCATCTTTCATTACTTCTTGAAAGCAAGAATGGTTTCAGTTTTTGATTTGTACACCTGGCTAACACAGTGTTTTGCTTATGCTAATATTAATTAAATGTTAGTGAATTTGATTAACATCCTAAAAGTAGCCCAGTGAATGGAATCCTGTCTTTAAGATTAGAGGACTTAGGTTCAAATCACAGTTCCACTTACTACCAATATGACCCGAGGTAAGTGATATGATATCTCTTCTTTGCAACTCAGTTTCCTTGGCAGAAAGGTTTTGTTAAACTAAATGACTCTTAAGATCCCTTCCAGCTATAAATAAATCTATGATTCTATGCTCAGCCCTTTCCTCCCCAGACTAGCTCCATCCTTCTTGGGGATCTCTTTGTGTTTATATAATTTAGACAAAGCTCAAAAACATTCTCTTCTCTCTATCCCATTTCTTAAGATTTGCTGTGTTCTGTAGAGATTTTCTTTGTTCTTAAATTCTGCTTCTCTGGTCCATTCCTAGCACACTCACCCTAGCCACACTCACCTTCATTCTCCACGCCCAGATTATTTCAGTTGTCTCCTAACTGATGTTCTTTCTTCTGTTCTCTTTTTCACCTTTTCCATTCACAGTGTATTAGTGGTCAGATTACTCCTAATATACACCTCTGAGACCCTATCACTGTTCTGTTCAGAAATTTCCAGTGGTACTTGCTGTCACCTTCTTCCAGAGACATTACTTGTCCCAACAGTCAAGATCCTCCATCATCTGCCCCATTTTATCTTTCCAGTCTTATAACCCTTCTATTTGCCATAGTACATCATTACAGTGAAAATGGAAGTCTACCCTAGTCTCAGGGTAATATCCTGGTGCCACATGGACTCAACTAGGTCAGGGCCCCTGGATGCCTTTGTGCCCTTTGTAGTTAGTTTCTTCCTGATCTTGGACAAGTGGGAGAGTGTATCCAGGATTGGAAAGGATATTCTGAGTTTAAATTGTCCTTTAGCCCTAAGTGAAACTGCATGGTTGCAGGGGAAACTTCTGTATTATAAAGGATGAGCACCAGTAAGAATATTGGTCTAACACCAATGGATACACAAACCAGTAACTATGTACTATGATTTGTGCCTAGACAAGATGAAACATAAAATGCCCAATAAGTAATTCTGAAGTCATCCTTGTGTTCTGTGAGTTTTAAATATTAATCTATCAGCAGATTATAACAGTAATTTTAAGTTAAGATACTGGATCTGTCCTAATTGTTCTATTAATGAATGCTGCAATGTTTTTATGCTCAGCATTTTTTTTTAATGTGCAAGAATCAATTACCTGTGCCTGATTTAAGTTATGGATTGAGTATTTCTTTAAAGTATAAATTAAATACAAAATAAGTATACATGTCCAAACCATTATTTTGCTGTACAAAAAGGGTCGGACTCTGAAATAGTGTACAATTAGTCTGTGAAGGAAATCAAAAATGCAGGCGGACAAAACTATAGGGATTGGGAATTCAATGTAATGGTTCTTAGTCATCTCCCAGAGTTCTTTTGATGAGTGTAGCTGGTTCAGTTCATTACTGCTCTATTGGAACTGATTTGGTTCATCTCCTTGCTGAAGATGGCCAGGTCCATCAGAATTGATCATCATATAGTATTGTTGTTGAAGTATATAATGATCTCCTGGTCCTGCTCATTTCACTCAGCATGAGTTCGTGTAAGTCTCTCTAGGCCTTTCTGAAATCATGCTGTTGGTCATGTCTTACCGAACAATAATATTCCATAATATTCATATACCAGAATTTATTCAGCTATTCTCCAATTGATGGGCATCCACTCAGTTTCCAGTTTCTGGCCACTACAATGGCTTGATTTCTTATAAATTAGAATCAATTCTCTATATATTTTGGAAATGAGGTCTTTATCAGAACCTTTGACTGTAAAAATGTTTTCCCAGTTTATTGCTTCTCTTCTAATCTTGTCTGCATTAGTTTTGTTTGTATAAAAACTTTTCAATTTGATATAATCAAAATTTTCTATTTTGTGATCAGTAATGATCTCTAGTTCTTCTTTGGTCATAAATTCCAGGAAGGCATATACTCTTTTTACCTCTAAGAAAGATTCATACTAGTTGGCAGAAATAAGCAAATTACCAAAACCAGGAATATCCTCTTCTATAAGAAATTATTCTGTTGTCATTTCTGGTTCTTTTCCCTGCCATTCTTCATACCTTTATACTCTGGGAAGTAGAAACAGGGTTGAAAAGAAGTACCCAAACTTGAACATAACAGGAATGCCATGAATTATATTGAATGGACTCTTTAAAAATACAGAGTAGACTTAAGTCAGTCATGCCAAATTACTACATGCAAATAAAGGGATGGGGATGGGGAGAGAAAAAGACAGATGTGGGGGAGGGAGGGAGGAAGAGGAAGGGAATGAGAAAAGGAGGGAAGGAGATGAGAGAGACAGAGAAAGCGAATCAGTTCAGATGGACAGACACACAGAGAGAAACAGATACACACACACACACACACACACACACACACAGAATGAGTCCAGATGGACAGAGTGATACTGTCAAGTGATCAGGGGTCACCTTTGCTTGGCAAATGACTCCTTATCTCTTTCTTGAATATCTAAGGGCCAGAGACTGGATATTGGAGACATGAAAAAGACCTGTTGTAACCAAGCCAGAGGAGAAACTGAGATGACTTAGCCAGTTGCTGGGCAGAGATTCCAGGGAAAAGATTGAGATGGCTTGTGACCCTGGCTCCTCTGATGAACTACTTAGATGCTACATGGGTTCAGTCAGACAGTGTATTCAACAACTAACTCTATGATTATGATATTTGGACTCTATCCTCTGCCAACCAACTGGGTTTTGTTCCTTTGGGAAAAGTGAATGTGTGAATTCAGCTATTAACAAAGATTGCTGTTGAACATAGAAAAATCTGACCCTTTATTTTAAGGCATGACACATCATTACTTCTGGCTTTATTATTATTTCCTTTTAATTATATCTCTCATAAAAAAGGTTTCTTAAAAGAAAGTTTCCTTATGGATCTTGTGGAATAGGGAAGGAATTAAAAACCTTAATGGGAATTGAAACATAAGCTCTACCTAAGCTATATTTGCAGATTCTTCAAGAGTAAACTCTGGGTAGGAGTATGTAAATGAGCCAAACTTATAATTAGTTTATGGAATGTTTTATGTGAATGATCCTTTTACATTGTAAAATGTAAGACCAAGCCTAGGGGAACCTAGGCCAAGATAGAGAGATTTAAAAAACCTTCCTAAACTATTTATGGCCTAAAATGTCAGCCTTTACCCCACAGAACAGGTCACCCTTTAGGGAATCCCAGTATGTTACAAAGAGGATATGCTTTTTATTCTGGGCTGTCCAGTGGTTTGAGCTCCCAAATGGAATGAAATAAGACATTTATAGATCATATAACACATACCAAAAGAATTTTTATTGATATATCTCCAACAATAGAATGGAAAGGATATTTATGTGGTTCAGTTGGGCACAGTTCCCCTTGTCCTTTAATTTGACATGAAGGTCAGAAGAGAGTGTTGATTTATACTTCACAGAGAAGTCTATCAAATTTGAGAAATGTCAACCACTTGTGTACTAAGAGTAGGCAACTAGGAAGCAACAGCACTAGTCCAAGCCTTAATCCCCTAGACCAGTGTTGTCAAACTTAAATGGATGCCCTTAATCATATATAAGGATCCCTGCAGGCTGCAAATTACCTAATTTTAAAATTTAATATTATCTGTTTTATTATATATTTATTATATAATTATAATATATAATATATTATTATATTTGTTCTATTTTAATTTATTATATTAATGTATTATATATTAATAGATTATATACATTATAATAATTTCTTATATAAGAAGATATAATTTATTATATTTATAATATATGATATATATTATATACATTTATATATATAATATGTGTTTTATCAAATATATATCAATTATATTTTAATTTCGTTCTGCTAGGACTTGAGAGTGTTTGTAGCTTAACATGTTCTCTAAGTCATGCATTTGATACCTCTACCCTAGACCAATTATGTGTCTGGGCTGATTTTATTGCCATTTCAGGGGGAAAATAGCATATGGGTCAGTCTTCTTATCAATTGTTACTCCTACCTTACCAGCCTACTTTTTTATATAGTAAAATGTGATTCATTTTTTCAAAGAAGAAAGAAAAAGAGGGGGAGAAGGAAGAGAAGGAGAAAGAAAAGGGAACAGGGGGAGAAAGAAGTATTCCATGCACTTTCAAAGAATTGGTATGACATCAAGACACCAACTATGTTTAAAATACAAAATATTGACCAGACATACACATTGTCAAGCCAAGAGTACTAGAAAGAAAATTTATGACATTTTCCAAGACAGTGGAGATCATTAAGGGGTGAGGGCTATTAGCTATGTACTGACAATATATTTCAACCCTCTATCTATATCCGAGTTGTCAGACTCAAAGCCTAAACCAGATTAAAGTGTAATTGAGAAATGCTTAAGAAAATAAAGTCAATATACCATTGATAGGGATGTTTCTATTTGAGTTTGACACCAATGGCCTAGATTAAATTGAAACTCATCCAACAAAGGCTTAATCCAAGTATGGGGTTGATAGTAGAGGAGCAGTTTTGAGCACCTCCTGATGGCCAGTGAGGATACTTCCATCTCTTAGGTATTTTTCCTGGCTGTCTTCCATGCCATAAGTGTTCTCCCTTCTCTTTTCTATTTCCTATCTTCCCTGGCTTTCTTCAGGTCCCAATTAAAATCCCAGCTATGTCTGAGTCTTTGTGATTCCATTTGGGGTTTACTTGATTACATTTGGGGTTTTCTTGGCAAAGATATTGAAGTGTCTTGCCATTTCCTTCTCCTGCTCATTTTATATAGGAGGAAAGTTGTCCAATGTCAGCTAGTAAATGTTTGAGGCTAGATTTGAACTCAGGATCTCTTGACTCCAGGGCCAGGACTCTATCTACTGTGCCACATTGATGCCCAAGCCTTTCCCAATCCCCTTTCTTAATCTCCCTTTCACTGTTGATTATTTCCAATTTATTTTGTACATAGCTTGTTTGAACATTGTTTTGACTTTAAACTTCTAGCAGGTAGACAATTCTCAGATGAAGAAATTGAAACTATTTCTAGTCATATGAAAAGATGCTCCAAGTCATTATTAATCAGAGAAATGCAAATTAAGACAACTCTAAGATACCACTACACACCTGTCAGATTGGATAAGATGACAGGAAAAAATAATGATGATTGTTGGAGGGGATGCGGGAAAACTGGGACATTGATGCATTGTTGGTGGAGTTGTGAACGAATCCAACCATTTTGGAGAGTAGTTTGGAACTATGCTCAAAAAGTTATCAAACTGTGCATACCCTTTGATCCAGCAGTGTTACTACTGGGATTATATCCCAAAGAGATTATAAAGAAGGGAAAGGGACCTGTATGTGCACGAATGTTTGTGGCAGCCCTTTTTGTAGTGGCTAGAAACTGGAAACTGAATGGATGTCCATCAGTTGGAGAATGGCTGAATAAATTGTGGTATATGAAAATTATGGAATATTACTGTTCTGTAAGAAATGACCAACAGGATGATTTCAGAAAGGCCTGGAGAGACTTACACGAACTGATGCTGAGTGAAATGAGCAGGACCAGGAGATCATTATATACTTCAACAACAATACTAGATGATGACCAGTTCTGATGGATCAGGCCATCCTCAGCAACGAGATCAACCAAATCATTTCTAATGGAGCAGTAATGAACTGAACTAGCTATGCCCAGAAAAAGAACTCTGGGAGATGACTAAAAACCATTACATTGAATTCCCAATCCCTATATTTATGCCCACCTGCATTTTTGATTTCCTTCACAAGCTAATTGTACAATATTTCAGAGTCTGATTCTTTTTGTACAGCAAAATAACGTTTTGGTCATGTATACTTATTGTGTATCTAATTTATATTTTAATATATTTAACATCTACTGGTCATCCTGCCATCTAGGGGAGGGGGTGGGGGGGTAAGAGGTGAAA
Organism: Sarcophilus harrisii; assembly: GCF_902635505.1. Classification (NCBI taxonomy): domain Eukaryota; kingdom Metazoa; phylum Chordata; class Mammalia; order Dasyuromorphia; family Dasyuridae; genus Sarcophilus; species Sarcophilus harrisii. The sequence continues at coordinate 417,234,875 of NC_045427.1, read as the reverse complement.
AATTGGAACAAGAGGTTTGGCAATTGTTAATGCTGTAAAGTTACCCATGTATATATCCTGTAAATAAAAGGCTATTAAATAAAAAATTAAAAAAAAAATAAATAAACTTCTAGCAGGTATTTTATGTTTTATGTTTACTTACTCACTGATAACATGTGATTACTATGTGATTACATAGTTATGTGCAAAGAAATAAGTGAAAAGGAACCTAGATTAATTGTTGCTCCTATATAGAAATACCTTGTCCTCTTCCTCCTCCTTTACCTCTTCTTCCATTTTCTTATTTTCACTGGCAACTAGAGTTAAGCAACTTGTCCAGGATCACACAACTAGTAAATACCTGAGATTGTATTTGAATTCAAGTCCTCCTGACTCCAAGCACTGTGCTACCTAGCAGCTAACCATTTTTTAGATCTCCTTCCCTTTCCTCTTCAGATCTATAGGTACAGATAAGATAAAATTCTAATTAGAGATATCAGTGACTTGTGGGAGTGAATAGATAAAAAAATCTTTGAACTAAAGGAGAAAACATAGCTCCTGCCTGCAGGCATATGGGAGTCATGCTGTTTACTGAACTCTATTGTTGAATTGTTTCTGGGGGAGCACTGATGATGGTTTCCATCTTTGCTTCTCCATTTGGCCTGACCTCCCTGCTTCTCACCACTTATGGGGCCATAGCGTAGGTGTTAGCCTCTGATTCCTTCTTCTCAGAAAAGGTGCACAAAAGAAGCATCAGAGAAAAGAAGACCAAAAGGGACACAGTGTACCCTCATATCACTCCTATTAACTTGTTGCCCAGCTACTTGCTCCAGAGTACTTCAAGGACAAGATAGCTTTCACTGTCCTGGAGAAAAGTAAAAGCATAAACAAAAGTAAAAGCATTTTCCATTTGGCAAGCACTATATGAAGCACTGAGAACATACCAAAAGGTTAAAAAACAAACCTTGATCTTAAGACCCTAGCAAGCTAATGAAGGAGACAATAAATAAATAACTACATAGGAAAAGGCTATATAAAAAACAAATTGAAGATGATCATTCAAGGGGAAAATAAGCATTAAGGAATATCAGGAAAGGCTTCTTAGAGTACATGGAATTTTAGGTGGGATTTAAGGGAGGCCAAGAGGTAGAGAGGAAGGAGAGCTTTAAGAGCATGGGAGAAAGCCAATGAAAATGTCTGGTGTCTAGAGATATTAAAAAAACTGCTAGGAGGGCAGTATTATGGATTGAAGAATATAAGGGTTGGGGGAGGGAGAGTAAAGTCTAAGAAGACCTGAAAGGGAGGAAGAGACCAGATTAGCCTTTGAATGCCAAACAGAGGATTTTATATTGGATCCTAGAAGTGAAAGGGAGCCATCGGAGGATATTGAAAGAAAGAAGGGGAGTTGATATGGTTAGATTTGTGTTTTAGAAAACTAACTTAATAGCTGATTGGAGGATGAGTTAGAGTAGAGGGAGAGTGGGTGCCAATGAGGGAGAGGGAGGAATAGGTGTTCTCACAAGAAAGAGATTCCTAGTAGTTTGGAACTATGCTCAAAAAATTATCAAACTGTGCATATCCTTTGATCCAGCAGTGTTACTACTGGGCTTATATCCCAAAGAGATCATAAAGAAGGGAAAGGGACCTGTATGTGCATGAATGTTTGTGGCAGCACTCTTTGTAGTGGCTAGAAACTGGAAACTGAGTGGATGCCCATCAGTTGGAGAATGGCTGAATAAATTGTGGTATATGAATATTATGGAATATTATTGTTCTGTAAGAAATGACCAACAGGATGATTTCAGAAAGGCCTGGAGAGACTTACACGAACTGATGCTGAGTGAAATGAGCAGGACCAGGAGATCATTATATACTTCAACAACAATACTATATGATGACCAGTTCTGATGGACCTGGCCATCCTCAGCAACGAGATCAACCAAATCATTTCCAATGGAGCAGGAATGAACTGAAGCTATGCCCAGAGAAAGAACTTTGGGAGATGACTAAAAACCATTACATGGAATTCCCAATCCCTATATTTATGCCCACCTGCATTTTTGATTTCCTTCACAAGCTAATTGTACAATATTTCAGAGTCTGATTCTTTTTGTACAGCAAAATAACGGTTTGGTCATGTATACTTATTGGGTATCTAATTTATATTTTAATATATTTAACATCTACTGGTCATCCTGCCATCTGGGGGAGGTGGTGGGGAGTAAGAGGTGAAAAATTGGAACAAGAGGTTTGGCAATTGTTAATGCTGTAAAGTTACCCATACATATAACCTATAAATAAAAGGCTATTAAATTTTTAAAAAAAAGAATATTTTAGTACAAGTTGGTCCTTACCCCTTTTTTATGATCCCTTTGGGATATAGATGTACTAGCTGCATCAAAGGATATGTACGGTTTTAATAGTTCCTTGGGCTCTCTAAAATGTTTGGATCAGATCAACAATGCATCAGTGTTTCAGTTTTCCTACAGCTCCAACATTTATCATTTTCCTTTTCTGACATCTTAGCCAATCTGATAGGTCTGAGTGGTACCTCAAAGTTGTTTTAATTTGCATTTCTTAAGCAAAAGTGATTTGGAGCATTTTTTTATATGACTATAAATAGCTTTAATTTCTTCAATTGAAAACTGTTCATATCTCTTGACCATTTATAACTTGGGGAATGATTTCTATTTTTAGAAATTTAACTCAGTTTTTTAACTTCTATCAGAAACAATGGATGTAAACATTGTTTCTCAGTGTTCTGCTTCCTTTCTAATCTTGGTTGCATTGTTTTTGTTTGTGCAAAACCTTTTTAATTTAATATAATCAAAATTGTCCATTTTGCATTTCATAGTTTTCTCCATCTCTTGTTTGGTCATAAAATCTTCCCTTTTCCATAGATCTGACAGGCAAACTATTCTTAATTTGCTTATGTTGTCACTTTTTATGTCTAAATCATATACCTATTTTGAACTTTTCTTGGTATATATTGTGAAATGTTGGTGGGTATTTAGTTTCTGTCATACTATTTTTCAGTTTTCCCAGAATTTTTGCAGTGAGTTTTCATCCCCAAAGTTGAATCTTTGGGTTTATGAAATAATAGATTACTATAGACATTTGTTACTATATCTTATATATCTAACCCATTTCATTGATTCATTATTCTTTTTCTTAGCCATTTCCAGGTTGTGATAATTGCTGCTTTATAATATAGTTTTAGATCTGGTATGAGTAAATCACTTTCCTTTGCATTTTTTCCCATTTTGTTCTTTCAGATGAATTTTGTTATAATTTTGCTAACTTTATTAGGTAGAATTGTTGATTTTATTATATTAGCTTGGTTTATCTATGAGCAATTGATATTTTTCCAGTTGTTTAGATATGACTTTGTGTGAAAAAATATTTTGTAATTGTGTTCATCTAGTTCCTGGATTTGTCTTATAAAGTAGATTCCCAAATATTTCATATTATCTACAGTTATTTTAAAGGGAATTATTTTTCTATTTCTTCCTGCTGGATTTTGTTGGTAATATATAGACATGTTGATGATTCATGTGGGTTTATTTTATATCCTGCAATTTTGTTAAAGCTGTTAATTATTTCAAGTAGTTTTTTAATTGATTCTCTAAGAATACCATCATATTATTTGCAAAGAATGACAGTTTTGTTTGCCTACTCTAATTCCTTAATTCTTTTTTCTTCTCTTATTGCTAAAGTTAACATTTCTAGTACAATATTGAGTAATAGGGACGATAACAGGCATTCCAGTTTTAGCTCTAGTCTTACTGGGAAAGCTTCTAGTTTATCCCATAAAATACAATGTTTGTTTATGATTTTAAATAGATAATACTTATCATTTTAAGGAAAACTATTCTTATGCCTCTAGTATTTTTAAGAATAGAAATGGGTGCTATATTTTGAAAAAGCTTTTTCTGCCTACTGAGATAATCATGATTTCTGATAGTCTTGTTGTTGATATGATCATTATACTTATAATTTTCCTAATACTGAATCAGATGTGCATTTCTGGTATAAATCCTATTTGGTCATAGTGTATTATCCTTGCGATAAATTATTGTAATCTCTGTCAATTTTTTATTTTAAATTTTTTCATCAATATTCATTAGGAAAATTGGTCTACAATTTTCTTTTTCTGTTTTGGCTCTTCCTGGTTTAGGTATCACATCATCTCAGTGTCATAGAAAAATTTTTAGTAGGACTTCTTCCCCTATTTTTCCAAATAGTTTATATAGTATTGGAATTAATTATTCTTTAAAGTTTGATAGAATTCACTTGTAAATTCATCTGGTCCTGGAGACTTTTTTTTTGGTGCATTCATTAATGACTTTTAAAATGTCTTTTTCTAAAATAGGGTTATTTAAGTATTTTCTTTCTCCTTATGATAATCTGGGAAATTTATATTTTTAAAAATATTCATCCATTTTATTTAGATTGTCAGATTTATTGGCATACGGTTGGACAAAAATAGCCCCTAATTATTGCTTTAATTTCCTTTTCATTGGTAGCAAATTCACCCTTTTTAATTTTGATACTGGTAACTTGTCTTCTTTTCTTTCTCCTTCTTCTTCCTAAGGAAATGGGGGTTAAATGGCTTGCCCAGGAAGTGTTAAATGTCTGAGGTCAAATTTGAACTCAGATCCTCCTGATGTTAGGGCTGCACCACCTAGCTGCCCCCTTTTTTTTTTTGAAATTAACCAAAGGTTTATCTACCTTATTATTCATACACACACACACACACACACACACACACACAAACCAGCTCTTACTTTTATTTACTAGTTCAATAGTTTTCTTATTTCAATTTTATCAATCTCTCCTTTGAGTTTCAGGATTTCTAATTTTGTATTTAATTGAGAATTTTTAGTTTGTTCTTTTTTCTAGATTTTTTAGTTGCAAGCCCAATTCATTGATCTGCTCTTTCTCTATTTTATTCATGTAAGCATTTAGAGAGATAAAATTACCCTAAGAACTGCTTTGGCTGTATCTCATAAATTTTGGTGCATTGTCTAATTATTATCATTCTTTGTGATGAAATTATTATTTCTATCATTTGTTGTTTAACCCATTCATTCTCTATGATTAGATTATTTAGTTTCTAATTAATATTTAATCTATCTTTCCATTGTCCTTTATTACAAGTAATTTTTATTGTATCATGATCCAAAAAGGGTGAATTTAATATTTCTGCATTTGATTATGAGGTTTTTGTGCCCTAATACATGGTCAGTTTTTGTGTTGGTGCTATGTACCACTGAAAAAAAGGTATATTCCTTTCTATTCCCATTTTCTCCAGAGAAGCATCCTATTTTTTTCTAAAATACTATTATCTCCTTAACTTCTTTCTTGTTTATTTTGTGGTTAAATTTATCTAGTTCTGAAAGGAGGAAACGCAGGTCTCCTATTACTATAGTTGTGTTATCACTCTCTGTAACTCACAACTTCTCCTCTAAGAATTTGGATGCTATAATATTTGGTCCATGTATGTTTAATGTGTGTGTATATATATATATTACTTTATTGTCCATGTACCTTTTAGAAAGCTGTAGTTTCCTTCCTTACCGTTTTTTCCTTATCTCTTTTAATTAGTCCTATTTTTGCTTTTGCTTTGTCTGAGAACAGCATTGCTACCTTTACCTTCTTCTTTTTACATTAGCTGAAGCATAATATATTCTGCTTTTTATCTTTTGTTTTAGTCTTTTAACCTTTAGTCTGAATATATTTCTTTGATTCAAATGTATTTCTGTAAATAATACATTATAGAATTCTGCTTTTTAATCCACTATGCACTCTATTATCCACTTCCATTTTATGGGAGAATTTATCCCTCTGACATTCACAATTATGATTATTAACCATGTATTTCCCTTCATCCTATTACCCCAACCATTTATACTTTTCCCTCTCTTTCACCCTATGTCTCCTCACCAATGTTTTGCTTCTGACATACCCTTCTCTCAATATGACCTCCCTCCCTATTTTTTCCTCTTTCCCTTCCTACTTCTGTCCTCCCTTCTCCCTTAACTTCTATCAGCTTTCCCCCTTCCTTTTTTTCCCCTTTCTCCTCCTATGTCCCAATAAAATTGTTGTTCTTTGTCCTTTATTCTCTAAGAGGACCATGACAACAGGGAGGTGATGCTATGACATGCAAGTAAATTGGATTAATGAGGGAAGGCTGTGTAAAATCACCTGCCTCACTTTTCCCTCCTGAGCCATCTGGGTATACCCAACTGACCGTTTATGTTATTCTCTAAGTCAAATCCAATGAGAATAAGGTTCAAACAATAATGATCCCGCTCATTTTCACGACTACATATGATAAAATTTTCTCTATTCTGCCTTCCCCCTTTCTCCTTTTATCAGTATAATCCTTTTTTCATTCTTTGATTTTTTTATATTATCACAAAGTCAACTGACACACCTTTTGTCTATGTATACTTCTAACTATTCTAATAGAGATACAATTCTAAAGAGTTAAAGTATCATCTTCGTGTGTATGGTGTGTTTTTTTTCTCCTGTTTACCTTTTTATTCTTCTTTCGAGTCTTGTATTTGAAAATCAAATGTTCTGTTCAGCTCTGTTTATTTCAACTGGAAAGTGTGAAAGTTTCCTATTTTGTGGAATGTCTATCTTTTCCCCTGAAAGATTATGCTGTTTTGTTGAGTAGTTGATTCCTGGTTCCAATCCAAGCTCCTTTGCCTTCTGAATATCATATTATTATATTCTAGAATATCCTTTAATGTAGAAACTGCTAAATTCTGTGTAATCCTGATTGTGGTTCCTTGATATTTGAATTGTTTCTTTCTGGTTGCTTGCATAATTTCTCTTTTACCTGATAGTTCTGGATTTGGCTACAATATTCTTTGGAGTTTTCATTTGACAGTCTTGTACCTTTTGGTTCTAGGGTACTAAGGCACTTTTCCTTGATAATTTCTTGAAAGATACTGTCAAGACTCTTTTTTCATGCAGCTTTCAAGTAGTTCAATAATTCTTAAATTATCTCTTTTGTTCATATTTTCCAGATCAGTTGTTTTTCCAATGAGCTATTTAACATTTTCTTCTGGTTTTTTTCATTCTTTTGATTTTGTTTGGTTGTCTCTTGATGTCTCTTAGAGTTATTAGCTTCCACTTGTCCAATTTCATCTTTTAAGGAATTATTTTCTTTTTTAAAAGTTTTTTATTTTCAAAACATATGCACAGATAATTTTTCAACATTGACACTTGCATAGCCTTGTGTTTCAGATTTTCCCCTTCTTCCCCTCACCCCATTGGTAAGCAATCCAATATATGTTATACATGTTAAAATATATATTATGTGTAAACACATTTATATAATTCTCTTGCTGCACAAGAAAAATCAGATCAAAAAAGAAAGTAAATGAGTAAGAAAACAAAATGCAAGAGAACAACAACAAAAAGAGTGAGAATGGTATGCTGTGATCCACATTCAGTTCCCACAGTCCTCTCTCTAGGTGCAAATGGCTCGCTTCATCACAAGATCATTGGAACTAGCCTCAATCATCTCATTGTTGGAAAGAGTTGTGTCCATCAGAATTGATCATTGTATAATATTGTGTATAATGATTTCCTGATTCTTCTTACTTCACTTAGCATCAGTTCATGTAAGTCTCTCCAGGACTCTCTAAAATCACCCTGCTGATCATTTCTTATAGAACAATAATATTTCACAACATTCATATACTAATAACTTATTCAGCTGTTCTCCATCTCATGGGCATCCACTCAGTTTCCAGTTTCTTGCCATTACAAAGAGGGCTGCCACAAACATTTTTGCACATGTGGGTCCCTTTCCCTCCTTTAAGATCCCTTTAGGATATAATCCCAGTAGAAATACTGCTGGATCAAAGGGTATGAACAATTGATAACTTTTTAATAAACAATTATTTTCTTCAGGGAGCTTTTGCATCTTTTTTTTTTTTTCTATTTGACCAATTCTACTCTTTAAGAAGTTGTTTTCTTCAGTGGATTCCTCCCCTTATTTGGCCAATTGTATTTTTTTTTTAAGGAATTGTTTTCTGAGAAATGTGAAATCTACTTAACCATAGATTAGATATAGCAGTGAGAAATAGTGAGATGTTGGGGATGATATTTAAATTTCAAGCCTGAGGGACAAAGAGAATGGTGGTACCTTTGATAATAATAGGGATGTTTGGAATAGGGGAGGGTTTGGAAAAAAAAGATAATGCATTTAATTTTTGATATGTTGAAAGTAGAATGTCTATGGGACACATCTAGTTCAAGATATAGACAGTGGGAAAAAAATGGAGGTCAGCATAGATTAGGACTGGCTAAGTAGATTTCAGAATTATTTTTTCTTTCTTTCTTTTTTAGTTTTCAACATTTACTTTTATAAGATTTAGAAATAGATGTATTGTTGCCCCAATTTGACAGTTAAGGAAACTGAGGAAAGTGGAGATTAAGTGACTTTCCCAGGCTCACACAGATTTGAATTCAAGTCTTCCTAACTCTGCTCTATCCATTGTACCAATACCCAGCTGAAATTATGTAATATAAATCTGGAGTAGACCCATTCAGAATGGTGGTGAACATTTGTCATTTATGTTAATTATATGTGTTATTTATTATTTTACTATGTGCCATCTCTCCTAAGATTGGGAAACACAAAAAAAAACATGATACTTGATCCCAAGGCTTACAATTTAATGGGGTTGACGACATGGAAAATAGGTATGGACAAATAAAATATCTATAACTATCTATGTGATTAATTGGAGATAAATCAATATGGGAAAAGCACCAGCATTAAGGGGTATTAGGAAAGATTTCTTAAGTGGAGGCTTAGAGGAAGCCAGGGAGACAGATGGATCTGAGGAGGAGAAAGTTCCAGGCATGAAGGACAGCCAATGCATCTTAGAGAGACAACTCCAACTTTCTTAGTATAATTGTCAGTTGGTATGGATATTCTGGAAAGCAATTTGGAATTCTGAAAATAAAGTGACTGCAATGTCCATATCCTTTGACCCAGATGGTCCAGTGCTAGGTACATACCTCCAAAAGGTTACTGACAAAAAAGACCCACATACAAGATATATATTATGATCAAAATAACATATATTATCAAGGATATAATAACCAAAATAGAAGATGTTCAAAAAACAGCAAGGAGACCTGTGTTCTTTGATCACAGAGTAAAAGAGGGGAAAAGCTAGAAAGGGACCAGGGCTTTGAAAGCCAAACAGAGGATTTGTATTTGCTATCACAAAAAATGTTGCTATAAATAATATGCTGTATAATTATTTATATCATATATACTATATTTAGGGTCTTTTTTGTTAGTAATCTCTTAGAGGTATAGATATATATATATCATCTATCTATGTTGAAATCGACATTGGATGTTCCTGATGTTTATCATCTCAGTTTTTTTGAGTGATGAAAGCTCAGAGTTGTTTTTGATTTGCATTTCACTTGTTAATTAGCAATCTGGAGCATTCATCCATGTTGTTAATAGTTAGCAGTCCTTTCAAAAGCAATAGGTATTTATTAAGTTACTACAGTTTACATGGCACTGGGGAAAATAGAAAGCTGAGATAAGAAGGAACATGGTATAATGGAAAGGAGCTGGCCTCAAAGACATGAGGTCACCTCTGATACAATCCTTGGAAAATCATTTAACCTCCTAGTCCCTCTAGGCACATGTCTAACACCATAAATTGTTTTGTTTTGCTTTTTAAAGCTTTTTATCTTGAAAGCATATGCATAGATCATTTTCAACATTCACCCTGGCAAAACCTTGTGTTCCAATTTTTTTTCTCCTTTCCTTCCCTCCCACCCATGGGAAGTAATCCAATATATGTTAAATATGTGCAGTTCTTCTATACATATTTCCACAGTTATCATGCTACATAAGAAAAATCAGATCAAAAAGGAAAAAGAATGAAAAAGAAAACAAAATTCAAGCAAAGAAGAAAAAAAAAGAGTGAAAATACTATGTTGTGGTCCACACTCAATTCCCACAGACCTCTCTCTGGGTGTACATGGCTCTCTTCATCACAAAATCATTGGGACTGGCATCAATCACCTCAGTGTTGAAAAGAGCCAAATCCATCACAGTTAATCATTACATTACATAATCTTGTTGTATAATGTCCTCCTGGTTCTACGAACTTCAATCTGCTTCAGTTCATGTAAGTCTCTTCAGGCCTTTCTGTATTCATCCTGCTGGTCATTTCTTTTTTTTTTTTATTTAATAGCCTTTTATTTACAGGATTTATACATGGGTAACTTTACAGCATTAACAATTGCCAAACCTCTTGTTCCAATTTTTGGTCATTTCTTACTGAACAATAATATTCCATAACATTCACATATCGTAACTTATTCAGCCATTCTCCAACTGATGGGTATCCACTCAGTTTCCATTTCTTGCCACTACAAAAATGGTTGCTATAAATATTTTTGCACATGTGGGGTTCTTTTACTTTTTTATGATCTCTTTGGGATACAGGCCTAGTAGAGATACTGCTGGATCAAAGGATATGCACAGTTGGATAATCCTTTGGGCATAATTCCATATTGCTCTCCAGAATGGTTGGATCAGTTCACAACTTCACCAACAATATATTAGACCATAAATTAAGAAGGTGACAATGTACATTGATAGAAAAAAATAGAAACTTTTCCAGTTTCCCTGTATTGAACAATAAGCCTGCTTTACTTTTTTATTTTAATTTTTTATTAAAAATTATTTTCTGTTTCTTACATCATCACAGTCTCCCTCCCTCTTCCCATCCTGAAAGCCATCCCATATAATAGATTTTTTTTTTGGTAGAGAGGGAAAACAACATTATAACTGATCTGTACACTGAGAAAAACATGAGCAATATGTGACACCCGTGGGCCTTCTACTTCCATGAAAAGGTAGGTTGGGGGCATCTTCTCTTTTGTCTTCATTTTAGTCTCAGTTGATCTTTATGTTTTCTTTTGTTTTTTGATGTGTGGTTGTCCTATTCATTTACACTACAACAGTGTAAAAATACACAGTTATTGTATATATTATTTTCTTGGTTCTGCTCCTATCGCTGAATTAGTTCCTGTAGATCTTTCCATGCTTTTCTGTATTCATCATACATATCATTTCTTATAGCATTGTAGTATTCATTAATATTTTTAGTAGCCATTAAGTGCTGGGGATACAAAGACAAGTGAAATGGCAATCCCTAATCCCAAGGAATTTACATCCTATGGAAAGACAAAATTGGAGCCTGGAAAAATGTGTGACAGGTTGTTTGGAGTGGAACACAGCGATCACAGCTAAGGCAGTCAGAAAAAGTCTCTGATAGGAGGTGGTGCCTGAGTTGGGTCTTGAAAGAAAGTTTTTACAGATAAAGTAACAGAACCAGAGAGGTTAAATGGCTTACCCATAATCACATAGTTAGTAAATAGTAGATGGTCTTGTGACTTCAGGACCAGTGCTCATTCCAGAATCCATTGTGCTTCCAAAAAGATAAAATATGGATCCAACTATAATAAAGGGCAGGGACTGATAAGGTGTAGTGCTTACATTTTAGGAAGGAGACATAACTCACCTTTTGAAGAATCAGAGAAGTCTTAAAAAAGGAGGAGGTAGCATATGAGCTGAGCCACTTTTCAGGTGCAGAGAAAGTCTGGAAACACTCGGATGCATTTCCCTAGAGAACCAGAGATCTATGTGGGAGAAACTAAGTTTTACACCTTTGTAGTGGCTCCTTAAATTAAATGCTTCCCCCTCCCCCAAATGTTAACTTAAAAGTTAAGGTCCAAAAGACCTTTTTGTCCCCATTCTCTTTGATCTTAGTGCCTTTCAGACTACTCTTGATTTAATAATATATACATATATTTACATTTATAAAAATATAATGCATTCATAATAATTAATTTAATAATAATAACTAGCATTTATTTAGCATTTTAAGGCTTGTGATACTCATAATTCCCTAAGAAGTAGGGGCTATTGTCCTCTTTTTACAGATAAAGAAACTGAGGTATTGAAAAGTTAAGTCATTTGTCCAGGACCACATAGCTGGAGAACGTCTAAGGTTGAATTTGAATTTAGATCTTCCTGACTTCCAAGTCCTGGCATTTATCTACAATACCACCTAGCAGTCTTTTATTTATTCTGTGTCAATCTTGTTTGTAAAATGTTATTTGTATGTTGTTTTCCCCATTAGACTGTGAGTTACTTTAAGGAGGGAGTTATTTTTTGTATTTATTTATATTCCCAGAGTTTAACACAGATTTATAGTAGGCCTTTTAAAAGATTAGCTGTTAGAGAATAATCCAGAGCAAAATAACAATTGTTGTTAGTCATAGCTGACTTTTTACGACCTCATTTGGGGTTTTCTTGGCAGAGATACTGAAGTGGGTGTGCCATTTCGTTCTCCAGTTCATTTTATAGATGAGTACACTGAGGCAAACAGGGTTAAGTGACTTGCCCAGGGATACACAGCTCGTAAATGTCTGAGGCCATATTTGAACAACTGATTTCAGGACCAACTCTCTGTGCATTATAGAGCCACCTAGCAGCCCTAACAGCAACTACCATTACTTTAATGCTCAGGACTTTTACAAAGTATTTTCCTTACTTCATCGGGGATCTAAGTAGTCAAGCATTATTATACCCATTTTACAGATGAGATCACCGAGCCCCAAGAAGCGTAGGGAGGCAGAGTTGAGCCCAAGCTGAGTCTGAGGTTCTAGTTCTGTCTCTTGTCATTAAAGAACTTCCTCTCCTCGGTTCCTCTCTAAGTAAACCGAGATGAGTAATATCATTATCTCGGTATTCAATTCGGCTCTAACTTTCTAGGATTCCGGAACCTGTCTAGCCCCTAGCTGGATGCGGCTGGGCATTTAGACTCCGGAGTGAACTGGGGTCCATCCCTCCTCTCATCCCTCCTCCCCCCATATTTTCAGGGCCAGCCCACGGCGGGCCAGGCGGGGCGGGGTGTGCGGCGCGACGGGGGTGGGGCAAGACTTGCTTCTGCTTAACCAAGGTGAGGAGGCCTAGGTGAGCTTGAGCAGCTGTCCCTTTTCTCGATCCTGCCATGCTGCCTGCCGCTCTGAGGAAGTGGTTGAATCGGCCTAAGGTAAATCCCCTAATCCTTATCATCTTCTTCCCGCAGTCTGGTGCCCTAGGTTCCCCTAGACCCCAACTGCAGCTTCTCCTCCCCTGCCCTTCCTAATGGGAGGTTTCCGAATCCCCGCCAGCAAACAAATTAAGTCCCTTCCTGTTTTTCCTACTTCCAGACCCTCTCCCCTACGCGGATTGTAAAGACACTTTCTAAAAAGGGAAGAAACTTCCTCCGCTACACCCTTCCCGCCTCACTCCTTGCGGGCGCCTAGGAGGCGGCTTTCCTCCTCGCGGGAGCTATTGGTGGGTGTGAGGAAGGGGTAAGCAGAGTAAGCCGTGCCAGGCCTTCCTTGGCATTTCTGGGGTGTAGGTGTCATACTGGAGCTCCGAGGGGAGATGGGGGTGCGTCTGGATTGTATCCCAAGGAACCCTGACAGGCTCCTCAGGATTTATCCAGAAGGTACCGCAGGTCAGGGGTGGTGGTGAGGAATTAAAGAAACGAGTTGAGGACCACCAAAGGGGTTGAGTGAGCCCTCTCCTTGGATGGGGCAACCAGCCCCTTTGCTGAGTAGAAAGCTGGATGGTAGTTGGAGGGAACTCTGGCCGGTACACATGCAAGGGTTCCGGGCCAGCCTTTTGCTTCTTTTCCTAAGTTAGGCCTCTTCCAGTCAATCCTGTTCCTTCTGAACTCAGTTTTTCCAAAGAGTATGAGGAGGTGGAGTAAGTGGAGGGGAGGAGGTGTTTGGGGGGGGGGGGGTGAGTCAGAACTTGTACCCCTCCCCCCCAGGACTTGAAGAAACCTTTCAGAGCTTTGGAGATTAGTCACGAACTGGTCAATATAAGAAATTCGCCTTTCCCTATTTCCCCTCATTCATTCATTCATTTACAATAGAGCAGTGCTAAGACTACCAGAATCAGGATGACTCTACCCATGAAATTATCCACTTCTCCCTCTGTGGCTCCAAGCTTTACAATTTAATTGGCCTTGGAGCCTGGCTGCTGCGGTACCACTTTTAAAAAATAATGGTCTCAGTCATCATAATGGCTAGGTTCAAATCCTAAGCTCTGAGATTTACTAGCTGTGTGGCTATGAGCAAATTAATTTTTCTGAGCCTCAGTTTCCATAGTTCAGATTCTTATCACTTCTCTCCTCTGCTACTGAAATAGTCTCCTAATTGGTCTTCCCCTCGCCCTTCTCTTTATTTCCTCTATTTTGTCCTCCACTGTGCTGCCAAACCAATGTCTCTTAATACACAGGCCTCTCCTGCCCAAGCAGCTTCTGTGGCTCTCTGTTGCCTATAGAATAAAATAACAAAACAATCCTGGCATTTAAAAACCCTTCACTTTTCTTTATTGTTATTCAGTCATGTCTGACTCTTGTTGACTCCATTTGGGTTTTCCTGGCAGAGATACTCAAATGATTTGCCATTTCCTTTTCCAGCTCATTTTCCAGATGAGGAAACTGAGGCAAATAGGGTTAAGATTATATAGCTAGTAAGTGCCTAAGGCTGGATTCGAATCCAGGCCCAGCATTGTTAGTCTTCACAATCTGTCCCCATTGCACTATGGTACCATCTAGCAGTCCAGCTTCTCTGTCTAGTTCAAACTAATCTTCATTCCTATCAAACTATCCTTATTTTTAGTTCCGCTTTCACAACATTCCATTCCCGCCTCAGTGTCTACGACCAACTGACACCAATTCAGGGAATGCTCTCCCTCATCGATTGCACTTCTTAGAATCTTTGGCTCCCTTCTAGGTACACCTTAAGTGCCAACCCCTACTAGAAGCCTTGGAGATCTCCAGGCCCACGATTCTCTACTTTTCAAATTGAGTATCCTCACTTTTCTCATCTCTAAAATGAACCAGAGAAGGAAATGGCAAACTACTTAAGTATCTTTGCCAAGAAAACCCAAATGGGGTCATGGGGAGAGGATATAACTGAGACCAGTGAACAACTTTCCAGATTTCTTTGTACTTCTCTCTATAGGCCATTGTTTTCTGGAGAATACTAACTCCCTAAGCTCAAGAGCTGGTTTTAATTTTTTCCTTTGTATCCCATTGTATCATCTGATCCATTATTAACACATTTCTCTTTCTCTTTGACCAATCTCCCCTCTGGTTCCCAGTGCTTTGTGTTGATTTTACATTTATTTAAATACATAAGTAACCTGGGACTTACAAGTTGTACCCATAGTATCAATCAAGCATTTATTTAGCACCTACAAAAGAAAGAGAAAAGTGAAACTGGCCTTGTGCTTAGAAGTTTACAAAATGTTCATATGTTGAAATATATACAAAATAAATACAAGTCTTTGGGGGACAAGGATACTAGCAGCACAAGGGACAACAAGGACTTTGGACAGATAGTAGCATTCCCATTAGCTCTTTGAAGGAAAACAAAGATTCACTGGGGGGGGGGGGGAGGGGGGAAGAGTGGGGAATGTGGTGGGGTAATGAGGCATTCCAGACATTGGGAACAGCTGTTGCAAAGGCATTAAGACTAGAGGTGGAATTTCAGCTATGAGGAACAACATGGAGGCTAGTTTGACTGGACATAAGTAAGGTGTAATAAGACTGGAAAAGTGCAATGGGGACAGATTGTGAAGATTAATAATAATAGCTAATATTTATATAGTATTTGCTATGCATCACATGCATTACAATTATTATCTCGTTTGATTCTCACAGTAACCCTAGGAGGCAGATGCTATTATTATCCCCATTTTACAGATGGGAAAACTTGCCTAGTTAAGTGACTTGCCTAGGGTCACACATTCATTATGATCAAGTGGGATTTATACTAGGAGTGCAAGGATAATTCAATATTAGAAAAACAGTCACTTAGTATTAAAAATCAAAACATTTAAAAACTACATGATTATCTCAATAGATACAAAAAAAGTCTTTGACAAAGCACAACACCATTATGCTTAAAAGACCTACAAAATATAAGCATAGAGGGACCTTTTTGAGTAACATAAAAAGTATCTATTTAAAAACAAGAGCAAGTATCATATGCCATGTGTATATACTAGAATCATTTCCAATAAATATGGGAGTGAAGCAAGGATGCCCACCTCCCCAATATTATTTGATATAGTCCTGGGAACCCTAGTAGTAGCAATAAGACAAGAGAAACAAATTAAAGGAATAAAGCTATATAAAGAAGATATAGAATTATGCCTGTTTGCTGATGATATGATGGTTTACTTGGAAAACCCTAGGGAATTAGCAAAGACATTCATTGAGACAATTAATAGTTTCAGCAAAATTATAAGCTATAAAATAAATTTTCAAAATCAATAGTATTTCTATATAATAATAACAAAACAGAAGAAGCAATAATGAAAAGGAAAATCCCATTCCAATAACTAAAAAATGCATAAAATATCTGGGTATCAACTTCCCAAAATGTACAAAAGACATATAGATTCAATTACAAAGTGTTATATAGAAATTAAAAAACAAACAAACAAACCTAAATAGCTGGAGCAATACTCAATGCTCTTGGCAAGGTCATGCCAAAATAATAAAAATTAGGATATTGCCAAAATTAATTCATACTTTTAATATTATACCAACCAAATTGCAAAGAGGAAACTATCGAATTTGACAAAATAATAACAAAATTCATTTAGAAAAACAGAAGATCTAGAATATCAAGGGAAATGATGAAAAGAAGCAAGAATGAAAGGGGATTAGTACTTCTATCTCAAACAATATTTAGCAGCAGTCATCAAAACCATCCATCTCTAGTTAAAGAATAGATTGATAAATGGACTAGAAAAGAGAGATTAAAAAACAATGGACCTCAATAATTTGATAAAGGGAAAAACTTAAATTACCTAGAAAAACTCCCTTGGTCAAAACTGCAAAGTACTCTAATAAAAGTTAGATTTACATTTATGTCACACTCCACAATAAGTGGATATATATGATCTAAATATTAAATATTGTAACCATAACAAAAAAATTAGAAGTGAAACAGATCATGTACCCCTTACAGGTCTAAGTAGGAGGTATATTTTTTTAACCAAACAAGAGATAGAGGCTATTAACGAAAAATAAAATAGATAACTTTGCTTACTTAAACTGAAAAGTTTCTGCATAGACAATATTAATGCATCTAAGATAAAAAGAGAAATGATTGAATGGGGGAAAATTTTCATATCAAATTTCTCTTATAAGAGTTTGTATTTGTCAATCTTTTTCAGAGTTTAATCTAAGAAAGACAGAATTAGGTTATATTTATGGGTTTATTCCTCTCAAGAAGGTAGACATCTATCTATACGTGTGTTCATGGGAGCACCAGATAGAACTGAGCTCAGGGTAGGTAGCTGGAGACAGGGGGAGTTATAAAGACAAAAATCACTAGGAGGCGGTATAATTGAATATTGGTCTGATCAGGAGTTTTAAAGACAAAAATGACAAGGAGTTGGTATAATTGAATATTGGTCTGATCAGGTTATCAAGTCAAAAATCACAGGTCAAGGGGTGAGAGTAATCGAATAGTGGTCTTATCAGGTTATCCCTGCACTGACCTGCTTTTCAGAAGGCATATAGTGGTTGTATCAGGTTTGGTCTCGAGGCAAGAGGTTGACATGAGCCAGTTTGAGTTGGTTCTCATAGCAGGGAGAATTCAGCAATCAAATATTGCAAAGAATTGCTGATGTGCCCACCTTAAAGAATGCTGTTTGTCTTCTACTTGCCTGTTCTGATCTTATGTCAGTCTGGCCTCTTCTAGGTAGCAGGAGAGCTTGAGCAAATCAAGGTGGTTAAAAAAATCATTAACTGCTTCATTTCCACAGTATCCAACATTATATACACACAGGTATGGCTATTAGCCATTCCCCAATAGAACAATAGTCAGAATGTATGAACAAATACTTCTCAGAATTAGAAGTGAGAGTTCACAGCTACACAAGAATATGTTCTAAATCACTAATAATAAGAGAAATGCACATCAAAATAGCCTTGATGACTCACCTTGAAACCTACAAATTGGCAAAAAGGACAAAAATTAGCAAGAGTGGTTAATATTGGAGTGGTTATGGAAAGACAGGCACACTAATATATTTTTGGTGGAACTGTGAAGTACAACCATTTTGGAAAGCAATTTGGAATTATGCAAATAAAGTGACTAAAATTTCCATATACTTTGAATTAGAGACTTCATGATTATGTTTATGACCCAAAGAAGCCATCAATGAGAAAAAAGACCTCATACACTTAAAATTATTTATAGCAGCACATTTTGTGATTGCTAAAAATTAGAAACAAAGTAGATGCTCACTGACTAAATAAATTATAGTATATTAATATAATGGAATATTAAAAGTATTGTAAGAAATGATGATTATAAAGAATTACAGAAAATATCTATATAAACTGACTGAAATAAGGAGAACCAAGAAAACAGTAGACAATAATTACAACAATATAAATGGACAGAAGAAATGGACACCTGAAACATCAAAGGTAAATATAACAAAATTATAAAGATTAAGTGGAACTTGGTGACCCCTAGGTGGGGCAGTGGATAGAGTACTTGAGTTGAAATCTAGCCTCAGACATTTAATAGCTGGGCAAGTCATTTAATTTCAATTGCTTCTCTCCCTTCACTCTCCCTCCCTTAAAGAAAGAAAGAAAGAAAAATAGAGCAATCAAGTATGAATGAAGAGATACAAGAAAACATCCTTTTCATTGAAGGAGGAGAAGCACAGTTTTACATTGCATATGTTCTCAGATAGTTTCAGTGTATTGATCAATTGTACTGACATTTTTTCCTTTTTAAAACATACTATTTATTTTATGGAATGGCTCTCAGAGGTGGTAAGAGAATTGGACACATGTAGGATGTTTGATGGTATAAAAATAGAAAATATCAATAAAAACTTGTTTAAATAAAAAAGTTAAACGAAGGAACAAAATTAGACGCAAGATCTCTCAGAAAAGTCCTTTGTTACTCAGAGAGTAGAGTGTGACTGTACTAGCCTGATGCATTTTCAGTCTCTCTCTCTTCACTAGCTCTTTCACACCTAATACAAACAAGTTCCAATCTGCCCGCTCTTAAGCCTTTCTATTCTCTCTCCTCCCTTCTATGGCAAACTTACCTAAAAAGCTATCTACACCCTAAATCTCTATTTCTTTACTCTCCTCAACTTCTTGTAATCTGGTTTCTGTCTTTACTTCTCTGTCAAAATTGTTCCTTCCAAAGGAATGGATGGAATGGATCAAAGGAGGGATATTTGGGATATCTATGATGAAAAAAGAAATAGGAGATACCAATAAAAACTTATTTTCAAAAATCAATACTGGTTGACTGATTGAGCTGTTTGCATGTAGTATGTTTTTAGCTTTTCTTTGCATATCTAATGCTTAGCACAATGTAGGGAATACAATGTAGGCACTTAATAAATGTTTGTTGATCAACTGAATAATAATGCTTGACTTTTATTTTGGGCTTTAAAGTGTTTTATAGACATTAGTTCCTTTGAAGTCCTGTGAAATAGAAATTATAGATATTAGTATTCCCATTTTTAGCTAAGTAAACTGAGACTTTTAACAGCTCAATGATTTGCCCATGGTCATCATGCATCTGGTTATCATCAAGGATCAGATTTTAAAGCAAGGAGTCAAACCTAAGGTTCTGACTACCATTCCAGTATTCTGTCCTCAGCACTACACTTACTGTATCAACAGTTAGAAGGCAGTTATATAGCAAGATTTTGTGAGAGATGATTTGTGAGAGATGATTTGAGATGAGTTTTAAAGGATGGGTATAAATTTGATAGATGAAAAGGGAAAGAGATATACATCCTGATTCTCTGCACCAACCTTAGTGGTCAGTCCCTTCACATATTATATTGAAATGTCTATATTTTCTTCAAATGAGTTTTATATATGTAATGAGTATATAGTTTTCCTTCAGTAGAATGTAAAGGCTTTGAAAGGAGGGTCTATTCCATTGTGCTTTTATATTTTCATTAAGCACATAGGAGGGACTGTATAAATGCTTCATGAATGAATTTCAAATGAATATATAGTTAGCATAGTGAGCAAAACCAAGAAAGCAAATAACATTTTTTTAAAGGTGAGAACTATCCAATTTGTTAAGACCATAGTGGATTTCAAGACGAGTACTATGAAATAAAGCTCGGCAGGTGGAAGGGTGTCAGTTTGTGAAAGACTATGAATGACAGGCCAAATGAGTTCAAAGTTTTCTTAGAAAATAGGAAACTATTATATATATTATAATAGCATAAGCTATTTGAGAGGGAAGGGATTGTCTCATTTTTTTCTTTGCAGTTTTTTCTTAAGCAATGTCTAAGATAGTGCATCCTATAGTTACCAACTAAAAGCATGTTGAGTTGAATTGAAAGGTTGAGTGGTGTAATTATGTGGGTATGTGGGAAAATATTTAACAATCAGCTCTCTAGAAAACATACACATGATATACATTTAAGTTGAATCTACATTTTTAATGTTTTCTCCATTACTTGGTAAGCCTAGACAATCAACAAAACAATAAATGAAACACTTTTCGCATTTCCTAGTCACAAATGCTCACATTGGAAATTTAATGTTTGGCTCTTTGCTTCAAATTGGCTCCTGTACATCCCTACAAAGATTATTCTTGCAATGATATGAAGAATGGATTTAAGTGAGGAGAAAAATGGAGCCAGAGGCTTAGGAGACTGTTGTAATAGACCAGGAATATAGTAGTGAGGGTGGTGATAGCAGAAATAGAGAGAAGAAAGATTTCAGAGAGGTTTTTGTGGTTCACTGACAGCACTTGGTCATTGAACAAATGTGAAAAGTGAGGTAGAATGCAAAGGTTTAAGATAAACACCAGAGTTTTTTAACATGGGAGATAGATTTTTCCTAAGTGTTTAATAAGCACCTACTATTGTGCTAAGCCTAGGCATTTGAATCTAAAAGTGAGAATCTCTGATCTCAAGGAGCTTAGATTCTAATGAGAAAGACTACACCCAAAGGAATTGTGGCCAGATAAGGGAGCTGAGTTGCAGTGGAAGGACAAATAGTGAACTTACTATGTAGTGGATGGGTGGATGAAATGTGCGAGGTTTTTGTTTGTTGTTTAGGTGTGTCTAACTCTTTACAACCCCACTTGGTATTGAGTGGTTTGCTATTTCCTTCTCTAGCTCATTTGACAGATGTGGAAACTGAGGCAAACAGGGTTAAGTTACCCAGGGAAACATAGCTAGTAAACTGTGTGTGAGGTCAAATCTGACCTGGGGCTACCTAGATATCTGGGAAGATGAGTCAATCAAATTAATCAAGAATCAGATGTTTAAAGCTATAAAGGCCCTGAGTAGTCTTCTAGTCAGTGGTTCTCAAACTTAAGTTCTCAGTATCTTTATATTATTAAAAATTATTGAGTATCTGTCCAAGGAGTTTTTGTTTATGTGGATTATATTGACATTTACTGTATTAGAAATAAAAACTATTTATGAATTTGGAGACCCTCTGAAAGGGTTTCAGAAATTCCCCAGGATTCTCTGGACCATACTTCTGAGAATCACTGATCTAGCCCAATGTTCTGATTCTATAGGGGAGGAAACTGAGATTTATAGGGATTAAGTGATTTGCCCAAAGTCACACTGGTTGGAAGTGACAGAACTGGTATTAGATACGTATCTTTTGACTTCAAACCTAGTCCCTAGAAACCTAGGGTGGGGCTCTCAGAGGAGCACTGACTCAGCCCTAACTCCCACCTTCCTTACCCAGAGGTCAGATCCGCGGCTGCTGGCTCAATTTTTCTTTGCTGATGAACGGGTGACACAAGTGGTAACCGAAATCATCTGCCTTGATGTACAGGAAGACCCTCAGCACTATCTGGTGCTGCTGAATCAACTTCATGCCAGCCAGGTATGTTTCCCTTCCAACATTAGATAGGCCCTTTGTATACCATTGGTGGTTCCCTCTCTCCTACTCTTGCCACCAGTAAGGTAAGCCTTTCCCCTTGGGGGCTGTGCCTAATGGACTGGGGAGGGGAAAGAATAGAGGAAGGAAAACCAGTTAGGAGGCTGTCAACAGGTAAGAGATGAGGAGGCCAAAGGATATAGTTAGCGTTAGTCACTTTTTGAAAAGCGTAATTACTAATTGGTCTAACCAATCTAAAAAGCAATTAGAAATTATGCTTAAAGAAAAGAAAAAGTGACACAGAAATCCCATTGCTAGGTATATGCCCCAGTGAGGTCAGAGACAGAGAGAGTCTCACATATGCCAAAATTTTCATAGGAAAAACATTCATGTTTTTTGGTGTTAGTAAAGCACAGATAAGTCCATTGATTAAGGACTGGCTAAATAGAGTGATAAATAAATGTAATGGATTATTAGTAGGGCACAAAAAATGATTATTTTTGAAGAATTCAGTCATAGACTCATTTATATGAATGAATATAGAATGGATCAAGGAGAACCAAGAAAAAAAAAAAGCAGACAGAATGAGTATGATTATATAAATTAAAAGGACCAAAACGCATCACTGAATGATGTGTAATTATAATAATCAAGTCTGGTCCTATAAAAGAGGTGAAGCAGGAAATGTACTTTCTTCCCTTATTTGTAGAGGTAGAAGTTCAGCAGATATATTGTCCAATGTGTGAAACTTCTACTGGCAACTCTATTCTTTGTTACAAAGCATGGCTTGTTGAGTAGAAGAAGAGGGTGAGGAACATATTTGTAAATGAAGTTGACATAAAAACAAAAACTATCAGTAAGTTTATTTTTAAATTGATGATGAGGATCTGGACTAAGGATTCTGGAGGCAGAAACAGGACTTGGTAGCTGGATGCAAAAGTGGAAGAAGAGAAAAGTGTCAAAGATGACAATAGGGTGACTGGCAGCACCATGGACAGAAACATGGACCTAAAGGGAAAAGCGGGTTGGGTTCATAGCAATTCATAGAATGTTAGTTCTGGAAGGGAACTTAAAGATCATGTAATCCATTTTATAGATAAGGAAACTGAGGTCCAGCAAGTAGAAAGGTCTGCCCAAGGACATAAATAGTAAACAGCAGAGGTAGGGCCCCCAGCCAGGATTTCTGGCTCCCAGTCTAGGAATCTATTATACCTACATTCTTCAGCCCACAGGTTTAGGTGCTGGTGAGGTACTGGCTTGGCTCGTGGGTGATATGTATCCAAGTTTCCCTTTCAAGCACAGAGCTAGGTACTTGAAGAAAAAGGAGTAGGGAAGGGCTGCCCTGAGGGTTTGGGAGCACAAAAGTGATTCTCTAGGGGCAGAAAAAGGGCAGAAGCTGGGGGGAATCCCAGAGTCTGAGAACTTGAAATGGGAAGGCCGGGTTGGAACGAGAGATTTTGATTGGATTTTATGCTTTGCCTGGTGCCCCAGGAGCAGCTACTGGCAGTGATGGAGCAGATAATAGAGGAGACTCTGTCTGGTGATCGAAGGCCCCGGGACTATGTGGCCAAGTTCCCAGAGGAGCTGCTGGGAGTGAACCTAGGGTCCCATGTGCTCTTTGCTGCTGAGGTTAGTGTTGGCCTGTGAACACTTTGTGTACAGAGCTGGGGTCCCTCGGTGTTGAGGGAAGATGCCCAAACTGCCAATCAGCCCCTTCCCTTTCAAGCCCAGCAGTGGTCCACAGAGGTCTAATATGGCCCATCATCCTTCTAAGAACTGGTATGGGGCTGATCTCAGTGGGTTAGCTGTCGCTCCTTTCCTCCTCCTGCGCCCGTTATTCCTTGATATTGCCCCAGCCCCTCCCCAGGGCCCTCTGATCCATCCTGTTCCAGCCAGCCCCCTGTGTTCCCTCAGTGCCTGGTGGCTGGCTCCTTTGTGGAAACGGATGAGCATGCCCAGCAGCTGCTCCAGCCTTTAGCCCGAGACCTGCTGCTGAGCCTGGAGCAGGCTCGGGCTCTCCTGCGGGAGCAGAGTCTCAGTCGCCCTGGGCCCTGTTCTCAGTCTCTGCGTTCTGCTCTGCGGCGTTTTGACGACCTCTTTGCCGACTTTGAGTTCAAGTAAGGCTAAGGCTATGGAAGAAATCTGGGGCTGGGAGACGTGGACAGGCAGTGACTACTTCTGGGTACTGTGCTCTCAGCCCCTTATGTGAGCTCTGAAGTTCCGCCATCTGCTTTTCACCTTGATGGGAGAGAGCCTGTGGGACCCGGGGGTGAGGGAGGATGGGCTCAGCCGCAGCCAGGTCTCTGCCATAGTCACTATTCTAGTAGCTAGAAGAGTTGAAGGGGATGGATCTGACTGTCATGCTTCTTTCTCAGCTATGTGGCAATGGTAGCACCTGTGAAATCCCCGGAGGAGCTTGAACAGCAGCAGGAAGTGGCTGTTCTTTTCTGTGAGACAGTAGCCAGGTAAATAGCTTTGTGGGAGGGGCACAAGGAGATGGCCCAGCATGACTGAGCTACAAAGCTGGAGATGGAAGAATTCCCTGGAGCTGGACCACCACAGGGCTATGCTGGGCACTCACACCAAATTCTACTTTTTTTCTGGATCAGGGCCCTGGAACTTGGCTACCTAACCCAGGAGATGATTGACAGCTATGACCCTAGTCTCATGTTGACCATACCTCGCCTGGCTATTATCAGGTGAGGGAATCAGATCTCTGGGTTTCTAGGGCCTCATCTTAAGTTCAAGGCTACTGCGAGTCTCTGGAGTAGGGGAAAGGGAAGAGGAACCCATGTTCTTAGAATCTCAAGCTGAAAGCTACCTCAGAAACCAATCAGTCCTATCCCTTCTCCAAGCAGGAATCCTGTCAATGATTTTGGACATTTCTTTCTTTCTCTAGTCCTTCGTTTTTTCAGTTGTAAAATGAGGGGTTTGGACTAAATGACCTTTAACTCCCTGCAAAGCAGTCACCCTTCAGCCTCAGGGAGGCTTTTAATATTAAGGAACTCTAAAATCACTTCTTGAGATAACCTTTTTTTACTTCTAGAGAGTAATAATTCTTAGAAAGCTTTTCCCTTTTTGAGGTTGGAATCTGTCTCTTTGCAGAGTCTGCCCTGAGTTCCTAGTTCTGCCAACTACAACAAAATATACAGTCAGGCTCAATGGGGCTAATAAAAATAAGCATGACCTTAAAGGAAGGAAATGGATTAGGTGATCTCTGAAGTTCCTTCCAGTTCTGACCATCTCTAATTTTTATCATTAGTTGAGTGCAGCATTAAATATACTTTGGGAACTCATTGAGTTCGTGGTCCACAAAGACCTCAGCATCTTTTAAAAATAAACTACTTGCAGCACCAGCCCTGAAGTCAGGAGGACCTGAGTTCAAATCTGGCCTCAGATACTTAATACTTCCTGCTGTGTGACCCTAGGCAAGTCACTTAACCCCAGGTGCCTCAGCAGCAAAAACAAAACAAAACAAAAAACCCTGGTTGCCCTTTTTGTAGTGGCAAGGAACTAGAAATTGAGTGGATGCCCATCAGTTGGGAAATGGCTGAATAAATCATAGTATATGAATATAATGGAATACTATTGTTCTATAAGAAATGATGAGAAGGCTGATTTCAGAAAAGCCTGGAAATACTTATATGAACTGATACTAAGTGAAGTAAACAGACCCAAGACAATATTGTATACAAGACCAACAAGATTATGTGAGGATCACCTGTGAAGGACTTGGCTCTTCTAATCAATGCAATGAGTCAAGGCAGTTCCAATAGGCTTGAGATGGACAATGCTATTGAGAACCAGAGAGAGAACTATAGACACTGACTATGGATTGAAAGATAGTATTTTCACCTTTTTTTGTTTTTTTCTCCTCAGGTTTTTTCCCCTTTTGGTCTGATTTCCATATTTGTCATATTATGCATCACCACATTGTTGTTACTGTATATAATGTTGTCTTAGTTCTACTCACTTCACTTAGCATCAGTTCATTTAAGTCTTTCCAAGTTTTTCTGAAATGCGCCTGCTCATTTCTCACAGAACAATAATATTCCATTACATTCACATACCATAACTTATTCATCCATTTGCCAACTGAAGGGTATTCACTCACTTTCCAATTCCTTGCCATTACAAAAAGAACTGCTACAAACAAAAGATAAACTGCTTTCTAGCCATAACATTCCTTTCTCCCTCCCCATCTCCCCATCCTTGCATAGTAAACATTTTTAACTTTAGTTTGAGACTTTATTCATATTAAATGTTTCTCAGAGCCTGGATATGAGATGAGCTCTGGTGACAGGGATTGGGAAAGGTCCTAACATATATCTTTTGCTCTACAGTGGCCTTCTCATTCACCCTGAGGGCCCTCTGAGCCTGAACCCACCTGATGCTACAGCTTATGTCTTCAGTCCCTTTCAAAGTCTTTTGCAGAAGATCCAGTAAGCAGGGAGGGAAATGAGATAGTTCCCATTGGTCTGGTTTGGGGAGGTCCTGTGGTCTTGTGTTGGATGGAATAGGGCCAGGTGGTCAACTAAGGATTCTAGAACACATTTTGGCCCTTCTCCTCCCACAGGGCCTTATTGGTAGTATTATCAGCTGATGAGCTCTTCACACTTGAACGGAGCCTGTGTATGGCAGATACCCCCTGGGAGGCAATGGACAATCCCAGACAAGAGAGCTCAGTAGCTAACACTTCTTGTCAGCCTCGGGTCAGGACCCTACAACCTGCCTCACATGTGCCCTTCAAGCAGAATCCAACCCCTGCTTGTCCAGATCAGGGGTTAAAAGCATCAAGTGAGAGTTTGGGAACCAAGCCAGGTACCTCCTTCCTGTGGACTGACTCTGGAGATGCTGCCTGCCCCTTGCTGTTACAAGTACCCACTAAAGCCGAATCCCCAGGCACCGTCCAACATTCAAGAGAGCCAGGGAGACGAGAGCCCAGAAGATATGGTGTCTGCCAAGATGTTGGGCAAGACCAGCTGGCGACTGCCAGGTAAGTCTTCGGTTAGGAGATGTGAGTCTGGCGGGAGAAACTAGAGGTCAAGAGCCCTTCCCCAACCCTATTTTAGAGTTTCAGGGTCTTGATTGCCCAGAAGCCAGTAAGGTCAGTCCCACCCAAGCTGATCCCAGCTCAGGCTTCTGGCTCAGAATGGTTCTTATCTCAGTCGTCTTAAGAATCTTAAGAGACTAAAAGGTAGAATACCTGGGTTCTGACCCTTCCCGCTTGTCTGGAAAGTGAAGAGTTGGATTTTTAGAGTCCTTTTTAATTTTGAAATCTCAGAATTCTTGGTCCCTCTGGAGTGTATGTACTGATCTTTTCCCTTCTTGCCCTATCCCATGCCATCCCAACCCATTCCAAAGTTCCATTTTGTCCCGGATTCAGGGGGAGACTTGGGGTAGCTCTCTTCTCCCAGCAGTCTTTCCGCTGCCTTTGGGACAGGTGACCCTTCTGAGCCTCTCTCTTCCTGGGACAGGTCCTTGCAGGCAGAGATGGGCTGGGCACTCCGGACCAGCTACTCGAGCCCTCAGAACATGCTCCACTCTCTCTTTGTCTGTATCTCAGGTGAGGGCCTGTTGGTGGAAGGGGAAAGGGGAGGAATAAGCTCAGGATTGGGGTCTTTTACATGAACATGGGCAAAGAAGTCTGTAGGGCCTTGGTGTCTGTATTGCGTTAAGTTGAGGGACATTCTTACTCCTTGCATCATCAACACATTTTAATGTGTTTTTTAATCCTTTAATGAAAAGGATCAAGGCTGGGAGGGAAAGGGGTAATTCTGGAGGAAGGCTGAAGAACTCCCTCCCAGGCCTTCCAGAGCCTGTCAAGATAAAAGGGTGGAGGGGTGGAGGGAAGAGCCATTGTTGCACCCTCTGCCCACTAGGTGTAGCTGACCAGTTGCAGACCAACTTTGCCAGCGAACTCCGAGCCATCCTGCATATGGTGTTCCAGGTGGTGGTATCTAAGCCTGGGCCAGGTGAGAGTCCCAGTGGCTCCCAAGGGCTGGCTCCCATTACAGGGGGCAGGGAGAAAGCGCTGAGCTTGGGGTCAGATTATTATCCAGGTCTTGCCATTTACCGTCTGTGGGATTTTAGGCATGTCCCTTAACTTTCTGGGTCTCAATTCCCTCATGTTTTAAATAAGGGATCTTAAGATCAGAGTTTGGAGAAGGAAGGAACTTTAGAGGCTCCTCTTACAGATGATAAGGATATTGAGGCCATGAGTGACTTGCCCAGGTTCACATAGCTAATAAATATAAATGATTGTATTCGAACTGATTATACATCTAATGTTTTACCGGAAACAGTATCCCAAGTGACCACCATTTACCGAAGATGAACTCTGAGGTCCTTACCTCCTCTAAATTTATGACCCTGTTGTGTTGCTATTGTCCTTACCCCAGAGAGCAGTATTTCCTGGGCCATGGAGGGAGTTCCTTAAGAGGACTGGGTTAAATCAGGGATATTGTCTGTAGTCAGAACTGAATCTGGGCTCCATCCTCCCAATCTTGTACTTATCTCTGCATCCCTTCTCTCCTTGTGACCCTAACAAAGAGGAAGAAACAGAGGAAGGAGGATGTGGGTTGGCTACCACTCTGGCAGATTGCACCCTGTGTGGTGAATATGGCCAAGAAGGTAAGTTGGGTCCGAGCATGCCCTTGCAGACTGGCTCAGCCCCAGTGGTTCCCAGGGAGTTTTAGTGGGCTCCCCTTGTGTATCTAACACACACTCACACAAAGAGAGACTTGGCTACTCTCACTCTGGAGGTGTAGTTGTACCCATTGGTGCCCCCCCACCCCCAGGTATGGTGTCCAAAGGAGACAGCTCACAGACCATCTCCTCATTTGCCTCTCAGAGCCTCCTGCCTGGGTCCCAGACCATGCCTGTTTTCATTGCACTGCATGCCAGACTCCCTTTAGCCTCACTCGCCGAAGGCACCACTGCCGGAACTGTGGGAAGGTAGGATGGTGGAGGAAGAAAGGACGAAAAAGGGTGCATGCTGGGGAGGAAAAGGGACAGATGAATTCTGGGCCCCTTTCTCAGGCCTTCAGCTGTCCCTTAACGTTGTCCTGGTCTAAGCCCTGCATTTTTCCCAGGGTGCCCAGAGAGAAGTCAGTTGTAGCCCAGTATCTCTCCTGGGATCCCAGGAAGCTGGGAACATGAGCCTGGGATGCTAGGGTGGTCCTTTTTAGCATTGGAGCTGGGGGCAGCGGGTAAAGGCCCTCCTGCAGCTCCTGGTGCCAGCCTTTCTGGAGACGTGGGCCAGGGAAAAGCTGGGGAGACAGTGAGCTCTTCCTCTGGTGCCCTCCAGATCTTCTGCTCACGATGTTCCTCCAAATCCGTGCCTCTGCCTTGGTTTGGCTACATGAAGCCCGTGCGGGTGTGTCTCCACTGCTACGCTGCCCACGTCATCCCAGGCTGCTCCTGACATCTCTGCTCCAGTCGCCGGCCTTTGGGGCCAGCGGACAGAACTGCTTCTGCCTGTTTCCAGGCTCTGTGCTGGGGATCAGGGAGGCCTAGAGGTTCCTGGGATGGTCATCTAGGGGGCTGGATCTGCCCCGGGAAGGAGAACCTTTGGGAGAGAACTCCCCTGCCCTCCCTAGGGTGAGGGGGGGGCTCTTGGGGCCTTGGATTATGGGTCTGGGGCACTCTTTTCTCCCCAGTTTTGAAAATTCTCAGGCATACTGCTCTCACTGCTCCTGTACAAGCTTTGTGTGCACACTATGAGTGATCAAGATCACTTCTCTCTCCTTTCGTTCCTTTCTATTGGGTCTTAGAATAGATTTGAACCTACCTTTTAGCCCTTCTCATCTCTGTCCCTGCCTTTTAGAGGCCTGGAGTCTGGGCCAGAGGGGGCACCCTGGTGAGTATGTTTAGGTGTTTATGTACCTATGTCTGTGTGAGTGGTAAGGAGGGGAGCAGAGAAGTTAGGGGCCTCTTCTCACTTTATGAAAACTTTCTTATTGTAGCCAGTCTGGGCTTGTAAATACCTGATTTATCCCATCTGTGCCTGCCTTCCTAGTGGGAGTAAGGGCCAAGGGAGTTATGGTTCCTATTGCTCACAGGTGTATTTTTGTTTAATTAAAGACAGAGATTCTTCAAAGTGGTCTTCGCATCTCTCTTGTGGCCAGGTAGGCAGTGGGGGATAGACAGATGAAAGGAAGCAAAAATGAAATTTGTTCACAGCCTTTTACTAAAAGGGAGTGTGTGTGTGTGTGTTGGGGGGGGATAGAATATTGAGGACCTGAGGAATAAAAACAGACAGGCATAATCCCTGATTTTTATTCTGTACCTGATAATGAGGGGACCAGGGGACCCAGGTGGGGAAGCAGATAGACAATTCTTGGAGTCAGAAAGACTCATCTTCCTGATTTCAAATCTGGCCTCAGATACTTACAAGCTGTGTAACCCTGGGCAAGCCAGTTTATCTGTTCTGGAGCTCAGTTTCTTTAGCTGTAAAATGAGAGGGTTGGATCTAATAGCCTCCAAGGTCGTCTAGCTTGAAATTTTTGATCCTTGATTCTTCTTTTAATTTAACATGACCTTAAAAAAAAACAACCCAAAACAACAAGCTTTCTTGGTGCCATATGTTCTTACAGCATAGTTATTTCCAGATACTCTGTTCCCTGCTCCTCCCCACCCCTACCCAGAGCTTCCTTTGTAACAAAGAAAAACACTTAAAAGCAACAGATCTTGCAACCCAGTCTTACATCTTGGGCAACACTCCAGAGCCCCAACTTCTTCACCTTTCCAATAAAAGGAAGGAGGAACATTTCCTCATCTTTTCTCTAGGGGTAAAATTAGTCATAATAATTACACAACATTGGACTCTCCTTGATTCTTTTATTATAGTCTCAATGTCTATTATTTTTCTAGTTCTGCTTGCTTCTCTGCTTTAGTTCATGCAAATTTCCCCCCAGGTTTCTCTGGTTTAGTCACATTTGTCATCTGTGGTGATGCAATAAGATTCCATTCACTTCACAAGCCACAATTTGCTCAGCTATTCCTCTGATTGGTGGACAACCATTTTCTGATCCTTGATTTTTTTTTTAAGTGTTTTAAGGTTCCTTTTGTTGTTTGAGTTAGTCATTTCTAGATCTCTCATTCCTCCACCCTCGAGGCCTTCTTTCACAACAAATAAAAACAGCTAAGCAAATCATGCCACAGGAACCAGGCCTATGCACTAGCGTCTCCTTCCTTCCTGTCATCCCGGTTTACAGCTTGAGTGTCATGCGTGACTTCTCACTCTCACACATCTATTCAGTTAACTTCCAAATGTCACGTTTTTTCCCCCCATACAGCATCTCTGAATCCCTTTCTCCTCCACTTAACACAGGTCCATCCTAGTTCATCACCTCCTTCCTGAACTTTGGATCCCTAACGTTTCCATGTCTCAAAGCCCATCTTCCATCCAATTTCTTCTCAGAATTGTGATTTCCCTAAAACATAAAAGTCTGTGTTATTCCCGAGTACAAGAAACTTCAGTGATCAAATACAAACTCTTAGGCTTGAGAGCCTTTCCCAGCCTTTATAAGAATAAAACACATTACTCCCCTTCATTGGCTCTGGGAAGGAGTCAAATGATTTTTCGACTGTTGCTTGCACAGCGTATTTCATTTTCCATCTTTGACTCAGAATCCCTTCTTTCTTTCTTTTTTTTTCTGAGACAATTAGGGTTAAGTGACTTGCCCAGGGTCACACAGCCAGGCAGCAGTCGGTGTCTGCGGTCGCGCTTGAACTCGGCTCCTCCCGACTTCGGGGCTGTCCCCGGTTAAGTTTTTAGAGCCCAGGGTCAGCTTTGGCCTTGGCACCCCGTACAGACGGTGGACACGAGCTTTCCTGGAGCATCGCGGGCGTAAGCTTGGCGGGATGCTCAGCTCCGCACGCAGATGCTGCCTGTGCAGGCGCAAGCTTGGGGAAGAGCGGGTGGAGGGGAGCATCCGACACCTGCGCAGTGCGGCCTCGGGGCGGAGCGTCCGGACTCCTGGCCCCGCCCCCTTTTCAAATTTGAAACCTGCTCTTTCCCGCCCGAATTTGTTTGTTAAGGAGGAGGGACGGAGAAGTTCCGAGTTAGCTAATGGGAGAAGGGCAGCTCAAGAGCCCCGCCCATAGGGTGACGACGGCATGACGCAAGTCCTTCTGCGCCAATGAGACGGCTGGAAAGTGCGGGCCAAGCTCCAGCGGTGCCCACGTGTAGAGTCCTGCTCGCCTGTATCCTGACAGCTGGAAGAGTAGGCTGTCAGCGGCCGGGCCGCCAGGGGCAGGTCCAGGCGGGATTCCCAGGCCGCATCTCTGTCCGCTGAGTTTCTCGGATGATACGTACTGCCTGAAAGGTTCCCGCCCGGAGCGTCCCACTTCCACGGGGTGGGCAAGTCCCTGGCAGGTGTAAAGCCCGAGGTATGAAGAGAAACTGTGGACCGTGGGGGCCGTGCCTCAGGGCCGGTCCACTCTCGGCAAGAAAGCGTGTAGTTCCCTTCGCGTGCCTGTTTTCTTAGCTGTAAGATTAGGATAGAGAACCTCTGGTCTATCCGGGATGGCTTGTGAGTCTCTGTGCAGTCTGTGTCTGAAGAAGACAGCGTACCCCTTCCCAGAAATCAAAATCAGAACTGAAGGGATTCCAACGTCTTAAACTGAAGTTTAAAGGGATTGTGAGTTACCCAAAGTTGCAGGGTTCGGACGGTAACTCAAATCCCGGCTCCCCATCCCACCATTCAGAGGTCCCCTCTACACCACTATTAGATTGGGTCTTCTTTTTCTTCTTCTTGGGATCTTCTATCTTTGCTCGAAGATATGCATCTCCTCCTTAGGAGCTCTTGGGATCGACTCGGGGTAATGAGAACAGGGGGCTGAGGTCATTTTCAGAGGAGCTCGGTATCAGGCTGGTGCCACCGCACTGGTTAAAACTTAGCCTCGTCTTACACTTAACTGCCTTCTGGTCTGGATACCATGAGTTCTCTTCCTTTTCCTGTGGGATCTTGGACTAATCACTTCCCTTTCCTTCTTCCTCCCTCCCTTCTCCCCGCTCCAGCCCTTCCCTGTCTTTCTCACACACACTGCTCTCCTTCGTATGTCCACTCCCTGCCTCAAACCTGAGATTTCTCATCTGTAAATTGCGAATAGGTAGTTTGTCTCTAAGGTCCCCCTTTCAGTGTTAAATCTTATAACTTCTCGAAGCAGTCATGAGCTAGGAACCACAACCAAGGCGGGGGTGACTAGACGCTTCACCTGGCGGGATCATGGGACCTTCACCCGAAAGCTTGGGCACGTCTGGACTTTGCCTGCGGGTCTCACAGCTGCGGTAGTGGAGGAGGTGGCGCACGGACCAGCCCCGGCTCCCGGGCGAGTTCCAAAGGAGGCGGGGCGAGGAGCGCTGGACGTTCGAAGGGGGCGGAGTCCTGCTGTCTGTGTTTGTTGCGCCGTGTCAGTTACTTTGTAACAAAAGTGCTGCCGCCACCCCAGCCGTAGATCCGCACCCCAGGCCCTAGGTTCGACTCCCCGCCTGCAGGCAGCTGTGGTAGCGATGGAGCAGGGTGCCAGTAGCATCCAGGTTTTACTGCAAGCCGCTGAGTACCTGGATCGGAGGGAACGCGGTAAGAAACTTGGTCCCTTGGTTACCCCCACTGCTGGGCCTCCCTGTGTATTCTGCTCCCCTCGAATCCGTCCCCGGGGGGGCTACGGACTGAAGAACCCCGGGGTGGGAGGCAGCTCCCCAGTAGGAAGCCTCCTTTGCAAGTTAAACTTATTCTCTTTTCATCTTTTAACTTCATCAAATGACCAGCCCGCCAGGATCCAGCGGGGTCAGAACTGGGGCAGGGACAGCATCTTTTTGCTCATTCCCCTTTCAATCCATCCCAGTGTGCTCCGCTAGTTTCTTCTCCGGCTCCTTGGCAGGGATCGATTTCCCTCGCGATCCCGCAGCTTGACCCCCCGCTCAGCTTGGGAAGGAGGGAAAGAGGACCTGGCGCCAAAAGCCTTCCCCTCCTTTTCTCCACAGTCCGCGGCGCGCCCCCCACTCAAGAGGCTGGGACTCACGGGCAATTCAGAGATATCCAATAATCTGTGATTTAGGGCAAATCCTTTAAACTCTTTGGTTTCTCCATTTGTAAAATAAGGTTATCTTGAGATGTCTTCTAGCTCTAACTGTCTCTGAATACAATTTCTCCCTCAGAGGCAGAGCACGGCTATGCTTCCTTGTGTCCTTCTCACAACTTGGGCCCAGTAAATCGCGGAAGGAGGAGACCCAAGGCCCCTAGGGACAGTTTAAGGTGAAGGTCGGGTTTTGGAGGGGAGGCAGGAGGTGGAATTGGCTCATACCGGCCTCAGTCTATTCAGCTGTGAAGTGGGTGACCTGTTCTGACTCTAGAGGGCGCCCACAGGTGACCTAGTTTCAGACTAGTCCCAACTGGGGGTGGGCTGTGCCTGGAGTACTGAAGCCTTTAGGGGCTGGGGAAAGAAAAAAATTCTGTGAATAACTAAAGACAAGTCATTTAACCTCCAAAGGCCTCGGTTTCCTCGTTTGTAAAATGAGGATTTGGAAAATCTCTAAAGATAATCTCTTTTTGATCTCTTGGATAATCCCTTTTCATGGGGGGGAGAGGGAGGGAAGAAGCAGGGTCCTAAGTAGCTGCTCACTTGCCTCACCTTCACCCCCCTCACTTGCCTTTCAGATCCGTGCACAGCGAACTGGAGAAGCACAGGTGATTCTGGAGGGCATGACTTTGTTTTGCCTCATTTGCTTCCCCCTCCCTCCCCAAGTGCTTTTTCCCCTTCTTTCCCAAAATTTCTCTGGGGTCTTAGAGGTCAGGAGATTTGGGCTGGGATCTGGGAGTGGGGAGGACCACCTGTGGGGTAAGAAGACATTTTAGGATTATAGATTTAGGGCTGGAAGTGAAACCTGAAAGGGGATCTGGGCCAGTCTCTTCTTTTTCCAAATGAAAGCTGGTACTCCCCCTTCCCATGATTAAGAGGCAGGGACCTTATATTAGCACCATTGAAATCTAGGATCTGATACTCCTACCTGCATGAACTTGGGCAACTGGCTCTCAATCTTGGATTCTTCATATTTTAACTAGGGACAACTGTTTACCTGAATCATCTAATTCACAAGATGATTTCGAAGAAAGTGCTTTGGAAAGGGCTGTATAAAAGGGATGTTATTCTCTATAAAATGATGGGGTTGGACTTACCTAACCTTTCTACTTGGGGTTGTAGCACAACAGGGAGTTAGGTGAGGCAACTTGGTCCTATTATATCCCTTTACCTTATCATAACCATCCTCATCCTCATCCTCATCCTCCTCCTCATCTAGGATGGTGGAAATCTTGAATCAGAGGAAGCAGTCCTCAGACTGGGAGGCTGCTAGATAGAAAGTGGTTCTGGCCTTCCTGCCGGACCCAGCCGGAGCCTGGCAATTTGCTGTTGTTTCCCATATCCTTCTATCATAGGGGAAGCTCCCACCCCACGAATCCCTTCCTTGAAGAGCCTGCTCACTTTCTTCCCTCCCACAGGAGGGCCCAATTGAGGCGATGTTTGGAGCAGTTGAAACAACAGATGCCCCTGAGCACAGACTGTGCCCGATATACCACCCTGAGCCTACTTCGCCGGGCTCGGCTGCATATTCAGGTGAGGTGGGAAGGCAGGGCCTGACAGAACTCTGTCCTGTTTTCAATGGGAGGACAATCAGGGACAGGGGGAACCCTCTTGCTACTGGGCTGGCCTGAATGGAATGTCTTGCAGAGACTGAGGGTCCTAACTATTGGAGAGTTGGAGTTCTTTTGCTTTTATATTTGCCATCATAATACAGTAGCATGTTTTAACAGGAAGAGGAACTATGATGCAGAGGAGGAGATGGAGGCCCAAATATAGGAGAACCTTGGTCAAGAAATGTCATTGCTGGGGTGAATTATTGTTACTCCTCTCCTGATTTCAGAACCTTTACTTCCTTTATCATATTCTTCCTTTCTGGTGTTCAAAGAATGAACTGAAGACTTCCTAGGGGTCCAACCCCTTGTCATATAGAAAGAACAGGAAGAAACCAGGGTAGTGCCCCAGAGCAGCTTCTATACAGAGAACCAATGTCTACATAGTGTCAATGAACTTGGGACAAATGAAGGCCATGGTATCAACCAGGGAGAATGAAGCAGAAAAGTTTCTAATATGATTTTTAGATTGGTTTTACTAATAGGATTTTAGTATGGATGAATGTAAAGTCCTTCACGGGCTCCAAAATTATTCTGAATGAGTAGATGGTAAGTAATATTTATCTAGACAGAAATAAAAAACAAACAAATTTGAGGTGTTAGTGGACTCAACATAATTAGGAATATCATGGGACAGTCAAAAACCACTGTCTTAAAGCTGTTTAGTCATTCAACATACCTCTTAATGAGGTAGAGGTTCCACTAGAACAATCCGACTACACTTGAAGTATTGTTCCCAATTGGGGGCATCACATTTAGGAGGAGTACTCAGAAGCAAAAATTTAATTAGAGGAAGATGGATGGGAAATTGAAGGGCAGTTAGGTGGTGAAGTGATGGTTAGCACCTTGAATTCTAGCCCCATTGGGCAGAAGTTGCAGAGAAGTAGTTTACAGGAGAAAAATGCCCTACAATTAGAGCTGTCCAACAGCTCCAACAAGGTTCTTTGACACTGGAAGTTTTCAAGGGGATTGTGTATAAATACTTGCATGGAGTAGTATAGAAGTGACTTAGAGGATACATTTAGGGGATGTAATAAGTAAACTGTGAGATTCTATGATAGGAAAGGCTTAAACTAGTAGAGAAGAAGGAAGGCTTTCTGGTTGGGGCAAGACAAAAAAGCTGAGTATTCCATAAAGCGGATAAAAGGAAGTATGTCACCAAGGTATGAGGTAGGGCAGGAAGGGGAGGATAGGGAGCATTCTGTTTCAGGAACTGGGGTAGGAATCTAGAGAATAGCAAATAAATTATTCTCATCCTACAAAGGAGATAAAAATTATCTGCCAGTGCTCAGTACAGTGCCTGGGGCAATGGATCTCAGAGTTAGAGGTGGAAGGAAACTCAGACTCCATTTTGCCTAGACTCTTATACAGAAAAAGGAAATGAGACTCAGAGAGATCAATACTCTTGATTATGGTCATAGAACTAATAAGTGTCACAAGCATGCTCCAAATGCAGCATGTTAGCTATACTTCCACTTCATGTAGTGCTTCATAAATACTTATTTAGTTAATTCCAGGGGAGCTGTATTAATTTCCCTTTATTTCTATCATCTTTTGCCTTTTCCAGGACCTTGATCGAGGAGTTTTGTGAAATAGGAGATAATTGTCTCTTCTCTCCTAGGTCCTTCCTATCATTCTAAAACATTCTTGAGTCTTCCCAATCCTAAAATTGCCTTCCCTCTCTCTTCTACCACCATCCTATCTCTCCATTCTCTTTACTGCCAAACCTTTTCAAAAACTTCATTTATGCCTGATTCACTGTTCCACCTGTTCAAATGTGGCTTTCATTCTTGCCAATCCCCATTGATCCTCTTCTCTTCAATCACCAATGTTCTTCTAACCAACCAGGTTAGTAGCATTTTGTCAGTCCTTATCCATTTTGCCCCTTCTGTAGAATTTGAGGTGATGACTACCCTGTTTTTATGGCTAATTTTTCCTACCTTGCCTTTAGGGATTGAATATTTTCCTTGTTCTCCCTGCCTCTATTTGTTTTTTGCTGTGAAAGAAATTGGATCTAGTGTAAGGAAAACCTCAGTCTTGCCACTATAATAATGATGGCTAATGACACTTGGCTTGCAACCATTTTTAAAAATTATTATTAAATCTTTTTCTTTTCTTTTTTTTTTTTTTTTTTTTTTTAGTTAAAGCTTTTTATTTTCAAAACATATGCATGGATAATTTTTCAACATTGATCCTTGCATAGCCTTGTATTCCATATTTTCCCCTCCTTCCCCCCACTCCCTCCCCAGATGGCAAACAATCCAATATATGTTATGCATGTTAAAATACATGTTAAATCCAATATGTGTAAACATATTTATACAATTATTTTGCTGCCCAATAAAGATCAGGTCAAAAAGGAAAGAAAATGAATAAGAAAACAAAATGAAAACGAACAACAACAAAAAAAAGTGAAAATGCTATGTTGTGATCCACATTCAGTTCCCACAGTCCTCTCTCTGGGTGTAGATGGCTCTCTTTATCACGAGATCATTGAAACTGGTCTCAGTCATCTCATTGTTGGAAAGAGTCATGTCCATCAGAAATGATTGTTATTTAATATTGATTTTTAAAAATTTTTTGTTAAAGCTTTTTATTTACAAAGCATATGCATGGGTAATTTTTTCAGTATTGACTCTTGCATAACCTTCTGTTCCAAATTATCCCCTCCTTCTCCCCACTCCTCCTCTAGCTGGCAGGTAGTTCAATACATGTTAAATATGTTGAAATACATGTTAGATCCAATACAATGTTGTTGCTGTGTACAATGATCTGGTTCTGCTCATTTCACTCAGCATCAGTTCATGTCTCTCCAGGCCTATAAAATCATCCTGCTGATCATTTCTTATAGAATAATAATATTCCACAACATTCATATACCACAACTTATTCAGCCATTCTCCAACTGATGGGCATCCACTCAGTTTCCAGTTTCTTGCCACTACGAAAAGGGTTGCCACAAATATTTTTGTGGTCCCTTTCTCTCCTTTAAGATCTCTTTGGGATATAAGCCCAGTAGAAACACTGCTGGGTCAAGGGGTATGCATAATTTGAAAACTTTTTGAGCATAGTTCTAAATTGCTTTCCAGAATGGTTGAATTTGTTCACAACTCCACCAACGATGTATCAGTATTCCAATTTTCCCACATCCTCTCCAGTATTTGTCACTATCTTTTCCTGTCATTTTAGCCAATCTGAGAGGTGTGTAGTGGTATCTCAGAGTTGTCTTAATTTTGTAAAGCATTTTTAATGGACATTATCTAATTGGAACTTTTTAACATTTTGAGACTATATTTTAAGGCATTGTTATCCCAATTTTAGAAATGAAAAAGAAGACTCATAAAGATGAATTGATAACTATTACCACACCCCTTCTAAGCATGGGGATAGGGATTCCAATCCTAGTTCCAATTTTTGGGATAAGGGGGGGAAAGGGTAAAGAGATTTCAATCTTAACTCCAATTTCCACTGTGCTGTTGCTCCTTCTCACCTATGTGACCTTGGTTACTTAAGAGATTACTTAAGCAACTTTTCTGGTACTGTTTCCTCATTTGTAACGAGAAAGGGTTGGTGATTATGAAAGTTTTATCCCATTTTAAATTTTATGACTCTCTTCCTGTCCCCTGAGGATGGGTATTCTCCAAAGTACTAGGCTTGATTTTTCTATACTCCCTTGGAAATCTTATCTTTCTGCAGATAGCTCCCAAATTTCTTATTTGTAAGTCCAATCTTTTTTTTTTTTTTCCCCTCAAGCTTCAGATTTTCTGGATATTTCATGTGTGTCTCAGGCTCAACATTACCTGAAACTGAACTGCTGACCTTCCTGAAAATAAACCCATCAACAAAAAACCTGTTTCTCCTTCTGACTTCACTGTTTCTGTTAGTGTACTATTTACCCTGGGTCCCATGTTAGAAATCTTGATGTCTTCCTTAATTCTTCCTCCTCTCCCACCTCAAAAATCTAATTAGTTTCTAAGTTCTGCTGAGTTCACCTCTGAAATGCTACTCACCCCTTCCTCAGTGTGTTCATTGCTACTCTTTAGTCTAGGTTCTCCTTACTCCCTGCTTGGATTACTGCAAAAACCTTCTAAATCCATTTAGATCTTTTTGGATTTATTCTGTCTTTCAAATCATTTCTCACATTACCGCTGAATTTATCAAATCCTGCAACAGGAATTTTGGATTCTTTTGTCTGCTGGCATTTAAAGACCTTGCTAACCAACTCTACTTCCATAATCTTCACTCTCTATCCTGACTGGATATTTTGAAATTCCCTACACAGAAGCCACACTTACAGACCTTCATGCCTTACTTATGTTGCTCCATATGCCAAGGAAATACTATTTTCTCAGCCTTTCTATTGAATTCCCACCTTTCTCTTTCAGGAAGTCTGAGGGCAGCATTGTGCAGTGGAAAGAATTCAATATTTAGGGTTGAAGAACCTGAATTTGCATCTGGCATCTGCCATTTCTCTTACCCATGTGGTTTTGCAGAATCTCTTAGCTTTTCTGGGCCTAGGTTTCCTTTTCTGAAAAAGAGTTTGGACTACATGACCTTTAAGCTCCCTTCTGCCCCTAAATCAATGATGCTACAATCCTGTGTGAGACACAATACTAGATTAGCTTGCCTTGAAGGGCTCATACCTTGAGAAGTAAAGAAGAAACAACTTGGTGAGATTGGGATGGGGATGGTAGGTTATTATGAGTACTAGACAGAGAAAGTGACCAACTTTCTATTTGTCCTTTCTTTCTCTTTCACCATTCCCAGTCTTAAATAGGAACCATTCCATCTTAACATCTGTCTTACTTCAGTCCTATGTTTTTTCTTACAATAACTTTCTCTTCATATATTTAAAAAATATTATTTATTTATTTTAAAGCATTTTTCCTTTTTTAATTTTGCCGTTTTTGCTAGGCACTTGGGGTTAAGTGACTTGTCCAGGGTCACACAGTTAGCACGTGTTAAGTGTGTGAGGTCACATTTGAACTTAGTTCTTCCTGACTTCAAGGTTGGTGCTGCAAGTGGATATCCACTGTGCCATCTAGGTTGCCCCTGTTTTTAAGACTTGAGCTCCACATTCTCTTCCCTCTCCCATGCATTCCCAAGCCACTAAGAAGACAAACAAATGATATCAATTATACATGTGAAATTGTGCAAAACATACTTTCATATTAACCATATTGCAAAACAAAGCAAAAACTAAATAAGAGAGAAAATTATATTTCAGTTTGAACTCAGAGTTCGTCTGTTTTCTCTCTGGAGATAGCTAGCATTTTTTTTTTTTTTTTCTATATATATTGATCATAGTAGCCAAGTCTTTCTTAGATAATTGCATTGCAGCATTGCTATTACTGTACACAATGCTCTTTCTATTTTTTTCATTTCACTTTACATCAGTTCACACAGGTCTTCCCATGTTTTTCTGAAACTACTTCATCATTTCTTCCAGCACAATAGTGCTTTAAGAATAATAACTATAACATGCATGCAATGCTATACAGTAACAATACTATAAGAACAACACAATCATATATAACAATTTTTCAATTTCCAATTCTTTGCCACCACAAAAAAGAGCTACTGTAAACATTTTTGTATCTATAGGGCCTTTTCCTTTTTCTTTGATCTCTTTGGGGTATATAGATCTAGTACTGGTATTAAAGGATAAAAGGATTTGCATATTTTTATAGCCCTTTGGGCACTTCCAATTTGTTCTCCAGAATGGTCTGACTAGTTCACTTCACCAACAGTTAATTAATGTACCGATTTTCCTCCATCTTCTTTAGCATTTGTCATTTCTAATAGATGTAAGGGGGTACTTCAGAGTTGTTTTAATCTACATTTCTATAATCAATAGCAATTTAAAGAATTTTTTTTTGGTATGACTGTAGATAGCTTTGATTTCTTTTTCTGAAAACTGGTCATATCCTCTGGTTATTTAATTAATTGGGAAAAAGCTTATTTTTATAAATTTGATTTTATTCCCCTACATATTTGAGAAATGAGGCCTTTATCAGAGAAATTTGTTGTAAAATTTTTTTGATATTATTTCATTGTTTATGGTACTTTTTTCTTTTTTTTTCTTTTTTTTGCTGAGATAATTAGTGTAACTTGCCCAGGGTCACACAATTAGCACATGTTAAGTGTGTGAGGTCACATGTGAACTCAGGTCCTTCTGACTTCAGGGCTGATGCTCCATCCAGCGTCACCTCGCTGTCCCTGTTTATGGCACTTTTTAGCAAAATGTAGTTTCCCTGATTCTCTCTTTTAATTAGGTCTATTTTTGCTTTGTCTTAGATCATGGTTGCTATTCCTGACTTTTTGATTTCAGCTGAAGCATAATGCATTCTATTCAAGACTTTTATTTTAACTGTGTATGTCTTTCTGTTTCAAGTGTGTCTCTTGTATGTAACATATTGTTGGATTTTAGTTTCTAAACCCTTCTGCTATCTACTTTTGTTTTTATGGATTAGCTCATCTCATTCACATATCCAGTGATGATTACTAATTATATTTCCTTCTATTCTATTTTCTTCTGTTTATAAGGATAAAGTGTCTTTTGTTTCTGACCAATGTTTCCAGTAATCTGTCCTCCCTTTTATTAGCCCCTGTCCACTTATCTCTTTATTTCCCTCTTGGGTAAGATAAGTTTCTATATCCAACTGAATGTTTGTATATTATATATACACACATATATCTATACCTTCTTCCCTTTTTGAACCAATTCTGATGAGAATTAGGTTCAAGAATTGCCTGTCCCCTTACCCTGTGCATTTTCACTTCCACTATAAAAGCTCTTCCTTGCACATCTTTTTAAGTAAGATAATTTTCTCCATTTTTAACTTTCCCTTACCAGTCTATCCATCTTTCTTTTTTTTTTTTTTGAGATCATCCTAACATAATCAATCAACTTTTTGTCTCTGTATTCTCCTGCCTTAATAATGATAAAGTTCTTAAGAGTTACATGTATCATCTTTCCATATAAAAATACAAACAGTTTAACTTTATTGAGTCCTTTATGATTACTCTTTCATGTTTACTCTTTTATTATTCTCTTGAGTCGTCTGTTGAAATGTTAAATTTTGTACTCAGGAATGCTTTTCTTCAGTAATGCTTGAAAGCCCTCTGTTTTGTTAAATTTACTTTTTTTTTTTTCCTGAAGAATTCAGTTTTTTGGGTAAGTTATTCTTCATGGTAATCTTAGCTTTTTTGCTTTCTGGAATATTATATTTTAATCCCTCTGCTCCTTTATCTTGGAAGCTGCTAAATTTTGTGTTATACGTGTTATGACTCTACAATATTTGAATTATTTCTTTCTGCTTGCTTACAATATTTTCACCTTGACGTAGGAGCTCTAAAATTTGGCTATCATGTTCCTGGGAGTTTTCATTTGGGGATTTTTCTCAGCAGGTGATCAGTGTGTGCTTTCAATTTCTATTTTACCATGTGGATCCAAGATGTTAGGACAGTTTTCCTTTGTAATTTTTTGAAATATTGTGTCTAGGATCTTTTTCTTATCATGGCTTTCAAGTAATCCAATAATTCTTAAATTACCTATCTTTGATGTATTTTCTAGGTCAGTTAAGTTTTTTTTCCCCTCAATAGTATTTTATTTTTCCAAATATACATAATTTTCAACATTCATTTTTGTGTTCCAAATTTTTCTCTTTCTCTTCCCCTCACTCCCCCAAACAGCAAGCAATCTGATATATAGTAAATATGTACATTCCTTTTAAACATATTTCCACATTTGTCATATTGTGCAAGAAACATCAGACTAAAAGGGAAAATCCCATATGAGAAATAAAAAAAAAAAAAAAAAAGGTGAAAATACTATGGTTCTATCCACATTCAGTCTCCATAGTTCTCTCTATATCTGTCTATATCCAGATGGCATTTTCCATCCCAAGCCTATGGGAACTGTCTTGAATCACCACATTGTTGAGAAGAGCCAAGTCCATCACAATTGATCATCACATAATCTTGTTGTTGGTGTGTACAATGTTTTCTTGGTTCGGCTCATTTCATTCAGCATCAGTTCATGTAAGTTTTTCCAGGCTTTTCTGATATCAGCCCACTCATCATTTCTTATAGAACAATAATATTCCATTACATTCATATACTTAACTTATTTAGTCATTCCCTAACTGATGGGCACCCACTCAATTTCCAGTTCCTTGCCACTATTTAAAAAGATACTTACAAACATTTTTGTGCATGTGGGTCCTTTTCCCTTTTTTGATTTCTTTGGGATACAGATCCAGCAGTCAGACTGCTTGATTAAAGGATATGCCCAGTTTTATAGCCCTTTGGGCATAGTTCCAAATTGCTCTCCAGAATGACTGGATCATTTCACAACTCCACCAATAAGGCATTAATATCTCAGTTTTCC
The DNA here is from genome assembly GCF_902635505.1 of Sarcophilus harrisii. Lineage (NCBI taxonomy): Eukaryota > Metazoa > Chordata > Mammalia > Dasyuromorphia > Dasyuridae > Sarcophilus > Sarcophilus harrisii. The sequence goes on along the minus strand of NC_045427.1, from coordinate 417,190,812 downwards.
CACATTCCCTCCAACATTTGTCATTATTTTTTCTGGTCATATTAGTCAATCTGAGAGCCAATCAAAGTTGTCTTAATTTGCAATTCTCTAATCAATAGTGATTTAGTGTATTTTTTCATATAATTAGAAATAGCTTTAATTTCTTCATTTGGAAATTGTTCGTATCATTTGCAATTCAGTTATTTTTCTGATAAAGTATTTCACATTTTCTTCTATTTTTTATTTCTTTTTTTGACTTTGTTTTACTTTTTCTTGAAATCTCATGGAGTCATTAGGTTCCATTTGCCCAATTCTAATTCTTCTTCTTCTTTTGTTTTTTTTTGGCTGAAGCAATTGGGGATAAGTAACTTGCCCAGGATCACACAGCCAGGAAGTGTTCCATGTCTGAGGCCAAATTTGAACTCAGGTCCTCCTGACTTTAGGGATGGTGCTCTAACCACTACACTAACTAGCTGTCTTTCCAATTCTAATTCCTAAAGAATTATTTACTTTAGTGAATTGTTGTGCCTCATACCATTAGGCTAAATCTGTTTGTAAGGTGCTATTCAGCATAATAAGCTATTATTTCTCTTTTAATAATTGTCTTGCATCTAATTTCTTTCCCCAATTTTTCCTCCATTATTATCTCTTTAAGTTTCCCAGAGGTTTTTTGCCGGCCTTGGGCCCAAATGGCATTTTTCTTTGAGCCTTTACTTGTAGCTTTTGTCACATTGTTGTCTTCTTCTGAGTTTATGTCTTGGTTTTCCTTGCCATTAAACAAGTTAGTTTTTAAGGTCAATGTTGTTGCTTTTTACTCATTTTTTTCCAGCCTATTTCTTTACTTTGGATTTATATTAGTGTTGGGTTCTGTTCACCAAGGACTGGGGAAGCAATTTCAGGCTTTTTCATGGTGCTGTTTTCAGAGCTATTTCTGGGGTCTGCTAGTTTTCAGTGTTTCCCTAGTTCATGTTAACCTGGAAGAGGTGTGGTCACTGCTCTCCTGATCTGCTCTCTGATCTTTACCCAGGAAGGGCCCCTACTTCCCTGCAGCTACAAGTACTAGAATTCCTCTTGGCCCTGGAACTGTAACCAGGTTTCTTGCTCCCTTGTGACTGATCACAAGTACTCCTCTCCACACTGGAACTTTGACCCAGGATTATGAATGAGTTCCCAATCTGTGCTAGTTGCACCCAGTGCCAGCAAAGAATCCCTTGTAATCTGTTTCTTACCAGTTTTTGTTTCTGGATTGAGAACTGCTGCTGCTCCAAGGCCTAGGGCCTGCACCCACCCTAGTATTACAAACCTTTTTTACCAACCTCCTGAGTTGGCTTAGACTGCACACATGTCTCCCTTTGACCTTTTGTTGGTTCTGCTGCTCCAAAATTTGATTTGAGGCATTATTTTAAAGTTATTTGGGGGGTAATATTGAGTGAACTCAGCTAGATCCTAGCTCTTACTCTGCCACCTTTGCTCCACTCATATCTAATTCTTTAAACATCTGCTCCACTTCAGTCCTCTGTTCTTTCTAGTACCCCACACTTTCTTATAATAACATCTGAAAAATACATAAACACCAAAGCAGAGTTACACTTACAAAGCCAGCAGTTTCTAATAGTACATTTGATAATGATGAGCCAGGAGACATGGTGTTTTCTTTGTGTGATCTTGAGTAAGGGACTTCCCTTATTTGCACCTCATTTTTCTTCAGAAATGATGTTTGGGCTAGATTATTCTTTCTAGGCAAGATTCCTTCATTGAAATCCAAGTCCTACCTTATTAGCTCATTTATTTAATTATTAGTTAACCATTTAAGAGGGATGGATATATATGAAGAGGGAAGGATACCTACTTAGCTGTCCAAAGAAAGCTCATGCCATGGGCAAACCAAGATCTGGAAGGGGTTAGGGCTAGAAGAACTAGCACTACTGGCCAGGCACTGGGAGCTGATTCATGGCTTCTTGTGATTGCAGAAGTTGGAAGAACAGGAGCAGCGGGCACGAAGGCTCAAGGATAGGCTCCGAAGTGAACAGCGGAGCTTGCGCCAGCGGCTAGAACAGCTCCGGGGATCGGCTGGGGAACGGGAGCGTCTTAGAGTAGATAGCTTGGACTCCTCTGGTCTCTCTTCAGAGCGCTCTGATACTGACCAAGGTTAGTGACATTCCCCATCATCTTGGTTGGAATTAGGGTGTCAGAATGTACCCTGATTTTCTTTCAGCTTTCTAAGTGGGGAACAGTGGACCCAGAAAGCCTGGGCCATAACTCCTGCTGGGGCAAATGGGTCTATCTGGTGCCCTTCCATCTCAGCCCATGACTAAATCATCCCACCCTCTATACCCTTAAAGACTTTCCTTTCTTGGTGACCTTGGACCTGATTTTTCTTTGTTCTCTCCACAGAGGAGCTGGAGGTGGATGTGGAAAGCTTGGTGTTTGGGGGTGGTGCTGAGCTGCTAAGAGGCTTCAGCACAGGCCAGGAGCACAGCTACTCTCATAGTGGTACTGCTTGGCTATGACCCCTGCTGCCCAGCCTGCCAGAGAAGCTGCCACAGACCTGGCCATGGTTGACTAAAGTGGGCTCCAGCTTGCATCCTCATACTGGGCATTCCTACAAAGCGGAAAATCGTTGGACTGCAGAGGCTGCTGCTGGCTCCCGGAGCCAATTTTTAACTAGTCTCAGTTCTACCCCTTCTCTTATGTGGGCACAGACTGAAGCTTACTCTGTTTTGTGGGGGGAAACAGGAGTGAGCCATAGCCCTCATATGGAATTAAGCAGGCAATGCCACTGTTCCCTGTCAGGGGTTATGGGAGGCAACTAGAGGCCTCTAACAAGGAGCTGACATGGAGGCAGTCCGTTGAACCCTGCCTAGACCCGTTTTCTTTTTGTACATATATATATTTTTACAGCATTAATTTTTGTTCCTTTCAGGGCTGGGATGCAAATACTGCGCTAAGCTGGTTTGGTGCCTGGCACCCAAGGAACCAGTAGCATTAAAGTGGGAAAGAGCTGTACTCACTCTGGCTCTGGCTCCACAGACACCATACAGTATTTTCAGTAAAAAACTTTTTTCTTAATTCTGCCTACAGACCATCTTATTTCCTCATGACTACAAAGAGGTAAACCCGTCACTAGCATAGTTCAAGGCTGATGGCTGGGAAACTTCATTATAAACCTGGCAGAATCAATACCCCTAAGACTCAGAAATCTTCAGAGGCCAAGGACAGGATTGAAAATTGATTTTTAATGATAAATTACAACTCGGACACAGGGCGGATAGTGGAACAAGAGCAGGATTGTCTATGGGCTTGTATTATACTGATGGTCTGCTCAGGGGCTGGAGCTCTGGGTCCAATGACCAATGCCAGGTCTTGCCAAGAGGCTCTCAGCTTTAGGGACTGGCGATCTGGGAAGGCAGCAGGGCCTTTTTGTTGCAGGGAAAGCGGTAGGGCGATTCCTTTAAACATAGTGTTGCTGCTGCTGCTGCTGCTTCTTGGTGGCTGCCTTGCTGGCCAGGTCCTTGGCCTTCTCAGTAGCTGCCAGAGCAGTTTCCTTTGCCTTTTCAGTTGCTTCCTTAGCTGTTTCAACAAGTGTCTTAGAAGGAGCTTCACCTACAAAAAGAGAATCTCAGAATATCAGATAGAAAGTACATTGAAGATCTGATCCAGAGGATTCACGACAGATAGAGGTTCAGAGAAAATCAGAGAAAATTTTGTTCAAGGTCACAGAGCCTAGTAAGAGCAAGATCAAGAATTTGAACCTATGACTTTGGACTCCAAGCCCAGTGCTCCTTCTATCACACTACAACTAAACTATATTTGGATCTTTCATCTGATTCAAGTTGTTCTGCAACTTACACACTAGAGGCTGGCTGGTGTCAGAAGGGGAGGGCATAATACAGATTGAGTGCTAAAATGAATCTCAAACGATCCTTTCCCAACTCTGTTATTTTACTGATGAGAAAAGTGAGGCTGAGGAACATTAAATCACTTAAATCAAGGTTATACAGATAGTAAACAGTAGAGTCAAGATTCAAATCATGGAACTCCAAATTCAGCTCTCTGGGAGGTGGGTGGGGCAGGTGAGAGGGGAGGAAGAAGAGGAATAGGGCGTGTTTCAAATGGAGTCCCAATACTCAGCGCCAGCACTTATAGGCTTTGTTCTTACCCAAACTCATATCATCCCTTGGTTCTTACCTTGCAGTTTGGCCAGGATGTACTCAAAGCCTTTGATGGTCTTGGTCACATTACTTTTGAATCTAGCTAAGCCAAATTCCTGAAAAGACAAGATGGGATAGAATATGAAGAGTTGGCTCTAAATCCTTCTAAGTCACTACCCATGCCCCAGACTACTTCAGGGTGCTCAGAACTGTGGAAGAATCAAAGATTCCCCCCACCACTATCCCCTTCAGCACTTCACCAAATTACCATGTTACCTGTACAGCTCTGGAGACCCCAAACAAACTGGAGGAGACCCAGGCCTCCCGTCGGATTTCAGTCCAGCCACTGTTTTCAGGGTTCACACAGTAAACACATCTTTCCTCCACCACCTAAAATAAAATAGGTCTAGACTTGTGACCTCAAGAAAGACAAGCAAGCTTCTACCAGACCTAGTTCCAGATATCTCCCCCCTCCCAAAAAATGAACCTTTATCATCACTCTATAACAGTTAATATTTATATGGCTCTAATAATGTGCCAGGCACTGTACTAAGTGCTTTACAATTACCATCTCCTCAGATCCTCCCAACTACTTTACAGATAAAGAAAGTGAGGCAACGAGAGGTTAAGTGATTTGCCTGTACTTAAGTCTATGGAGGCAGAAGGACTTTTAGAAGGTATCTAACACTCTCAGTTTACAGATGAGAAAACTATGGCCTAGAGAGAGAAAAGTGATTTACCAAATGTCACACAGCAAAGTAATGGCAGGTCAAGAATTACAAACTACTCTTCACTCTCCTTTCTGAACCATGCTGCTTCCCCTCTTTTCTGTGCCTCCTCTAAATTAGCAAGTGCCAAAGAAGCACGAACCATCAGCCGAGCATGGTTGATGTTCCAGGTGAAAGTGGTCATGGTCTGGTTCTGTGGGTCCACGATAGAGTCCTCGAGGATGTACACCGAGTGAGCTACATTGGCAGGAAAGAAGCGCTCCGCCCAGCGGGGCATCCTGTTGGTCTTTGTTAGAAGCCGCCTGGACAGCAGCTTCTGGTCAGGAGTCACCTCCCGGTGCACAATGTCCTCCGTCAGCACATGCTTGCTGTAAGGGAGACGGCACAGAAGTCAGCGGGGAAGCTACAGAGCAGCTCTCCGTAAGGGGTTCAGTTCCACGTCCAATTCCTTCCCTTGGGTGTACAACAGGAGCGAAATGAAAATATGGATCTTATTTGATATTCAGTTCTGAATATTAAAATAAAAAGGGAAGTTAATTATAAGTTCCTCAAGTTATCTCTTTGGGCATCCATCCAATCCCCTCCTTTGTTTCTGCAACACGGGTGAAGATACTGATCTCATTTGTTATTTTAGTTCAGGATATATTAAGAAAAAAAAAAAAAAAGGAAGTCAACCGTTTCTCAAGTGAATCCAGTCTGGGAGGAGAAAGGAGCAGAAAAAGGGGAAACTCTACAGCCCGAGGCCCTCCCCCTCACCTCCAAGGGGTTCCCAGACAGGGCTCCAGCCCCACTTCAGTCCCCAGACGAGTCAGGGTGGGGCTCAGCCCCGGGGCAAACTCCAAGCCCGCTGACCCTTGGGCCAGACCGTGTGGCAGCCCCGGGGGAGGAAGCGCCCCAGAGGAAGGTGCCCATCACCGGAGGGGTAAGCGGCCCCTCCCCCACCGGCTCTGGCTCCCGGGACTTGGTTCCAACGTGCCCGGGGGCTGAGAGGCTCTCTTCCCCGGAGTGCCAGTCCCCCCCCAGGGGTCGGGGCTATGGGGCATAAAGACCTAGGCCATCCTCTGCTCCGCTTCAGGCACTGGCTGCTCTGGCTGTCCTCGGAGGGGGCTTGGGAGAGGGGCCCTCAGCGCCTGCCCCCTCTCTTCTAAAAGGGCTGAGGGTGGGGAATGCCCGGGAAGTCTGCCGCCCTCCCGGGAGGAGGCCGAGAGGCCTCGGGGGCGGGTTCTTCGGCCCTCACCTGTAGGGGTTGGGATAACGCTGCCAGAAGGCAGCAAACACTTGGTCCCAGGAGCTCCGGAGCACGCTCTGCCCCAGGAAATACTTCACCATCGTCCCGGCGGGGGTCGGGGTCGGGGCAGCGTCAGGGGGGGCACAGCATCTGGGGGTAGGGGTAGGGAGAGAAGGGTCGCCGGGCTTGCGCTCTCCGTCACCGTCCCAAAGCCACTGTAGCCGCCGCCTCCACTGCCGCCGTCGCCGCCGCCGCCATGAGGGGGTGTCCGGCCGCTCGGCACTTCCGGCCGCGGCCCGACCCTCTCAGGCCCCGCCCCTTCCGCCCAGTGCATTTCCTGTGCCCCCGTCACGTGACGTTGTGATTTTACTTTACTCTCTCCCCCTATTTTTTCCCCCCTATCCCCCATCCCCCACCAGCACCCCCGGCTCCGTCCGGGGTCCTCTTCTCTCGTGCCGGGGCCTCCGGGCACCGGGACCGGAGGAGCCCCGGCAGGAGGAGCGAGAGCATGCGGCTCCGGTAAGAGGACGCAGACGATCCTCTCCCACTGTGGCGGGGGGAGCGGAAGGTGGAGCAGCCCGGACCGGCGTTCCGACTCGGAATCTCCCAGCGTGGGCGGGCGTGTGTGTGTTGGGGGTGGGGCGGGGAAGGGGTCGCGGTCGGGGTTCTTGATCCGGAATCCCCGGGCCCAGGATCTCTGAGTGCAGGGAGACCAGCCGAGCGGAGGTCCCCGGCGGGTGTCTCGCGGGACTGACGGGGCCGGGGCCGACGCGCTCAGGAGGGCCGTGTCCGGCGCAGGTGAAGCGTCCTGCACCCCCCCGGCCGGCCCCGCTCCGCCGCGGACTTGCCCCTCCTGGGCCCCGGAAGCATGAGCGGGCAGCGCGTGGATGTGAAGGTCGTGATGCTGGGCAAGGAGTACGTGGGCAAGACGAGCCTGGTGGAGAGATACGTGCACGACCGCTTTTTGGTGGGGCCCTATCAGAATGTGAGTAGGGGTGCGACGGGGGTTGGGGGGCCCAGACTCGAGGCCAGCCCCGGGTGCGGAGGAGGGGCAAGGGGCAGAGGCCACCGCCGAGGGCCATCCTGGGGACCCCAGTCTGTAAGGGCGCGGAGATGGCAAAGGATGGGTAGTGAACTTGGGGGAAGCACCCTTGTCAAGCAGGCAATACGAGTTTTGAGCCTTGCTTTGCCCCTGATCCCCTGTGGCAATTTGCTGTTCACTTCTTCTCTGCGGGCCTGAGTTTTTCTTATAAAGCAGGTAAAATGACGTTTGACCGGTATCTTTCCTTAGTGTTGTTTGGAGTCGAGGAAAGGGAAGTGGAAAAAGTCTTGTGTAGACTGTAATGGGTGCTGTCGACTTGAGTGGTTGTTGTGGAAGGGAGCAGTTGGGAAATGGGGCATGACCGTCTCCTTCCCCCCACATACAGACCATTGGGGCAGCATTTGTGGCCAAGGTGATGTCTGTGGGAGACAGGACAGTGACACTGGGGATTTGGGTGAGTGACAGGGACACATCGTCTACTTGTCCCATTGGATGAAGGGTCTTGCAGGGGATATTTCCTGAGATACTTTCAGAGGAGACTCCACCCAAAAGGCTCTTGAGTTGTAGAGGACCACCTGGGTGTGAGCCTGTTGGACTGTTTTGCAGAGTAAACATGCTGTACTGAAATTTAATATTCTGTTCTATCCTTGTTTAAACTGGGTAAACCTTAGTATCCCCATCATCACCTCCTATGCTAACATTTCTCCATTTGAGAAATATCAGGATTAGAGCACCTTTATAATAATGTTTTTGGGATTGGGCCCTCTAATCCCTGGGAATTATGGGTGGAAGGGTTATTGTCCAGGTTATTTCTAAACCTGGGACTAGGGTGGAGCATTTTCACCTCATTCTCTACAGGACACAGCTGGCTCGGAGCGATATGAGGCCATGAGTAGAATCTATTATCGTGGTGCCAAGGCAGCCATTGTCTGCTATGGTAAGGTTATCTTCACCCCCAGGTTAGGCCCAAGGGCTTCAGGCTTTCACAAGCATCAGTTTTTGGACAGCCATCTTTCTTCATCCCCTCTGCAATCATTTATTCCCAGATCTTACCGACAGCAGCAGTTTTGAACGAGCCAAATTCTGGGTAAAGGAGCTTCAGAGTTTAGAGGAGGTAAGTGTGCCTCTGATCCCTGAGGACTCTATGAAGTCACTAACAGGGAGAAGTCAGAACCTTGTCTGCCTTGAGAGGCAGTATGTAGTATTGGAGGGAAAAATAGTAGCTGGCAATATTAGAATGATTTAAGGGTTTACAAGGTGTTTTATCTTATTTATGTTTCACAACAGACCTGTAAGAGTTATTATTCCCATTCTATATAAGAGGAAACTGGTTGGTTTGCATGGGGTTATACAACTATAAAACATCCATGACAGGATTTGCCCAGCAGTCTAACCACTATATCATTGGAACATGAAAAACACAACTGGAGTTAGAAGACCTGACTTCCAAATGCTGATTCCCATATGAATTATTACCTGTGAGACTAAGGGCAAATCATTTTGTCTCTTGTGAGGCTGTGGATGAAAGTAGTAATACCTGCAAGCACAGGTGTTTGTGAGGAAAGCATTTTGTAGCCTGAAACTGCTGCAGTGATATTATGTCTGATAATTATTATTGTCATTCTCCTGAGCTGGGCAGTGATTGACTCCTGACTTCTCTGCCTACTGTAGAGCTGTCAGATCTACTTGTGTGGCACCAAGAGTGACCTTCTAGAGGAAGATAGAAGACTACGCCGGGTTGACTTCCATGATGTCCAAGATTATGCAGATGGTACCTATTGTTCTTTAAGTACTAGGAGAGAGGGAACCATAAAAGACGGGTCCCTAAAAGTGGCATTTTTGTTTCCTACTTTCTTTAGTGTCTGTGGGGATAGTTGTATCCCAGGGAAGACTCCCATGAGGTTGAAAGGGTGGGAAGCAAAACTTATGCCTAGGAGGAAGGGCTTGGGGATGGTGAACCACATGAAATTCCCTTTCCTTGGCTTTTCTGCAATCTTTCAGCCCTACTCCTGTTATCCTCTTTCTGGGTGATCATCCCAGAAAGGACAGGACATGGGCAAGCCAGCCTTTCTTGCTCACTCTGAGCTGTGTGTTTACAGACATAAAAGCTCAGCTCTTTGAAACATCCAGCAAGACAGGCCAGAGTGTGGGTAAGTATTGTCTAGGGGCCAGGTAATCTTTAAACCTGGTTTCAGTCAGTCTGGGAAAATCAAACTTATTTAAGAGAGGTAGAGGGGGAAATAGGAATGCAGACTCTGGCCCAGGAGTGGCATGAAAGGAAATGTAATGTTAGGAAATGCAAAGGTTGTTCTACTCCTCAGAGACCCACAGTATCTGAACGGTGGGTCAGATGGGGAAGACTAAATCTGGCTGTAAGAGGCAGTATTAGCTTGTGGAGTGGGAGTAACTAATTAGTCAGTGGCTAATTTTTCTTGTCTTCTACCTTCATCCCATCTCTGCTACCTAGATGAGCTGTTTCAGAAGGTGGCAGAAGATTATGTCAGTGTGGCTGCCTTCCAGTTGATGACAGGTGAGGTGTCCTAAACTCTGGCCCTCCCTTTGTGCTTAGTTCTTTGATTATGGTGATTGTGTTGAAACAGTTAGTGCTCAAAACAGTCTGGTTCAGTTCTCTCATTTTAGAGGCACCTGAGGTCCAGGGAGCTGAAATTATATGTTGCATGTAGTTAAGTGGCCAACCAGGATTTGACCTCAAGTACTGGGATCTGAATGGCGATCCTCTATCTCTCGATGAAAGGTTAATATATGCTTTCCTCTTTTTGCAGAGGACAAAGGCGTTGACTTGGGTCAGAAGAGCAACACCTTTTTCTACAGTTGCTGCCATCACTGAAAACCACCTTGTCACCTGGAAGAGGCCCTGGCTGGACCCTTACTGGCTCTCTGCTGTTGAAGGGTTGTCAGTTACCCACGGTGGCCATGCCCTCCTGCCTGTGTTGGCCCAGGATCACAGGCAGCAGCAGACTGAAAGGCTAGAGGAGGCCAGTTTTGACTCTGGGCTCTCTGCCATTTGCTGGGCAGTGCTTGTACCTCTGCACATAATTTAAGTGGCTTCTGCCTTGTAAATAAAATCCCACTCCCCCACTAATACTTGGCCTGCTTCTTTACTATTTCATGGAGAAGGGAGTAGTTTATGTGGGAAGGAAAAACTACTCAAGGTTGTTCCTTTCCTCACCTGAGGAGGGCCCAAGAGGATTGACTGGGCAGGGGAGTATCTAGTTTTCTGATGTAAGTGGCCTAATGAACCATTGTGAAAAGTTTCTCTTTAGTTTTCTCCTTAATGAAGCAACAGTTTCTTCTCATGGGAATCCTATCTATCTATGGTATGATAGCTGCTGATTTTAAAAGATGATGGCCTGGTTTGGCTTGAGGTGGTGGATATAGTTGTTCACCACGGAGTGACCCAGAACAGAATAGGGGGCCAGTATTTCGGGTTCAATCCAGTGGAATGCTAAAATCACCTAATACTTGGCCCTGTGATACATTCTATTTTTAAAGTTTAATTGTCTGGTGATTGTATATATTTGGGGAGGGGGGAGACTATATTCAACATCTTACAGTGAAAAGTTACTCTTTAGATTCTCAAAGATTACCAATTGTAATGTAAGCTCTTTCTACAGGATAGGTTTTTAATCTGGGTTTAATGATAGATTCTATGGTTTAGGATTGTCTAGAGGGAAAACTGAAATATTTTTGGTTTTTCTTTGAAGTTGTTGAAGAGAGCTGTCTAACATCTAATTCATTCAAGTCTTTTCTTCCTTAGGGAAGATAGTAGGTGCTTATTATTAGCAGCTTCATAAACCTCTCTTCCGGCCTCATGCCACCAAGATTAAACTTGGTTCAAGCTTAGTGATAAGGATCATGGGTACATTAATTACAGAATAAATGCCAGTCTTAAAGAGAGTTAGATCTTCCAGTTTTGGAGGACGTTCAGATGAAAGTGGGATGAAGCTCAGCCCCTTATGCTGAAAAGCCTCTTTATTTAAGGAGAAATGGATTGGGCCAGCAAAATATGTTATAAGCCCTTTCAATGTTGAGAAGCTACCACTGAGACCTGTATTTGAAATGCAAGCTTTGGTTACAAACTTTCAGGAAGTGAGTCCATAAATGAACTAACCACTTGGAAAGTACTATGGTCATAGCTTCCGTTTTGTAAACCAATTCCTCAAAGTTTTACTTCCTCTTCATTCTTCAAAGTCCAACTCTTGATGTCATCTTAGCTAAATCTAATATAATTGCTGCTTTCTCAATACCAAACCATGTTGTTTGCATTTCTTGCATGCACTTTTAAATCTAACCCCAACTTGGATTTACCAGTCTGTGTGCTACAAGAGGATAGGATCAGGTAGTACAAACTTTGTTCCCTAATGCCAAACATGGTGCTGGACACAAACCTTTAATAAATGCTTAGTGAATGACTTTTTGATTGCATAGGCACATAGTGTGACAAAGCTGAAAACATGGCCTCTAGTAGTAGTCTGCCAGTGCTGGCAGCACTGGTCTTGTTGAGCCCTGGGTACTCCCATCCCCTCTTTTTCTCAACCTTAGCTATATTATCACCCCATATGCAGTAAGACAAAACACAGGGCCAGGGCAGTAAGAGTAAAGTTAAACTTTACTTTACAGTAATTTTTTTCTTCTATATACAAAGAATTACAGTACATATCATGGGGGCTCTTAGAGCAGGGCTCCCCTTTTTTCATTTCACTTACAGACAGCCGACAGTCTAAGGGGAGCAAAAAGAAACTAAGCAATGGTCCAAGACTTTCTCTCCCCCCCTCTCCCTCTCCTAAAAATATATATATATAGATATAGATAGATAGATCTCTATTGTCAGCTTCTTTTAATGCATTCTTTGCCAAGACCCTAGTGAGAACTAGAGAACTGTGATGAGTAAGCTGGTCTTTGACAAACATCTGTGTGCCTCTTCACCCGCTGCAAATCACCTCCCCCCACCCCCCAACTCATACACACGTTTTCGCACACATACAGTAAGCACCAGAATACCAAGTGCAGACCAGTCTCATCCCATCCCCATCCCAACTCCACCCCCCAATCTGCATGAGAGAGCTGCCTTTGGCCTTATCATTTCCTCAAGCAAGCTGCAAAGTCTCACTTGGCTTTGGGTAGTTGGGGTAGGAGGTCGCTAACAGACTTTAAGGCCCAGAGGAATCAGTGCCCATCTCTAAGCCCCTACTTAAGTAGCAAAGTAGGGGACAGGAAAGCACTGTGAGAAGGTACCACATGAGAATAGGAAACAGTGTTTTTTTCTTATATTTTTAGCAAATATTTCTCCTCAGAATACTATTTTAAAGTAGCTTCATGTGCTCATGCTGTGTTCAATACCAGTCTATTTAATATTTTCCATCCTTGCCCTTCACCAAACAATCCCTCATTGCTACTTGGTGGGTCACATCTGATCTAGAAGATAAAAGACAAAATGACTTTGGGGTGCTCATTCAGGAGGGAGAAGAGAAATGGGCCCCACTTTCTAGCAAAGAAAGATGGCAGATGCATTTTCTGATCACATATCAATCTGTTCTCTAGAAGCACAGGTTTAGTCTCCACATCTTGAAAAATACATTGGCTGAAACAAGGGAGGTCCCATTCCAACTTTAACCTCTGTTCTAAGTTTTTTAATATGTTGATAACAGCCCTAGTAGTGTAGAGAGCAGACTTTTAGAGGCAATCTTGTTTTTCTTCTCACCTAGCCTACATGAACTCAATCTAAAAAAAAAAAAATGTTTTTTTGTATAAAGTTTCTTGCCCCTAACAGGAAGCACTGGGATTTTCTTTTTTTTAAACCACCAGTTCCTGCCCATCTTTTGCTCATCCCTTGGCAGTGCTTATATGAGGAAAATAGCACCATAGATGAATTTTTGTGTACAATGCGATTTAACTATTAACTATTCTTATGCAGACTTATCACACTAATACAACCTCTGGACTGGCTGACCCTAGGAAGCTTAGTCAAGAATAATTAGGCACATCCAATTAAAGCCACATATATATTCATCACTTAGTTCTACAACTCTGGAATGTCAGAAAACACTGAATGGCTGGCAGGGGCCTGGCACTGTATTACAAGTGATATGACAACCCTCCAACCCCATCACTCCACCACCCAATAGATATGCAGGAACCGCAGGCCCTTTCCCATTATTAGCCTCATAAGTCACTTTAGAGAGCACCCAAGCCAACAGGAATTAGAAATGCAGAGATCACAAAGTCAACTTCAGCCATTTGGCTGGTGGGTCTCGAGTCAGGATCATAATGTTCCAACGAAAGCCTCTGAGAGGGAAGCCATGGATTGGAACCTGTACAAAAAGTGCAGTAGATCAGAGCATACAGTTAACTCACCCAAGTCCTCTCCTTATCTCTGCCAAAAGTGATGCTAAGGTGAAGGGTTATCAAAATGGAAGGGTACTCTCTCCAGCTGCCCTCCAAAATGATTCTACTACTCACTGGGTCACAGCATTTGGGAAGTTCACCTACAATTATTTTTGTAAAGAATCCCTGATACATTTCGATGTACGAATTTCTAGTTGAAAATACAAAGATTTATTTTTCACATTCCCCCCCTCCCCCAATAGGGGCTTCCTCATTCTTTAGCTTTTCAGCAGTGAAGCAGCAAACAATGATTTAAGTTAATATATTTAAAGGAACTTTTGGATCACAAACCTCTGGGTGCTTTAGTGACCATAATTAGTATTAAAAGACAATCACAATGGGAAAGGGTTTAAGTGTCTGGAGAGAAAGATGGGGTTTTAAAGGAAAGGATAAACAGGCTCTGTAGTAACGGGAGCCTTCACCCTTTCCCAGGAGTCTGGTAGAAGGAAAGCTGGGGTTGGTAGGGAATATTTATAAGATTTTAAAGAATCTTCAAGGAATCAAAATCCACTCTCTTCTCCCCACCCCTCCTGAAATCAAAACCAGCTTAGAATCTTTACTACATTTAGAGTCCATTCATCTGCTGATTAAGGCCCCTAGTCCCTCCTCTTCAATAGTTGGCATTTATGAGCAAGTTGGCCAAATTAAAAATTCCAATTTACTTTTCCCCCAGTGTTGATCCTAAACTTAGTTTGAATTTTATAGACCATTTCTTGCTAATCATGAACCATCCCTAATGGTGATTTCTTATTAACTATGCCATGTTGTATCTGTATCAACAAGGAGTATGTTACCTGTCCTTTGCAAGAGAAGGTTAAGGTTCCCAGCCATAGGGACCACCCACTCAAAGAAGGAACTGCACAGATACTGGGCACAGCCCACAAAGGCTGTCTTACAAGTTTGAATCAGGGATGATTTCCTCAACAGGACATTTGAGAGGAAGATGGCGAGACCCTTGTCAAAAGGAGGTTTACCAACAAAACATTCAAGGATCTACCTAGGGCTCCACACTTTTAGGCCTGCATGCCTGCTCCCCTGAGCCTAGCCAAAGTTTCTGACATGTGACTGACTTACTCAGCAATACTACTTAATAGGACAAGCGTCTTTAAATTAAGACTCCTCCACTAAAAATTTTTAAATAGCCTGCACCAAAAATATTCACAGTTTATTTCATAAAACAAAGAACTAGGGTAGTTTTTGTTTTTTTTTCTTTTTCTTTTTTTAAACACACGACAAAGTGAAACATAGATTCTGACAGTGCAGTATGGATTCCTTTCTGGTAACAGCTACAAGTGCAAGGGAAACAGAGAGAGGATAGGAAGGGAATGGGGTGAGCACAGAATCAACACTACAGACAATCTAGGAGAATTCCGGGGGTCGAGCATAGAGAAGACCCTACAAATGTAAATTATATATATTTATTCTCACACATGATAAATACTTATACTGAGCCTCAGTGTTTCCGGGTAAATTTTTTTTAAAATATATTTTCATGGTTTAAAATTATTTTTAAAAAGGAAATAAAAAGGCTTTGATTTTTTTCCTCTTTCATGAGGACTTCTGTAGGGAGAAAAAGACAACATTCCTCCCCCATTTGCTGCTGGAAGGAAGCTTAGCAGCACATTCAAAGGGCCAACCAAGGGATTAAAGCCCAGTGGGTTTTCCAGAAACATGTGCAGTCTAGCCAGAGAGGCTTGTAGAGATAGGATTCCATAAGGAGCGAATTCAGCTTTGGGTGCCAAATGCTTCAGATTAGAGGAGAGACAATAATAACCTCAACCCTGTCTGGGGTTTAGAAATGAGGTTCAACCCTGTCTCTTCAAAGACCAGTTTTGAAAATATAAAGGCTTATTCTTTTAATTTTTATTCTTACTAGAAGGAGCAACTCCCTGCAAATGTGCACTTGTTTTTCCCTTCCCAGAATGAAGGAGGTAAACTCACACAGCAAAGGATTCCTAATTCCCAAGGGGATAAATATTTAGAGTGGGAATTAGGACAAAGTATAGAATGCTAATAGGGGTGTAAAAGCCATTACTGAGACAGAATGGCCAGGATAGTGCCTACTGGCTGAAGGCTTCTCCAGTTGGCAAAGCACAGAGGTAATATTTGTTATGGGGGTGGAGGTGTAGGGATGTAAAGGGGAGAGAGTACTGGCCAAACAGCACTTCTTGCTGGCAGTCAGTGAACTGGGCTAACCACAGGGAAGGGTAGCACCAACAGTTTTCCCAGTCCCTCTGTTCCCAGTTTAGGGCAGCAGTAAGATTATCAGCAGTTTCAAGAAATTGTTGCCTAGCTCGGACATTACTTTACTCCATGTATCCTCAATCAGTCTTGGTTCTTCTGTGAGCTTGTATGGCTCCAGATCATGAAACCAGGTACAATTTTGACTTCAGTCAGCAAAGCAAACAAAATTATTCTCAGGTGAGAGTTGGGTGGAGCCTACCATATAGTGTAGAAAGGAAGAAGGAACTGATGCCTCCTATTAAGTGAGCAGGCTCCTTTTCTCATGGTTAAAGGAAGGAATATTGTATTCAACACGCATAGGGGAACATGCAAAAGCAGTTAATTTTTCTGCATTGGTGTGGGATGCAGAGCTCAGTCATAGCCTAGCAAACCTCCTTCCAATGAGACTTAGCACAAGACACCCTTAGTTCTAAAGCACCTGAGTGTTTGCTGGAGGTGAGGGTGAAGGAAGGCCTGTTTCAGGGACAGTGCTCTAATGAGAGATGCCACTGTTGTCAAGTCCAGTTCCTCTGCCCAACCACTTGTGTAGAGGCACATCAGCCTGTTCTAATAAGTTCCCATAATTCCTTATTAGTAGGGCTTGGCCTAAACTGAATACAAACAGCAGCTGTCCAAGGGGCAACCCATTGTAACCTATCATTATACCCCTCTTAAAAATGGGCACTGAAGTGAGCTCTCTTATGTGGAAAGCAATGTAGACCTGGGCAAGTGAGGACCTACCCACCAGGAGTTATTAAGACAACACAACCACTTCTGGGGATAGGAGCATCAAAATGCAGGAAACAAATGGAGTTGGGAGTCCACCTTGATGTCACCACTTCCTCCCTGGTCAAAGGTTCTCGAAAGGTTAGGAGTTGAATGAAAGACCATCACTTTCTCTTAAAGGATGTTCCCAAACCCGACAAAAACAAGTCCCCTCCCCTCCAAGGACAAGGGAAGCCCCACTATCTTCAACCTGACCACTGAACTGAATTCCATGCTTGAATCCAGAGTGGAATTTTTATTTCAAGTTTACCATGTGTAAAAAGAAGGAAAAAGGACCATAATCTGTCTCCTTGATTGGGAGGCCCCACTTAGATTTTTGTACATGGATAACTTAAGCCACCCCAACTGGCTAATGTCACAAAGAGTTTGAGAGGTGGGGAATAGAGGAAGGATGACAATGGAAAAGGGTTGTTTTTTTTGTTTTTGTTTTTGTTTTTTTTTTTAAAAAAAAGAAAGAGAGAGAAAGAAAAGACTTCCCTCCCCAAACAATATCCCAGTGGGCAAACTTGTCTGGCCACATGACATTTACTATCATCACTTCTCTTTCGATTCTGCAGGCTCATGGCTGGAAGGGGTCTGGTTAAGAGCTGGTACTGCACTTTGCTCAGGCTTAGGGTCTGGCCCTTTGATTAGCCCTTTGTCAAGGGGCCGACAAGTCTGTGCCAATGTCTGTGGACTCCCAGGTGACCGACAAGTCTGTGCCAGTGGCTGGTCTGCCCCAGTAGGACCAGGACTCAGCTTGGCTGCAGTCAGCACTTTGCCTGCAGGCCAGGGAGTGGGGCCTGCTGGGGATTTCCCCAGGGCCCAGGGGGGGTGCTCTGTCACTGCTGACCGTTTCTCTGCTGGGGGAACAAGGTCTGGTGATTTGACAGGGGGCCTAGGGGACTGCACCATCAATGGTGTTGCTTTTGTGGCAAGCCCTGGGGGTTGAGGGGATCCAGCCATGGGTTCTCCTGAGGCTAAGGCTTTGCCGAAGGACCCAGAGCTCTGCTCCATTGACACAGGTGCACGTCCTGTGGCCCGAGGAGCCTGTTCAAACAAGTAACCCTTGGCAGGGGGCCGCGGGACGAGTCTGGCTTGTATGAGTGTTTTGCCAGCCTGCCAGGTGTGTTCCACAGGGGCTGAAGCTCTTCCAGATGCTTGGAGGACTGGTTCAGAAGGGTGAACTTTCTCAGCTGCCCGAGGCATTTGTCCCAGTGCTTTGTTAACAGGCCAGGGACTCTGCTCCAGCACTGGTAATTTTTCAGTGGGCTGGGGTGTAATTTCATGAGGTGAAGTTGCTCGTTCCTTTTGACGAGGACTCAGTTCAATAACCATAGTAGCTCGATCTTTTGGCCGAGTATTTTGGTCCACAGGCCTTAGTGCTTTTTCATTAGATACAAGGTTCTGGACCACAGCTGACAGCACTTTTTCTGAAGATGGGAGTCTCTGGCCCAAAGGGGCAAGGGGCCTGTCTGAGGTCTGGGGTTTAGGTCCAGTTGTCACTGGGGGCTTGTCTGAGATCTGGGGCTTTGGGCCATTTGTAACTGGGGACTTGTCTGATGCCTGGAGTCTTGGTCCAGCAGTAACTACAGGCCTATCTAATTGCTGAGACTTTGAGCTGAGAGAACCCAAGGACTTATCCAGAGATTGAGGCCTTGGGCTGGTTACTAGAGGTCTGTCCAAGAGTTGGGATCTGAGGCCAGCTGCTACTGAGGACCTAACTGATGGTGGAGATTTGGAACCTGACAATGGAGGTTTATCAGACAGTTGAGGTTTGGGGCTTGTCACTACAAGAGATGTGTCTGCTGGCCTCTGGCCTAATTCTAAGGGCTGAGGTCTTGACCCTGATACTCCAGGGATCTTATCTGGTGACTGGGGCGTGGAGTCAGGCATCACAAGTGGTTTATCAGACAACTGTGGCCTCTGACATGTTCCTACTAATGTTTTCTCTGACAGCTGGAGCCTTTGGCCCATTGCCCCAGGGGCTTTGTCCACCATCAGGGGTCTTTGAGCAGGAATCTCAGAAGGCTGCTCTGCTAGCTGAGTGTTTGCACCTGAAGTCAGCGGCACAGGGGGAGGCACGTACTCACGGATCTCCCCAGGCTCCAGAGGGTTGGGGCCACATGGATCATGCTCTGTACAAGACAGGCGACCATCCAGTTTAGAGATGAACAGCATTCCCTCTCGATGTTGCTTACAAAAGGAACTAGGACACATCTCACAAAAAGATGCAGCTTCTTTTCCACAAACATCACATTGGTGCCATGGACATTCCCATTTCCCTGAAAAAGAGAAAGTACAGCAGAGCAGTAAGTACTAGGTACACAGAAGATATCACATGGCTCAGCTGCTTCCCCAGATTGAAGGTATTTAATCGAAATCAACCCAGAAGAGGTGACACACTATAAATAACTTGCTCCTTTTCTTCTTTATCTAAACACAAGAAAAACCATTTCACACAGAGTTGGAAGGTCAAAATTTTGCCTTTGTACATCTTAATTGTTAAGAAGACCTAATCTTTCCATGCAGACCCAAAGTACTCTTAAACAATTTCTAACCCTCTTTTCTAGTTCTGCAATTTCAGGCTGAATCCATCTTGTCCTTTCTAAAGCTCTTCTAGCTAGACACTTCCGTTTTCTCTAACTGAATCTCATCTGGCAAAGTGTTCATTATCCTCCATCTTAGTGTCCCACAGACACATTCTAATAATCTTCATAAAATAGGACTAACTGAACCTAAAATTAACCAAGTATAGTTTGAATAAAGCAGAAATGATTTTGATTATAATCTCACACGTTCTCAAAACTATGCTTCTCTTAATGTGATTGAAGATTAGCTTTTTGGTTGCCACAGTGCATCAGTGATTTGCGCTGATGTACTAAACTAAACATAATTTGATATTTTCTCAAACTAACAACTTAGATAACTCTGAATTTTTTCAGTTAACTGTTTGACCCCAAATATAAGCCTACATTTATGCCAATTAAATTTAATATTGTTTTTAAATCCTGATTGTTACCCACTGTATTACTTATCATTTCCTTGCAGGAAAGCAACTGCCATGTATAGTAAATTTTGAGAGAGCGAAGCCAAAATTCTTACATTCTAATTCTACCATTAACTTTCTACCAACTAACTTTGGAGAAGTTGAAAATCTTAGAAAAATCTCATTTAATCTGTACAACAGTGCTAGTTTTCACAGGTATGGGTATTATTTTCCTCTACTTACAAGTGAAGAAACAGAAGCTGAAATTCAGTGACTTGTCCAGGGCTATATAGTAATTACACATTTGGAGTAAGATTTGAACTTGAGTCTTTCTGACACCAAGTCCAGTACTCTTATCTACAGTACTATCTAAATGATAATCAAAGTTCTTTCTGACTGATATTTTATCATTTATTGTCACTACTTCATCTCCATGTGGCTAGAATATGTTGTTTAAACTCAATATGTTATCTACTGGTCATCCTGCCATTTAGGGGAGGGGGTGGGGGGGGTAAGAGGTGAAAAATTGGAACAAGAGGTTTGGCAATTGTTAATGCTGTAAAGTTACCCATGTATATATCCTGTAAATAAAAGGCTATTAAATAAAAAAAAAAAAACAAAAAAAACACTCAATATGTTAAATTCTACATAATCACCTTGCTCTTGGATTCTCAATAATCTGTTACTCATCCACTGGCTTCCAAAGGACTAAACATTAAAGTCATCTAAAAGCCAAAAGGATTTTACTTTCAAAATAAGGATTATAATCTCATCCTTATTATCCATTATGCAACCAAGGTGTCTAGTAACACCATTAGTTGGCTTTTGATCTCCCTGAATGCTCCTTGAGAATTTTATCTCACAGAAGGAATTGGTTTCAAACCTAGATGTTCTTTATCATTTTCTTTTTATTTTTTTTAAAATAAGACAATTGGGGTTAAGTGACTTGCTCCGGGTCACAGAGTTTCTAAGTGTCTGAGGTTGGATTTGAACTCAAGTCTTCCTGAGTTCTCCAGGTGCTCATCCACTGTACTAACTCACTCTCAGTTTCCTTTTATTTTAACAAAGATTCCATATAATAGTGATGCATTTTCATGAATTAAGAGAGAATTTAAATTTCAACTAATTTAGTAACATTCTCGTGGACAGTTTCACAAGGGAAGTCTATTTTTTATATATTCTCTGAGATAAATATGAGGTCTTAGAAGTAGATTTTTGTTCTGGATAGCCATCAGGAGACTGATATACATTAAGTACTAGATCTCATGATATGGGCTTAGTACCAACCTGCAGGCCTTTTTGTCAAGTTGAGGCAGTCAGCATGATAGACTTTAGGACAACCTGGTTTCTTACAGGATACAAGCTGCCCTGCATCTCCACAGCTGAAACATTCATCTTCTCTTTCTTTTGTGATCTCACCCTGGGATCGACGCTTTACCTGTTGTTTTCTTTTTAGTTTTTTGGATTTCTCTTCTGTGGGATTGGGATGATTCTATGGGAAGGAAATTTATCAGTCAATAAACTATTTTTCGTTTGTTTTTTGTCTTGTTACTTCCTAACTTCTCAAGCTTACCTGAACAGCAAAAGAAAAAAAAAGAAAAAAAAAAGAAAAAAAAAAAAAAAAAGAATGCACATTTACCAGTTGATTAGACCGATAGTGATCAATCTGAACAAAACACTACTCTGACATTTTCAAATGGTTGATTTTTTAAAAAAACTATTTTCATTCATAATATCCTTCCTATGAACCTGACATTCCAAGGAAAATTCTTAACATATATGAAAAATATGATAAATATATGTAAAAATAGGGCTTAACATTAAACTTTTTCTATCTAAAAATATTTATGTACAACTGGCATAAGTAAAGGAAAAACTTGAAAGATTATGTGGTGGAGAGGAAAAAACCCAACTATTTAGAATCAAAAGATCATGATGTAAATACTTATTCTGCTTCTTTACTACTCATATGATGTTAGGCAAGTTATTTTTACTTGTTTGGCCTTCAATTTCCCTGTACTATTCCCTGTATTTTGCTTAATCATGTATATTTGGGCAAAAAGGTAAGGCAAATTACAAATGGAGATGCTTCTCCTGATCATTAAAATAAACAAAAACAAAAAATAAACAAAAAGGTAGCATAATTTGACTACAAGCCATTGAAACTCAAAATAAAGATATCTCACTTTCGTTCTAACTTCCATCACTCAATGTCTGCCTCAAGTTCAATCATCTCCATGAAGCCATCAAGGACTAATACAGATAATTTTTATTTTTTGAATGCCTCACTAATACTTCATTGAATACTATCTTACATTTAAAAAAAAAAAAACTTATATCATCTGAATTCTCTGCCAGCAGACTACACTTTAGGCTATTTAAAGGTAGGATCTTTTTCTGTACTTTAATCCCATTATATAAAAAATGAAAATAATATGACCTAACTAATACTTTCTCCAATGAGTTGTCTTGAGCAAAGTGCTCACAAGTCATATTAGTACTATTATTAAGCTTTTAGATATTTATTTTATGTGGGGGCTTTTAAATAGCAAATCTAATTTTCATTCTAAAAGAACCTTTATAAATTCAGTAATCAAGAAAACTTTTCCATTTCAAACCACTGAGGAGGTTTCCACCTTCCCTACTTTTTTTGACAAATATAATGAAGATAGTTGATACAAACTTTCAGACAAAAGTGGCAGGGTCTAAAGAGAGATCACTTCAACTTTTTTTAAGCTTGAAATGCCATCCCATTCTATCATCCATTACCCTCAGCTGTAAAATGAGGGAGCTGGACTATCTATAAAATGTAAAATTTAACAGGAAGAACTATCCAAATGCTAACTAGTACAGCAGTTTTTTGTTCGGTCAAGATGCTAAGAATCTGAATTAGCTTAACTGCAGTAGATGATACTTCTGAGAAGCAGTAACAAAAGGAGGTAATGACATTTTTTGTTTTCCAAGATACCAAGCTAAAAAGTCAGGAAAAAAAAAAATACCCAACTGCCAAATACAGCCTGTATCTCAGAGTTAATGAGAGAAAATTTAATCAATATCAAAATGTCATAAACATTTTATAACATTTGTAAAAAATTAATGTTGACAGCTCAAAGCAAATTTTTTTCCCTTATGAAATCCAATAGCACCAGCACTAACAAGATACTACAAGACAGTACCTTTGGCCGAACACCCAAGAAACCGCTACAATTTGGTGCTCCACATTTGCAAACAGTTTTTCCATTCCCAAGACACTCTAGATTGTAGTTAAAGGTGAGTTCAGTGCCTGAAATGGAAAAAAATATGAATAAAATGACATTTTAGTAGTATTTCCTATGAATATTTTCATTAAAAAAGGGAAAGTGGTTATAAAGTGGATAACTTTAATAAGGAATATGTAAACTGGGAACCTAACTTGGAAATGCAGATATTAATGACAAGAATCCTTTGTTCTCAACAACATAAAATATTACATGTGCTAGGAAATTGTGGGAACAATTTTAAGACTTATCAACTGAATGGATGTCAGGTAAGGGAGAAAAAAAAAAAAGAAAAAAAGATGATTTCAAGTACTCATATCTGGGTAACTGGGAAAAAGGTAATACCCTCAAAAGAAATAAGGAAATTAAAGGAAATAGGCAGATACTTTTTGGGGATGGACAGTTGAGGGAAATAATAAATTCAAATCACTGGAATGTCTAAAGTCAAAAAAGCAAAGTGGTCAGAGCAAGTCATGAATTGTATAAATAACCCTTTGCTTTCATTTCAATGTTTTCCATGAATACTATTATTTATGCTTGCTTACTTCACGGTAATTAAAAAAACAGAGGGCTCTGCACAAATGTTGACTCATTTACTGACTAAACTATTTCCTACAGGGAAGACACTGTGGGCCCAAGATAAAAGAAATGATGGCATATCCCGGGACCTTTGGAAATGTGAGAAGCATGCATGAATTTATGAGAAAATTAATATTCCATGTTATGGAGAAAACCAAGAGTCAAGTTCTTAATAAAAAGTCAGTAGACTAACAGTGATTAATGGGACTTTGTCTTTATTGCTTTGTTTTTTTTATTCTGATTACTATTTTTTGCAGTCAGTAATGACCAAAAAAAGGAGAAACCTAGCCTTTTTTCTCAGAATTCTCAATTCAATGACTGTACATATGCTGAGAAAAATATTTCTAAAGAGATCAATCTGAATTAGATATATGGATAGCCCATAATTTAAGATTTATCTCCCTCTCTACCCCCAGTATTAATATAAGTCATAACTGTACTAGAAAGATGTTGACTTATGGGCTTCTAGTCATCTTTGCTATCTATATATTAGATCAACTGCAAGAATTACTAATAATAAAAGAAGCTTAAATTACTTAAGGGTGAACACTCTTTATTAAAAAATATTTTTAAGTTTCTCTCTTAAATGCAAATTAAAACAACTCTGAGGTACCTGTTCATATCTCTCACATAAACACTGGTGAGGATAAGGGAAAACTAGGACATAATTACATTAATACATTGTTGGTAAAGTTTTGAAATGATCCGACCATTCTGGAGAGCAATTTGGAACTATGCTCAAAAGGCTATAAAACTGTGCATTCCCTTTGATCCAGCAGTGCCACTATAAGCTGTCTTAGATGTCTAAGAGATCATAAAAGAGGGAAAAGAATCCCTTTTTGTAGTGGCAAGAAACTAGAAACTGTGTAAATGCCCATGAATTTGAGAATGGCTGAATGAATAATGGTATATGAATGTTATTGAATATTTTTCAATAAGGAACAACTAGCAGGATGATTTCAGAAAGTCTTTGAGAGACTTACAGGCACTAATGTTGAATGAAGCAAGCAGAACCAGGAGAACATTGTACACAGCAACCACAAAATTATGTA
The DNA here is from genome assembly GCF_902635505.1 of Sarcophilus harrisii. Taxonomy (NCBI): domain Eukaryota; kingdom Metazoa; phylum Chordata; class Mammalia; order Dasyuromorphia; family Dasyuridae; genus Sarcophilus; species Sarcophilus harrisii. Next base: position 417,166,414 of record NC_045427.1, on the reverse strand, counting down.
ATGATCAACTATTATGGACTTGACTCTTCTTAACAATGCAGTGATTTAAGGCAATTTCAATAGACTTATGATGAAAAAATGCTAATCACATCCAGAGAACTATAGACACTAAATATGAACTGATGCATAGTATTTTCATCTTTTGTTTTTTATTTCTTGTTTCTTTGTATTTTTATTTCTTGTTGTTTTTTCCCTTTTTATCTGAATTCTTTTGTACAACCTGATAAATATGGAAATATGTTTAAAAGAACTGAACATATTTAACCTATATTAGATTGCTTGCTATCTTGGGGAGGGGGTAGATATGGGAAGAAAGAAGAAATATTTGGAACACAAAGCATTACAAAAAAGAATGTTAAAAACTTTCTTTACATATATTTGAAAAAATGAAATACTACTGAAAATTAAAAAAAAAAGTTCCACTTCAACAACAATACTGTATGAGGATGTATTCTGATGGAAGTGGGTATCTTTGACAAAGAGAAGATCTAATTCAGTTCCAATTGATCAATGATGGACAGAATCAGCTACACCCAGAGAAGGAACACTGGGAAATGAATGTGGACTACTTGCATTTTTGTTTTTTCTTACTTTCTGAATCCAAGTCTTCTTGTGCAACAAGAGAACTGTACAGTTCTGAATACATATATTGTTATCTAGGATATACTATAACATATTTAACATGTATAAGACTGCTTGCCATCTGGGGGAGGGGGTGGAGGGAGGGAAGGGAAAAGTCGGAACAGAAGTAAGTGCAAGGGATAATGTTGTAAAAAATTACCCAGGCATATGTTCTGTCAATAAAAAGTTATATAAAAAAAAAGTTCCCCCTTTACCTGCTTTGATGTCACTTAGGGCAAAAAGCCCAACTCGGGTATCTCCATTCACAGACCACTTCTGAGTTTCACAGTTGGGTTGGCAACAGTGATTCATAAACCGGGCATAATTTCCTTTGGGACCAGCATCAATAATCCGGTCCTATAATTAGAGTTTTAAAAAACTATTTTGTTAATAGTTAAATTTTTAAGTATTTTAAGTATTTCAAGAAGAAAAACAGCACTGCCTCCTTATTAAACTAATGATAATAATAGGTCATATTCACACTGTATTTTTAAGTTTTCTGTGTTTTTCATACACATACATATGTATAGATACATATAAACATAAAAACATTACCCACCCTCCTCCTCTTGGCACTCAAAAAAATCTTCCCCAAAGGAAGTACCATTACTCTGATAAGCAGGAGAAAACGGATACTGAGGAACTGAAATGACTTGTTCTAGATTACACAAGCTAGGAAGTGTCTGAGAAAGGGTTTGAATCCGAACCAGTCTAGATTTTTAATCCTAGTGTTCTACTCAGTAAGACAGTCTGCTTAAGTAGATTTGCTTTCTCATCATAATGCTGCAAGAAAAATAATACCATAAGTCATCACATATTTTATATATGGGGAACGAAGGCTCAGAAAGAAATAACTGGCCTAGGGTTACAAAGCTATTAAGTGTTGAATCTGAATTCAAAATAAACTGGCTTGAATTTTTGGCTAGCATTGATTTCAATACATCAAATTTATTTAGAGATGGAAAATTCCTGATAGGACTTTTCCTAAAGGAAGCAGTGATTCATTAAATGAGCATAATTTCCTTTTGAAATAATCGCATTGATCCAGTCCAACAGTCACAAGGCAAAAAGCAAAAAATTAATAAATCTACATCAGTAACATTGCCAGGAAAAAATAGATTTTGTGAGTTTGGGTATACTTTCTGTATACCAATGATGTTAGCTCCTGGACAATAAAGAATGTGAAGCACTTTTATTTATATAGTAACTCATTAGGTTGATAGGAAAAGTAACCATTCCTTTCTGAAGACAGAATCTGATAGAACAAAAAGTTTATCTTCTACTAACACTGTATCACACTTATTTACCAAGGACCAAAGTTAAGCATATTCTTTATCAACGCTACAAATTTAGGCATATTTCTGGACATGGCCAATATGGGAATTGTTTTTTATAAGAAAAAATATATACCCCACTGGGTGAAAGGGTAAAAACAAAGTGTTTCACAATTGAAAAATAGATATAACTTAATAATTACTTATTTGTTATACTCTCTGCATATACAGCTTTATATTAGACATGGCGTGTATATCCTTAGTACAAGCATATAAACCGAAGTTAGTATAAACTTATTTCCAAATGGTTAGTCACAAAAAAATGAAGTTTTTTCATTATAACAGCTCATGACAACCAATTATTAAAATATTTAAGAGCTGTGATTTGCATCACTAAAGAGATCATAATATTACTAATTTTTTTTGAAGTTTAATCTAATCTTATAGATCTGAACATGATATCTGACTAAAGTAAATATATAAAATATTAGCTTAAAACATTTTTTCTTTAAAGATACTCATGGGAAATAAATTATATGGACTCTGCCTTTACAAGTGAATTTGTAACTACTACTGTCTATATGTGTGGGACTATAATATAAGCAAATGCATATATGGACACAGAATATGGACAGTGAGAGAGGTCTTCAAGAAATGTTTGATAATTCAATATGAATCATTATTTAAAATATGCATTACTATTACACAATCATATTTGAACTACATTTATTATTAAGGCAGGGAATCTGTTGGAGATTAGACATTAGGAGACCTACTGATTAACCAGTAATATTCAAACCCCTTAGTGTATCATTTAAGATAATTTACAAACAGATGTCCCCCTACCTTTCTCACTTCATGTTAATACCCCTCACAGCCAGGTACTTTCCTACCTCTTATTTGATTTACTAGAATATCTTCAAAATATAGATTATCTAATATAATCTGAATAATATTAATTATATTAATAATATTATCGAATATAATCTTAGTCCTTCTGAATTAAGCAGATTTCTAAATTAGTCATGTTGTGAAAGAAGAATGAGAACAAAAGGGGAAAAGCCACAAAAAAACTAACAAAAAGCAAAAATAGCATGCTTCAATCTTCATTCATACTCCATAGTTCTTTTTCAGGCTTAGGATGACATTCCCATGATAAATCTTTTGTAATTGTTTTAGATCACTGTATTGCTGAAAAGAACTAAGTCAATCATAGTTGATCATCACACAGTGTTGCTATTACTTCGTAAAATGTTCTCTTGGTTCTGCTCACTTCACTTAGCATCACTTCATAAGTTTTTCTCCAGGTTTTTATGAAATCTGCTTGCTCATTATTTCTTACAACAAAATAGTATTCCATTGCATTTATATACCACAACTTGTTCAGCCATTCCTTCGAACTGAGGGGCATCTCCTCAGTTTCTAATTTTCTTCCGCTACAAAAAGAGTTGCTGTAAATATTTTTGCCTTTTTTTATGATCTCTTTAGGATACAAACCAAGTAGCAGTATTGCTAGATCAAAGAGTATGTACCCTTCGATAGCCCTATGAGCAAAGTTCCTAATTGCTTTCCAGAATGGTTGGATTAATTCACAACTTCACCAATAATGATTCAGTGTTCCAATTTTCCCAAAATCCCTCCAACATTTCTCATTTTCCTTTTCTGTCACATTAGCCAATCTGATGGGTATAAGGTGGTACTTTTGAATAGTTTTAATTTTCATTTTTTTAATCAATAGTGATTTAGAGCCTCCCCCTCCCCTTTTAACCTGACTATAGATGGTATTAATTTCTTCATCTGACAACTGACTGTTCATACTCTAGGAAGATGAGAAAACTAAGGCAGATAAAAGTTAAATAATAAGCTCAAGGTCACACTGCTACTAAGTGCCCGAGGCTATATTTGGACTCTTAATATTCTACTATTCCTGACTAGGTCTGGCACTCTGTTCACTGTGCTACCTCTAACTGCCTCTCTTTTTATTTACTTTTCTGTGCTGATAATATTTATTTCTCTCTCTCTCTCACACACACACACACACACACTCACCCCCCCACACACACACACCCCACACCCATTTAGTCGAATGTAAGCCCCTTGAAGGTAGCAAATGTTTTATTTTTATACTTATATCAATGGAAGTTCAGCACAGTGCTTTGCACATAATAGGAGCTTAAGAAATGTGTGCTATACTGAATCACAGGAATAAGCTCCCTGTTCTTCGAACAAATCATTGAGTAATTCTCCATCACTGTACTTTATCCCCTCAAGTTTTTAGTTTCCCTATGTCATATAAAATGGTTAGACTGTATTACTTTCTTTTTAAAATAAATTTTTTCAATAAGCAAAAATTTGCCTTCTCCCCCTTAACTGCTTCCTACCACTAAAAAAGAAAGAAAAGAAAAGCCCTTGCAACAAATATGAATAGTCAAATAATCAAATAAAACTAATCCTGCATTGTCTATGATCTTTTAAAGAATACAATGATCTAAAACAATTCCAAAAGACTCATCATGATGGAAAATGATATACCCATCCAGAAAAAGAGCTGATAACGTCTGAATGTGGATGAAAGCATACTATTCTAATTAAAAAAAAAAAAAAAAAAAAAAAAAAAAAAAAAGGGGGGGGGGGGGGGGGGGGGGGGGGGGGGGAGACACAGCTAGGTTGTGCAATGGATAGAGTACTAGTCAGGAGGAGTCAGAAAGTCAGAAGAACCTGAGTTCAAATCTAATCTCAGACACTGTGTGACCCTGGGCAAGTTACTTAACCCTCATTGCCTCAGCAAAAAATAAAAATAATAATAAATTAAAATTTTGGGGTAGTTTTTTCCTTCTGTTCTGTTTCTTCCCATACAATATGGAAATGTTTTATATGATTATTACATATATAACCTATATCAAATTGCTTACCATCTTAGGGGAGAGGGAAAGGAAGGAGAAAATTTCAAATTCAAAATTTTATTTAAACAATGAAATGTTTAAAAATTGCCTTTACTTGTAATTGGGAAAAGTAAAATATTGTTATGTGAAGATAAAAACAGAGTGAGCCTCAAAAAGACATTTTTTAGTACTTACCTTATCCAAAGTGAGCATGTAGAAATTGGTGATGTCGTGTTCTTGGGCATAACGGATTCGAGCTCTACATTCCTCTTCATCTATCAGCTCTCCCACATACTCATTTACAAATTCACCCTATAACAAAATAATGGCAAAAAACTCCACAAATAATTCACCTGTGATTTCTTTTTCAAGATTTATCTTGCAGTAGGACACAGATAATTAGGTAATATATATGTATCAAAGGAGTTTATGCGAAATGGTTGATGAAAAAAGTCTAATGCCCCGAGTCATATTTTCTATCACTTTATTTACTGTGGATTTTGAGGGTTTAAATTTTATGGTGAAGGTTTTTTTTTTTTTTTAAATTGTGGTTTTTTTGGTTGTTATTGCAATTTGAGCCATTAGTTATATAATCAAGGATGTTGAGGCTTTAGATTTTAATGACAGGTAAAGGGCACAGTAAAACTTCACCTCCACATATTTCATTTCAACAATTTGTTCCATCCTCAACTTCTTGCATTCACTTACTATATATTCTAAAATGTCATATTTTAACCTTCCAACTTATTTCCCTTTACAATGATCCTAATTGTTGCTCATCAGTGTATACCCTAAGAAATAGGGTAAAAATAGTTTATGCACAGAATCTTAAAGAGCTTAACCTAAGGGGGGAAAAAACCCCCCAACAAGCCTTCTATTGAGAATACTAAGATTTAAAGTTGTCTTTTGTTGGTATTTTCTTCATTCTTTCATTGAAGTGTGGTTCTTCCCTTGGCTTCTTTCTAGGCTCTCAATACAGATAGAAAGCTGACAATTCATATTCAAATCATCCTTCCTCCTATTCTGATTTTTGTTGACAAAACCACCTAAGAATTTAGCATCACAGTACTAACTAGGTAACTGCCCCCTTTCTCCTTTTAGTGCATAGCTAGGATATTTTCCTTGAGCATACTTGTCTTTTCTGATCTCTTCCTCTTCAGTGAACCAGTCCAACTTGGACCCTATTCTTTACACCTGAACTCCCCGTTTTTGTCCTATCACCACTCATGCCTCACCACAACTTCAATCCTATAATTCATTCCATTCTACACATGTAAATTAACTAATATCAATAGAGTCCTTAACCACTGCAATACAATCCTTTTATTTCAAATTAATTTTCTCTCCTGCCTTCCACAAATGTCCGAAATGTTGTCTTTTCTCCTCAATTTTCCTACAGAATCTTTTCCTTCCAACTCTCTCAGCTGAGGACTATGCCTGTACTTGACACAGAAAAACTGAGGTAATTTACTATGAACCTTTTCTCTTCTTCACCCTCCTGCTCCTCCCATAACGCCTTGATACTACTGAGCCCATTTCCTTCAGTGACACAGCCCTTTTCAACAAACCTTTAACATTTACCCCTTGTTCCCATCCATTCTAAACTTCTCTACCAAATAGTTCCTCACTATCATACCCCTTCTCCTAATTGTCTCTCTCTCCTTATTTACTGATTCCTTACATAAGAGCTATGAACAGGCCCAAATTACCTTCCTGCTTCAATAGATCCCACCATGCATGTAGTCTTGAGCATTTATCTCTTTTTTCAGCTAAAGGCCTTGAAAAATCTGTCTAGAAACAATGATTCCAAATCTTTGCCTGTTATTCTTCTAAATACTTGGCTCCTAACCTTATTAACCAGAAGTTGATCTCTTCAAAGTGATTTAAATTGTGTCCCCTTTAATCTTTGGTGGGGGGGACCCTGAAATTGTGTCCCCTTTAATCTGTGGGGGAAGGGCGATTTGGGGTGTGTCAAGCTTTCCTCTGGGAAAAGCACACCCTTCCCAGACTACACCTTTCCAAATTTAGTGGTCTCCTTCAATTGAAGATCTTGGCCAGGGACATAATCACCACCCTCTGAATTGGAGATTAGTTCCTGGTAACAGTTACTCCCAGCCCGGGGCCTGGGAAAACCCCCCCAAAAGCCTCAGAAAGCTAAATACAAGGTGACTCTGAACCCCGAATCTTTGTAGATGTCCTAACAGTATCTTGCCCAATATTGAAGATATTTTCTTCTCAGTGTAACCCACATTTGCTATATTCCTTGTCCACTAAGAAATCTGTCTTCCTAGCAAGCTGGCTTCTTAGTATAATTAAATCCCATTCCCTGCCACAAATTCCCTGGCACATTCCCTTGTGCCAATTCTTTCACAAAGCCTGCCACTGGTCAAGGAGATCCCATTCCAGTTAGGGGATCTCTTTCTCTCTATTCTTGTACCTCATCAAAAGTTCACTACTACTACCCTTCTTTCCTGTATTTTCTCTTATCTGGGTTTTGATAGCAATACTTTGTCTTGGTTCTCCCTAATTTTATCTAATTACTCCTCAGTCTTTTTTGCTGAAGATATAAAGTCTTTTCTTCATAGCAAAGGGGTCCCCCTTCTCCCCCACAGTACCCTTTCTTTTCTCTAAATATTCTTTGACTTAATGACTTCTTTGGCATCCATACATTTAATTTTCATCTTTCTGTAGATGACTCAATTTATTTATCTAGCCCAAGGTGATCTTTTATGCTCAATTCTCAAAGAAATAACAGCTTACTTGATGGAATGAGTGTCTTATACACATCTTAAACTCAATGTGTCAAAAACAGAGTTAATTATCCTTCCCTACAAATCCATTTTTTGTTTCTTCTGTATGGTCCCATCATCCTTCCAAGTTACCTCTAATGACAACTTTGATGTAAATGAGATAAGTAAGAGCCTGAGATGGGAGTCAGAAAGATTCACGAATTTCAGTGATGCCTGATCACTTCATCCTGGGAAAGTTACTTAATCTCTCTTAGCCTAAATTTCTTCATATATAAAGTAAGTTATAATAAACGCATTTATGCCAAATGGTTGTTGTCAGGATCAAAAGAGATTTTATATATATATGTATATATATATATTTTTGCAAACTTAAGTGTTAATTATGCCAGTTGTTTTTCAGTCATTTTAAAGTCATGTTTGATTATGAATATTCTGATTATACTTATTATGTACATGTTATCCTTCCTATCAGAATGTGCATTCCCTGAGGGTAAAGCCTGATTCTTTACTCTTCTCTCAGGTGTTAACATATAAGAAGTGCTTACTAAATATTTGCTGATTGGTTTTATTTTTTAAATTATATAGATAAGCATCCAAATCTTTTCACTGTTTCTAAATTATAAAAACCTAGAGAGCAAAGAAAATATAATTTTTTATTCTTTTATTGCAGAACCAGAACCAACACTGTTCACTTAATATTGCTGTCAGCCAATAAATTTGTTGAACTGAATCACAATAAAAACTTTAGTCCTCTGTATCAAAGGCATAAATTGGGCCATGAGTTTCATGTAGTCCACAAAAAATTAAATTGAGAAATATTTGAAAAAATAAATAAAAGGAAAATATAGTTAATATTAATATGTGGTTTTCTAAATCAAAAGTCATAGCCTACAGGAATCCTTTGCTACATATGGTTTAATGACTACAGATCCTATTTGAGTTGGATACCACGCTCTACAGAATATAGAAAACAACAGGCTAGCAAGTATTATCTGCATGTCTGTGTATAGCAGTTACTGAATGGTGTTTCCAAGTGGAGAAAAGATGGAAACAGGTTAAGTCTAACAAGATATTTAAAAAGAGAGAGAGAGAGAGGAAAGTTATGTTTTTCCCCCTTTCTAGGAACATCCATGTAATGTTAAAGATATCCTTTACCTTTTTAATATCTGTTTTTGTCCGTAAGCCCCAGCCTCGCTGTAAGGTACGAAAGATTTCAACTTCAGGATACTGGCGTTTTGAGAAGCATTGGTTCTGGCAGCGTCCGCCCGCAGGACAGACAGTGGGATGGCACTCATACAGGAGCATTCGGTTAATGCATTCTGAATCGATGCCACAGGGGTTGTCATCTGAAGCTTTACAGTTACATCGGGGAATCTCTGACAGGTCTGCAGTAAAGATCTGAACCCTGCCTATTGGACGGTTCACCTAGAGAAATAGAAAAAAAACCAACTTACAAAACTGCTTTTCCTTCGTTCAACTGAAAACTAGACACAGTGAGTGAACTTGCATGCTTACTAAAGAGTTCATGATTTCCACTCATCTAACAATGCAGATTGAAAACCATTACTAATATGTCTATATAAATTGCTGAAAGACTTCAAAAAAATAATGTAACCCAAGCCCCAATTTAACAGATGAGAAGTTGCCCAGGTAGTTTCTGATTTGTTCATTTTAAAAAATGTATAACTAAGAATGGGCTACTTTGTACTCCAATCAATATCATGCTAACTCTCATTATAGCACTTTCCATTGTGTTCCACAAAATCAACTATTCTTCATTAATTGGACAGTTTATTTTCAGATTTTTGCTGCCCTCTCAGGAACAATATATTGGTGCTGTAGATGAAAAATTAATAATATTATGCTCAGGTAATTTCCTGAAAATAATGAGACTAATGGACAACAGGATCTCCTTATTTTTCTACCTTTTATAGCATACTATCTATCATTCAGTCTTCAAATCTGAAGTTCTATTAGAAATCTATGGGTGCCCCTTTGCTTTTCTATAATTTCTAGACATACTGGGTACTTTTTACTAATAGTAATTGGATTATATCCACGATAATATTTGAAGCAAAACTAGAATCTAACCTATAAATTTAATCGAAAAGAAACCAGAAACAGCAAATAAAAGCAGATGTTAATTTTAAATAATCTTCACAATTGTTTCACACCATCATTTTGTGGATTCTACTGCTCTAGAGTTTTTTTTAATTGAAGCTTTTTATTTTCAAAACATGTGCACAGATAATTTTCAACATTCACCCTTAAAGTACTATGTGTTCCAGATTTTTTCCCTCCTTTCCCCCATGCTCTTTCCTGGATGACAGGTAATCCAACATATGTTAAAACATGTGCAATTCTTCTACATATATTTCTCAATTGTGTTTCTTCACAGGAAAAATCATATCAAAAATAAAAAAATTGAGAAAGAAAACTTTTCTAAAGTTTTCTAAAGTCATTGTTTCAAAGGTATTTTGGAGGAGTTTGAAGGAGAGCTTGTGCAGTCTCTGACATTACTCCGTCATCTTGGCTCTACCCCCTAAATGTACTTTTAAAAAACATAGACTTTTTGTTAATTCTCCTTTACGCAGAACTATCTTTTTTGTTCTTTGTGTACTGGAACGTTCAAGTTTGTTGATGATTGTTATTTGTAATAAAAACAGTAATTAAAAAAAAATTTTAAATACTTTTCACTTTTTAAAATATAGGTAGATTCTAATGTTTGTTATGTTGTATAAGAAAAATCAGACCAAAAGGGGAAAAATTCACAAAAGAAAAAGCAAACAAACAAACAATCCCCTCTGACCCCTCCTCCCCAAAAGGTGAACATACTATGTTTCGATCCATAGTTCACTTTCTGCAGCGAATCGCATATGATTTTAAGAATGTGACTATTATCTTTTCCATCAAATTCAAGTTCTTGTTTCTCTCTATAAATCTAATTTAAATCACTCAGTTCAAGAAGGGAAAGGCACTAAGTCTATCATTTCAAAAGTACACAGAATGTCCAGAGTTTGTAGAAACTCTTTGTTGACATTGGTCAATATCCTCTCTGCAACCTATTGGCTTAGAGATCCCTATCCTGTATCCTGTAACATAGTGCCTTTCTTTTTTGGGTCACAAATTTGGATGTGCAATCATTTAAAAGGAAAAGGAGAGGACATTTACTTATCATTGTGTTTGACTGGCCATTATGCAACTTTTTAAATCAGAGAAATTAAGAACTGATGATTTTAGGTCTACAAAGCACTTTTTAAACAACTCAGTAAGTGAGATTAACATAGGGACTATTATCTACATTTTAGACATGAGGAAAATGTCTCTTAAGATAAGAAGTTCCACAAGATTATAAATAAATTAGAGGAACATATAGGATAGTTTATCTCTCAGACTTGTGGAGAAGGAAGAAATTTGTGACCAAAGATGAACTAGAGACCATTACTGATAACAAAATAGAAAATTTTGATTATATCAAATTAAAAAGCCTTTGTACAAACAAAACTAATGCAAACAAGATTAGAAGGAAAGCAACAAACTGGGAAAACATCTTCACAGTTAAAGATTCTGATAAAGGCCTCATTTCCAAAATAGAGAATTGACTCTAATTTATAAGAAATCAAGCCATTCTCCAATTGATAAATGGTCAAAGGATATGAACAGACAATTTGCAGATGATGAAATTGAAACTATTACCACTCATATGAAAGAGGGTTCCAAATCACTATTGATAGAGAAATGCAAATTAAGACAACTCTGAGATACCACTACACACCTGTCAGATTGGCTAAGATGACAGGAAAAAAATAATGATGAATGTTGGAGGGGATGCGGGAAAACTGGGACATTGATGCATTGTTGGTGGAGTTGTGAACAAATCCAACATTCTGGAGAGCAATCTGGAATTATGCCCAAAAAGTTATCAAACTGTGCATACCCTTTGACCCAGCAGTGCTACTACTGAGCTTATACCCCAAGGAGATACTAAAGGGAAAGGGACCTGTATGTGCCAAAATGTTTGTGGCAGCCCTGTTTGTAGTGGCTAGAAACTGGAAAATGAATGGATGCCCATCAACTGGAGAATGGTTGGGTAAATTGTGGTATATGAATGTTACGGAATATTATTGTTCTGTAAGAAATGACCAGCAGGATGAATACAGAGAGGCTTTGGGGACACTTATATGAACTGATGCTTAATGAAATGAACAAAACCAGGAGATCATTCTATACTTCAACAACGATACTGTATGAAGATGTATTCTGATGGAATTGGAGCTGATGGAATGGATTTCTTTGACAAAGAGACCTAACTCCATTTTAATTGATCAATGATGGACAGAAGCAGCTACACCCAAAGAAAGAATACTGGGAAATGAATGTAAACTGTTTGCATTTTTGTTTTTCTTCCTGGGTTATTTCTACCTTCTGAATCCAATTCTCCCTATGCAACAAGAGAACTGTTCGTCTGCAAAAATATATTGTATCTAGGATATACTGCGACATATTTAACATATATAGGACTGCTTGCCATCTAGGGGAGGGGGATGGAGGGAGAGAGGAGAAAAATTGGAACAGAAGTGAGTGCAAGGGATAATGTTGTAAAAAATTACCCTGGCATGGGTTCTGTCAATAAAAAGTTATTATAATTAAAAAATAAATAAATAAACTATTCAGATTAAACTTAAAAAAAAGATAAGAAGTTCCATTTATCAGCAATATTTAAATTCCTCTTCTCCTGATATAATCAATTATACAAACTGATGTCTGATTTATCAATATTGTCATTTTAATATCAAAGAAGATAAAAACCTTTATCCAAATAAGGTTCAGCTTTTTTAATGGTACTCTTTCTAAAACACTCAATGCAGTCTATAAGCTGAATCAAAACTAAACATTTTTTTGTGAACTTTTCCAAAAGCACAATATATTAAAGATTTTATCAATACTATCATCCTGCCTGGAACCATAAAGCTGTTGCACCTTACTTGTTCTTTTCTAAATACTATCTTGTATTATGTGATGATCAACTATAATAGACTTGGCTCTTCTCAGCAGTGCGGTGATCCAAGACAATTCTAATAGATTTGAGATGGAAAATGCCATCAATATCCAGAGAAAAAATATAAAGACTCAATGTGGATCAAAGCATAGTATTTTCACCTTTTTTTTCCTTGGTGTTTATTTGCTTTTTCTTTTTTGTGGATTTTTCCCTTTTGGTCTGATTTTTCTTATACAGCATGACAAATGTGGACATATAAGGGAAAAAAGGTCATCACGTGTCATGCAGATAAGAAAAATTATTGTGATTGCTAACAGAAAGCTTGGACAATCAACTGTCATACTGTATAGATATGTTCAGTGTTTATTTCAAAATATCAATTTTACATAAAGGTATTCTCACCTTGATATGTTTGTAAGGTGGTGGTTTCTTATCATTTTTTCTGTCTTCCTGAAGCTGTCTTAGTTCTTTCTGGGCTTTTAATTCCTCAAAACGGACAGCAGCTTCCTGAAGAGCTAAAAACAAAGAACCAACAAAACAACCAGTGCACAAGTCAATTTAAAACAAATTTATGATCTATTAGACACATACACAAACATCAAATTTCATTGAGCATACACTTATTATTAATCTTTCATTAGGCACTATGAGGAAACATGAGAGACTACATCCAGCATCCAGTAGAGTGGCTACCACATAGGAACTTATTAAATATTTGGTCCTTCTCTTTAATTAGCTTAAAATCTACTTGAGAAAAAATAGAGAATGATGCTAGATGTTTGATTGAAAGACTAAGGGAATAATGCATGTAATTATGGTATATACAAAAGAAGTTATCTCCAAAAATATTGATTTGCTACTATATAATCATTATCATATGACCATTTTCCTAATTTTGCAGTACAGCAGAGAAGTGGACAGATTTAATAAATAATGAATGAATGCAGAGAAAATTACAAGAAAAACAAAATGAAGAAACATTTAAAAAATTTAATTCCTGGAGAATTATTAAAAATATAAGCCACCACCAACACTTAACTCTAAAGCAAGAGGCTGTAATCACAATGAAAACTCCTTTTTACTAGGTGTATTTAATGATGGTGATCCCAATATGACAGACTCTGGTCTCAGACTTATCTGTACAAACACAAGTCTCAAAAACACAAATATTTTACCTTTTTTATATGTCCCATCAACACCTTTCCCCATTTTGTCCTTGCTACTGACATCTCCTTCCATATATGGAAAGACACGAGCCTGATGGGTCCATAAGTAATCATTAGAGCCAAAAAATAAAACTGGAAATTCACCAACATCATGTCTCATCTTATCAATATTGGAAGGAATAGCTCGAGGATGACAAATTTCAGCTGGCCACCACCTGTGAATGGTACAAAGGGAAAAAAAAGCACTCAGATACATAAACCTGGACTTTAGAAGAGAACTTAAAGAATAGGGGTAAGAACAAATTAAATTAATTACTTCAAATTAAAAGAAATACATTGATTAAAACATCATTACCAATTAATTTTTCTTACCTATATCGGCCAACTTTTACCCAGACAACTTCTCGATAGTGTGGCTTTTTGCCTGCCTTACAGTCATTGCAATACCAGTTGCCCTCTGGGATATCAATATTCAGACATTCTCGATGAAATGCAGCAGGGCAAGAGTCACAGCACAAAAGACTGCCCCCTGAGGGAATAGAGGGAGGAATTCATATATCAAAACTACAAAGCATCATGTCATGCAGTTTCCAGATCTTTTAATAAGTGCCTTCAGTTCTTAGAACATGTGTTTTAAGTTATGAGGTATTGATTAAAAAATACAAATAATTCCTGGCTTATACTATACCTCTCCATTTCTGGATACAGAATGATAGATTTATAATTAGAACAACCAATTGAATCAAATCCCCCTCATTTTAAAGATGAGGAAACTCAGGCACACAAAGCTTAAGTGATCTGCTCAGGGTCCCAAAGCTAATAAATGTCAGAGGCGGAGTTTGAACTCAGGTCTTCACAACTGTTTATAACAAACTCTGTCACTTACCAACTGTTAATAGCATCATCTACCAACTGTTAATACTCTACACAACTTCCAAACATAATTTTTTCCAGTTAAGTTTCAAGAAAAACAAATGCCCACCATCAAGCATATTTAAAAATGTACATCTCATTTTGCATCTATTAGAAAGTGGAAAGCATGACTCAACCATGGTATGCTGGGACAGTTAATAGACATTATACCACTTAGAGTTCTGAAGTCTTTCAAAGTTGTTTTTCCATATACTTTTCTTGTTACTGTATAAATCATTCTTTGAATTCTACTCATTTAATTCTGTATCACTTCAAAAAGGTTTTCATAGGATTCTCAAAAATTTTTTCTTTGGTTTCTGTTTTTCCTCCTCAAAGAGGACCAAAAGAATGTCATTATCTAAGAGTCAAGTTATGTACTGACTGTAGCAGATCAGACTAATACAAATTTAAAATGTTTTACCACAGGCCGGCACAGGTGAACAACTGGGATGTTGCCTATTTTTTTCTGACTGCAGGGTCAGACCCTAGAGGTCAAGAATGGGCAAGCAATTTTTTCTAGCTCCTTTCTCACTCTAGGAGGTAAATGGAGCAGTCCTTAACAGACACCCAAGGAGCTACCAAATCCCATTGCTGCTTCTAAGTGAGAAGATGACACTAAGGCCTGCACTACTTGTGTATAGGTTGTAACTACAGCTCTCGGTGTATTCATACATTCTGTTACCATTCATGCTAAGCAATTATATACCACTGCATTCATATGACTGATTATTCAGTCTTTATTCAAATTGACGGATACCTTTTTGGCTTCCATTTCCTCCCCACTCCAAAAAAACTGGCTATAATAATTTATATATATGGGTTTCTTTTCTACTGTTTGGAGTATACTATCCTAGTGGTATTATTCTTGGCACAAAACAGGAGTTTGCTTAAAGAAGATTTCTTCTGTCCTTCAAAGGTCAGATTATACTCAAAGTAGATTTTGGGGCATAGTTCCAAACTGCTTTCCAGCATGTCTAGACCAAATAATAGCTCTACCATCAATGAATTAATATGCTTTCCCCCCAACAGTCAATCAACAACATTTATCATTTTCCTTTTTTGCCAATTCTACCAACATGATAGCTATGAGATAGAAGTTGAGAGTTATGTTTAATTATTAGGGATAGGGAACATTTTTTCCATAAGAGTGTTGATAGTTATCAACAATCTTGGATCGTGTCCTTTTGAGAAATATCTATTCACCTATCAAGGGAAGAGTTTATAAGGTTCTTATAAACCTGTATCAGTTCCTACTATTGGAAATGAAACTACTTTATTTAGAAAAGCTTCTTAAACAAAGATTTAAATTCCATTTAAAATCTATCAAAGGACTGCTTGGCCCAGACTATTCTGGCCTTTTCCATCTTTAGATGACTGAGAAGTAATTTTTAAAAAAAAATTATTCATGTATACACAATTGTTTCCCCACCAATACAATCTTATCTTTTTGATGGAGCAGAACCTGTTTCATTTTTGTCTTTGTATTTCTTATACTTGCACAGTGTTTAAGACCAAGGTTCAGACTCCATGTTGGCCAATACCCATGTAACTTTGGGCAAATAACTTTTGTGAGAATTAGTTTCCTCATCTGTAGAAAGAAGGGAATAAGCTAGATGATCTCTCAAGTCTCTTGTTGCTATAACCTCTCATTGTTGGTATCACATAAATTGTTAAGTGAATTTATAGAAATGGTATTATTTCCTAAATATATGATTTTTTTTGCAAGAAAGACTTGTGGCCTTGCCATATCTTCCATTTAGGTGCTACCTTTTAAGTTCCTTGCTTTAGAATTTTAATCACAAGTGTTTAAGAAACTGTTGGATGGATGCATGCTAAACATAGTGAAACCCTTGAGGAATTTATTAAGACAGCAAGAAAGACCAGAGTAATTTTTAAGTCAGGCTCTGAGAATTTCTTAGGATGTTCATAGGTAGAAATGGGCCATCACTTTAAGAGGAGGAAGATATAGGACAAGATGGAATTTCAAGTCCAGTGTTCTTTCTACTAACCCATGCCGCCTCACATAAGTAGTAACACATAAGTGTTAGGCTTTTAAAATAATCCCCCAAACAATGCGTTTTCACAAAAAGTTTCAAAACAAAAGCACAGAATTATGACGTAACACTTGGAGAGAAGCAGAGAGAACTTCATCTAAAAAATAAGGCTGAAGAGATCAAGAAGGAAGAATTAATGGACACATGATTAAATGAATGTAGAGTGCTAGGGAAGAGACTAGAACAATCTATACTTTTGTTTTGGTTGTTGGAGAGGATGAGAAAGTAAGAAACTAAAGTGAAAAATTGTTGGGACAATTGGAAAATAGTATGGCAGAAACAAGGCATTAACTAACACCTAATACCTACTATGGTAAGGTTGAAATGGGTTCATGAAATGAATGGATGCCCATCAATTGGAGAATGGTTGAGTAAATTGTGGTATATGAATGTTATGGAATATTATTGTTCTGTAAGAAACAACCAGCAGGATGAATACAGAGAGGATTGGCGAGACTTACATGAACTGATGGTAAGTGAAATGAGCAGAACCAGGAGATCATTATATACCTCAACAATGATACTGTATGAGGATGTATTCTGATGGAAGTGGATTTCCTCAACAAAGAGAAGATCTAACTCAGTTTCAAGTGATCAAGGATGGACAGAAGCAGCTACACCCAAAGAAAGAACACTAGGAAATGAATGTAAACTGCTTGCATTTTTGTTCTTCTTCCCAGGTTATTTATACCTTCTGAATCCAATTCTCCCTGAGCAACAAGAGAACTGTTCGGTTCTGCACACATATATTGTATCTAAGATCTATTGTAACCTATTTAACATATATAGGACTGCTTGCCATCTGAGGGAGGGGAAAAATCGGAACAGAAGTGAGTGCAAGGGATAATGTAAAAAATTACCCTGGCATGGGTTCTGTCAATAAAAAGTTATTAAAAAAAAAAGAAAGAAAGAAAATTTGCAAATACTTTGCAAATATAAGGAAAACAATACTGAGCCTTCATTTAGCAAATTAAACTTTGCAAAAGGCAAAAAAAAGAAAAAGAAAAAGAAAAAAAAGAAATGGGTTCATGATTTAGACATAAAGAGTGACACTGTTAAGTAAATTTGAAGAACAAAGATCTTAGATCTGTGGAGAAGGAAGTCATTTGTGGAGTATATTATGAAATGCAAAATGGATGATTTTCATTATATTGTTAAAATGTTTTTGTACAAATAAAACCAATACTGAAAATAAAATGGTATAGCTCCACTGGGGGTAAGGTGAGGCAAGAGAGGGTCAGCAAAAGATAAGAGTCTTAAGAGCCCTGGGATATGATTTCTAAAGTCTGTTTCAGTTCTTGATGAAATAATTCTGTATATTCACCTCAGTATTTTATAATTTGTAGCCATATTATGTTATATTGTCATGTTCTTATCTCTTCCCTTTTGAGACTCAGAAGTGTTCAAAGAAGAAAACACAAAGATGAACAATGCTCCCTCCTCTGTTCATGAAGCCCTGAGTCAGGTCATAACTCATTATTATCATTATTTTCTATTTTATTGACATGTGTTACTTGATTACTTTTTTTAAAAAATGAGGAAACAAGCATGGAGAAAAACAGAATGGATGAGGAGAAAAACAGAATGAATGAGGAATGTATTTTAGATTCTTTATACTTGCCTAACATGCACAAGCAGAAACAATGTATCAAAATTGTAAAGGTAGTTTTAGACTCAATACAATAACATCTGTTGTTTAACAGGAGCTATCTAAAATGCACTCATCTTGAGGTGACAATTTTCTGGGCTGAAGTTTCAAGACGATGGGAGAGTTAGGACTGAATAACTTCTGAGGTATTTTTCAACCCTGAGATTCTATGAACCTTTGTAAGATACAAAGGCAAAAAAAACCATGTCCTTTCTCTTTTATATCACAGTAAGGCACAGAGTAAGGCTTGTAGTTACCTAATAGTATAAAATCATGCACTGGCAATGTTAGAGGAACATGGCATTCTATGAGGAAGAATTCTGAATAAATGATATTTACTCCATTTAAATTAATGATTTCCCAAAGTCACAATTATTTGCATAGTCTGACTAAAAATAAATTTTTTTCATTCCTAATCTAGTAAATTCTTATATATACTTATATATACTCTTAGGCACTCATATATAAGTCTATGGTGATTCAGTTTCAATTGTAAAGGCAGTTTTAGACTTAATACAATAAAATCTCATCTTGAGGTGACAATTTTCTGGGCTGAAGTTTCAAGAAGAAATTCAGTTTCAATGTTGTATTTGGGTAGAATTGTGTAAGGCTTTTAAAATAACCTCCAAGACAAAGTATTTCGACAAAAAGCTTCAATAACCACAGCACTTAGAAGCTTTGAAAATTGATCATTTTGATTTAAGCCAATAATCTGTCCATGTCAAGGAAAGTAAGTGGCTAACTTTTCACAAGATGGATATTGGAAAATGACAAGTAAGAAAAACCTTTTTATTATGGATGTACAAAAACAGAATAGGCTACCTGGGAAGGGAGTTCTTCCTCACAGGTGATGTTTCAATAAATAAAAAGTTTCTGGATTGCTAACAAAGACATTCTTGATGAAGTATAAACTGGATTATATCTTCTTTACAATTATGTAACAATCTTTAATAAAAAAAATCTTCAAAACCACTCCAAAGGCCATTTTAGAATAAAAAGGAAAAGAATATAGTAGCAACTTAGTTCATTCCTTTTATTTTATAGGTGAGGAAACAAAGATCCTGAGGTGCTATGACTGACCACACATAATTATGTTGTGCTGGAACTGGACTAGAATCAAAATGTTTTGAATTTCTTGTCCAGTGATTATTTCTAATCATTAAAGAGTCATCAAATTATAATAGTGGTAAAATTCTCTCATTAGAATTTTTAAATTAATTTCATTTTTATTATATATATATATATATAAAATATTTTATTAATCAGGAATCTCTCCACTGATGTATATACAACTACTATAAAGGTTGCTGGCCTTATTTGCTGTTCACCAATTCAATTCAGTTCAAAAAAAGTTAAGTTATTTACTATTAGGGACACTCTTAATATGAGAGAATATTTAAGAAGTAGAAAGTTGCCTGCTGAAAATATCCTGTCAATGCCACTTATTTTACAACAGAAAACATCCAATGGGAAATAGTTAACTAAGATTCAAACTCAGTTTTTTTTTTTTAATTCAAAATGTTTCACTGTTCCACCACATCATAGTCTGGGAACACAGAATTATAGGAATGGTTTTGGTCTTGACTTTAGTTATGTTCTAACTTTTAACTTGAAAACTATTATTCTCAAAAAAAAAAAAAAAAAAAAAAGATTTTAAAATAATGCTATACTTTTTGTTTGGTTTAGAATATTCAGGAGAAAAGTCAGGTCCATTGAAGAAATTATTGATTAAAACAGCATGGTATATTGTAAAGAGAATGAGATTTGGAGTTAGTGAACTTGGATTTGACTCTTGCTTCTGACTTAAAAATGTACAAATGGAACCAAAGTCATCATCTCTAGACTTCAATTTTGTGTTTTATAAAATGAAGAATAAAGGACAAAGGACTAGGTAAATTCCAAAATCCCTTTGAGATCTAATAATCTATATCATGACTTGTGGGAAAAGATAGTACCCTAGAATCAAATCATTGCTCTGACAATTCTTCTCCAGATGAGTTTGAATGAAAAGCCTAAAATTTATGCTGCATAAGAACAGGTTAGGTTAAAGAAATGGAGGATCTTCACTTAAGGGGGAAAAAAAAAAAAGACGACGACTTAGGAGGACATGGCAGCTGTCATGCTAGGGAAAGAACAATAGATTTGGAATCTTCAGGTGCTAAGTTTGAGAATTTTGATTCAGTCCCTTCTTTTTTTGGGCACTGATAATACATAAACTTTTACAAGGAGTTGTACCCCCGTCGGTTTAGCGGAGAGAAATGCTTGTTAATTATGTATGTATGTAATAATTAGATGATGATTTAATCTAATTTCTGCCAAATGTTTTCCAGTTTTTAAAGTAATTATAGAAAAAAAAGGATGATTACCTAGTAATTTGTTTTCCTGAGTTTAGAAAACAATGGGCTACAAAACTATTTACTACAGTATTTGGTTGAATTTGATGGAGCATCTGAATAAGCTGTAATACATTATAAAGTAATAAATGATTAATATGAGACATTTAGAGAAACAAGACACATGGTAATTTATATAAGAACAAATGTAAAATGAAAGAAACAGAATCAAAGGAATCTAGACAGACTACAAAAAAGCAAATTTAAAAATACTAAAAGAAAAGCAAAAAACTATAAAAGGTCCTACAAACATACCTTTCTCTCATTGGCAGAAAGGTAGGAAAAAACATCATAAATAATGTCACATATAGTCAAGACAATAAATATTTTAATAATTATAAAGTATCATTATAAAGTAACTTCCTCCCTTCTAACAAGTACCTTTTCTTATATCAAAGAAAAACATTGACCCAAAACCCCAGTCCAGTGACTGCATCTAGCCATAAATGTAATCCTGAGAAGAAAAGTAATAATTAATTAGATTATCTACAACCATTACCAAATTAATTGCCATCTGGGGGAATGGGACAGGAGGGAGAAAAAATGCAAACCAAAATGTTATGAAAGTAAATGTTGAAAAAAAATTTTAATTAGAAAAAATAAAAAAAGGAAAGTGATTTAAAATGAAAAAGGACTAAATGAAACTTTAAAAAAAATGCCACAAGAATTTATATTTCTTTTAGCCCTTGCACTTACTACAGTTTCAAATAAGAAGTCTATATGCTGTTACATTAATACAAAAATATAATCTTTCAGAAAGCCTCTAAAAGTTCCTTAAGTCCTTAAGGTCACCATTTGTGTTTTGAAAGGAATAGCTACACATGGGACTTCTACATATATACTTACTCTCCCCTCAAACACTTCCTCAGTTCCATGGTCTGGTCCTCTATCCCACCCTCAGCCTCAAACACAGTCAAACCTTTGATCTTGCCACCACCCACAAATATATTACATTTAAGTTCAAGAATTCTGCAATCCCCCTTTTCTGAACACAATCTATTGACTTTCCACTTCACCCTCTGCCTTCCATTATAAAATCCTACTCTTCATTCAAATTGTGATCTCCAACCTCTTAAACCCTCAAATTCTTTCTCAGGCCATTTTCCCTATCCCCATCCTCATTAGTTTATCAGTTCAATCCCACACTGTCCTCCTGAAACCCTAACCCCCTTACCATATTACCACCAATTGTATCCTGACAAGCCTCAGCCTTGAATCACTCACACTATCACCGCTGCCTCCAATCCTATACGTGCTATTAAACTAAAATGGAGAAAATGATACAACAGTTCCAACTGAGTCCATTGCAAAATAATACTATACAGCACAGACTCTACTGGGCTTTCTCACTGATATTACACAATCTTATTATTTCTCCCATAAAATCTTTTTATCCTGCTTTCCACAACTGCTCTTCCTAAAATTTCCTATCATTCCTGTCTTAGCTGAGAACCTTACTCACAAGATGACGGCCTTATTCCTTGCCCCGGCTCATACCTTTTAAAGTGATCCCATTCTCTCATGTTTCCCCCAAAAGATGTCATTATCATTCTCACTTATTTTCATTCCTTTTCTACTGACAAATTTCTTAGTGCCCTAAGTGTGTCCCTCATCCTCAAAAATCCTTCACTTGATTCTTTCATCCTTGCTATCTTCCCTTTTTTCTTTTACCTTTTGTAACTCAATTCCTTTTTTTTTTTTAATAGCCTTTTATTTACAGGTTATATGCATGGATAACTTTACAGCGTTAACAATTGCCAAACCTCTTGTTCCAATTTCACCTCTTACCCCCCACCCCCTCCCCTAGATGGCAGGATGACCAGTAGATGTTAAATACATTAAAATATAACTTAGATACACAATAAGTATACATGACCAAAACGTTATTTTGCTGTACAAAAAGAATCAGACTCTGAAATATTGTACAATTAGCTTGTGAAGGAAATCAAAAATGCAGGTGTGCATAAATATAGGGATTGGGAATTCAATGTAATGGTTTTTAGTCATCTCCCAGAGTTCTTTTTCTGGGTATAGCTAGTTCAGTTCATTACTGCTCCATTAGAAATGATTTGGTTGATCTCGTTGCTGAGGATGGCCTGGTCCATCAGAACTGGTCATCATATAGTATTGTTGTTGAAGTATATAATGATCTCCTGGTCCTGCTCATTTCACTCAGCATCAGTTCGTGTAAGTCTCTCCAGGCCTTTCTGAAATCATCCTGTTGGTCATTTCTTACAGAACAGTAATATTCCATAATTTTCATATACCACAATTTATTCAGCCATTCTCCAACTGATGGACATCCATTCAGTTTCCAGTTTCTAGCCACTACAAAAAGGGCTGCCACAAACATTCGTGCACATACAGGTCCCTTTCCCTTCTTTATAATCTCTTTGGGATATAAGCCCAGTAGTAACACTGCTGGATCAAAGGGTATGCACAGTTTGATAACTTTTTGAGCATAGTTTCCAAACTACTCTCCAAAATGGTTGGATTCGTTCACAACTCCACCAAACAATGCATCAATGTCCCAGTTTTCCCACATCCCCTCCAACAATCATCATTATTTTTTCCTGTCATCTTAGCCAATCTGACAGGTGTGTAGTGGTATCTTAGAGTGTAACTCAATTCCTTACCAAGATCTTGATAAGTGCCTTGACTTCATCTTTTCTTACTCTCTTCTATATCCTTTATAGTCTGGCTTCCATCTTATTATTCCATTAAAACTGCTCTCTCCAAAATTAGCAACAAGCTCTTAATTGCCAAATCCAATGGCCTTTTCTCCTTTCTGTAGCCTCTGATACTGTTAAACAGTCTTTCTTCCTTGATATTCTCTTCTCTTTAGGTTTTTGGAACGTGACTATCTTGACCTTAACTTATCACTAATAGGTGTCCCACAAGACTCTGTCCTTGACTCTATCCTATTCTTTCTCTACACTACTCACCTTGGTGATCTCATCAATTCCCTTGGCCCAACACACGTCCCCCCCCCCACAATGTGCCCCCATACACACGTCCCCTCCCCTCCTCCAAGACACAGCTGGCGTCCAGCCCCACTGGTCACCTGCACAGGGACTGCTCCATGGCCTCCTGCATGCTTGCCTCCCCCAGGCAGGAAGACACCTGCACCAGCACGTCCTTGAAGTTCCCCAGCAGCTCTGGGCACTCATGGCTGGGCACATCTATGCTGATGATTCCTAAAACATAGCTGTCCTTCCCTAAATATTTTGCTTACTTCCAATATTACATCTCCACACATCTCCAACTGCTTTTTAGAAATTTCAAACTGGATTACCAAGACACCTTCAACTCAACATTCAACATGTGCAAAGCCAAACTAATCTTTCCTCCATCTTCTTTATTTATTGGCGAGAGCAACACCATCTTCTCAGTCCCTCAGGCTTACAAACCAAATGTCACCCTCTACTCATTCTCTTTCCTTTTACCTCCTACTCTCTAGTTTGTTACTAAACACATCCCTTTCCTCTAATACTACTACCTCTCTAGTCAAATCCTCATCACATCAAGCCTGGATTAATGCAATAGCCTGGGGGCGAGTCTGCTTACCACAAGTCTTACTTTTGCTTTGAGGTTCATTCATCCTATAATAATCAGATTCTGGCAGCCATTCTCTACTATCCTCCAATAAAATCCCCTCACTTCCATATAGTCCACCACAGTAACACACTGAGATAGTCATACCTATGATTCTGTTACCCACAAATAGACTACTTCCATATTCATGAGACCTGACATTCCTTTATATGATCAAAATTTATTGTCATTCCACCTCTTCCTCTGAACTGCAACCTAAAAACCTGTCCTTGGTCTTCACCACAATGTACAACGTATCCACCCCTCAATTCCTTCCTAGGCTCTGGCTATACCACTCTCCTTCATTCTTCATCTTGACCCCTTGGTGAATAAGTTCAATTCTATATTGTCTTTTTTCGGGAGTCCTTTGTCCTCCCCTTGTCTCCCCCTTGAAGATCTTGCCCTGCAAAGCCCTCAATCTTAGATCACTCCCATCATCTGTTGCCTTTGCTCTTACTTATCGGTTGCAGAAAGAAGATAAAGATAAATAAACTGTGCTGACTAGATTTAAAGTATTTATTAAATTATCTTAATCAAGCCTTTGTTATGGCAAGATAATCAATTTACATCTCCCTAATTGACACTCACTAGATTAGCTTTCTGAAACCTTTTCATCACCTCCTCAAACTTTCCATGGCTTCCTTTCCTCCAATCCTCTCAGTCATGAAGCTTATTTCATATTTCACACATAAAAAAAATCTAAAGCCACTCTCTGAATGTTCCCTATTGTCATCTCTTATTATTTAGATGTCTTCCACTACTAACTCCTTCACACCTATTTCACATGAATAGGTGGCCCTTCTCTTAATAGCTCAAGATATCCCATTGCATCCCATCTCCACCAGTAGATTACCCCTTTTTATCATGCTTATTCTCTCACTTATCTTCAATTATCATTCTATTAGCTACTTCCCTAGTGCCTATAAGACACTAAAAAAAAAAAAAATCTTCCTTTGATTCTTTTATAGCCTTTATCATTCCATATCTTTCCTCCTATTATGACTAAACTTTGGGAAAGCCTTCAATTCTTTATCTTTCATTTCTGAACTTTGCAGAATGGTTTCTGATTTTATCATCAAAATGTAACAGATCACTCCCAAGTTACTTCTGTGCTCTGTACTGCCAAATTTAATGCCTTTTCTCAATCCTTATTCTTTTTGACCTCTCTGTAATATGATACTGTAAATTTATAACTCTACTTTGTCCTGGTTCTCCTTAGTTTTCTTTGCTGGATCTTCAAATATGTAAAGTATGATAACCAGAGGTGTCTTTAGGGGTTATCCCAGAACTTTTCTCTTTCTTCTCTCTGTTACTTCACTTGGTGATGCCACCACCTTTCATGGATTCAAACTGATGATTCTCAAATTTATCTACCCTCGATTTCTCTGCTGAACTCCAAGTCTCATATCTTCAACTATTTATTGGACATTTCATTTTAATCTCAATTCTTCTAAAATGGAACCTATTATCTTTCCCTCCAATCCCCCCATCACTTCCTAAATCTACTATCATGGTTAAGGATATAACCACCTTCCCAGTTAGCTATGTGTGCAATCTATGTTATCTTTTTCCTCACTCCCTATCTGCTGCCAACTTTTGTGGATTTTACCTTTATAATATGCTCCTTTTCTCTTCTGACACTGCCACTATTCAGGTGTGAGGATCAAATGAGGTTTATATAAAGTGCTTAGCACATATTAACTGAAATATAGGAGGCACTATATAATTGTTAAACATCTTCCTCTTCCTTATAACTCATGGCTCTGCCCATTACAGTTTATCTCATATTTAGCTATTGTTCTGACCTCTCTAAACACAAGTCTGAGCATATCACCTCATTTTTCTAAAGATGGCTCCTGTCACTTCTAGGATCAAATGCACAATAGTTTGACAACCCAAACTCTACATATTTAGGTCCCCTCCAACCTTTCCAGTCTTCTGATACTTTATATTTTCAAAACACTTTCCTCTCCCAAGTATGTTGAATATCCTTCCTCTTCCTTGAACATTTCTAAACTCTGGCTGACCCTGATGCCTGAAACTCTCCTTCTCTTCACTGTCTCCCGTCCTTCATAGATTCCTTCAAGGCCAAGATATGATCCCACCTTTCTTGAGAAGAGTGTTCCCTGATTTCCCCTTAATGCCAGTGTTTTTGCTTTCTCGATTAATTCTAATTTATCCTATTTATACAAAGTTGTTTGCATGTTGTTTCCCCTGATAGACTTTGACCTCCTTGAGACTGGCAAGGACTGTATCTTTTGCCTTCCTTTGTAATCTTAACACTTAGCATTATGGCTAGCACATATAAGTAGTGGTTATTAATAAGTTCTCATTGACTAATTTCTGCAACACTTTTCTTACACCCTTGGAATTTTAAGTGATATACAAAAACTAATGACTTCCAAAATTTAAAATTTAACCTATCAAACCAATAACACTTATCTATAATGAACAAAGAAATAATAAACACAAACTCCATTTATTATCTATTGACATATGCACAGCTGCATTTAAATGCTGCATCCCATAGACAAATAAGAGACACGTTCTGGGTCAAATCCCTGTAGATTACACCTTAAACTTTTCTAAACTCTAAATTTTTCTTAAAAAAACTTAAGGTTCTTAAAAATTAGGACATAAACTGATAATTTCATAAGGATGCTTTTTTTCTTAAAATAAACAGATCATATGTCCTCAATTCATTACCTCCTGTAATTATTTAACATTAAAACCTAGCTCAGCAATGAGAATTTGACTTCCTTTTGAGTATCTTGAATACAGAACTTTTATAATGATATTTTAAAAGATTGTGACATGTTCTGTTTTCACAACATTCCTCCTTTCCTTATCCATTAATATCACTCTTATTCAGAGATCAAAGAAGAAATCCAGAGAAGAGTTCTTCCATGACATTAGTAGTATTCAAAGGCAGCCTGGCTGTATGGTTATTAATCTGGGAAAGAGGATTTTACAAAAGGAAAACTCTGAAGAAAATAAAAAGCAAATAGGAAAAAGAGAAGGAAATGCTCCTGAAAATATTATTTCAAGTGAAGGCTGGACAAACTACAAAAGTACATTTTGTTCTACTGCCTTTGACTTGTCAAACTCACTGTGAAGCATTAAACCTTTTTATTCAGTGGCAGCAATTGCAGAAACTATCTTGAAGACTTCTTTGCACCCAGGGTATTAGCTTCGTTACAACTATTCAGGAGCTACTGAAGTGTCAGTTACAAGAAGAGATGAAGAAGGTGATTGTGAAGGGCTTTTCTAAACTTATATACAGTGTTGGAAAACAGCCTCATCAAAAGTACTCTTCTCCTAAAGGTTTCTAATGTCCCTAACTGACTAAACCAAAATTTCTGAACCAATGTTCTACAATTTAGCATGCTTCCCCTTCCCAATTGTTCTACATTTTTTTCCCCTTGAAAACTCAAAAATTCATTTAGATTTTGGGATTGGCACATATCAATCAGTTAGTCATACTTACATGTGGAACAAAAATATAATTTACAACATTATCAGGCCTTACCTTCTGAGCATACAAAACACCAGCTAACATTAACATGTTCATGATTTCTGCAACCCCTCCGAGGAGCAAAATGATTAGGGCAGATGATGCTATTTGATGCAAGGACCTTTGATCCTGCAGCCAGACAGAAGTCATTGGCATGGTAAGCCACAGGACACCGGACACAGCGCATTAGGCGACCTAGCAGTACAAGAACACAAGAATAAAACGTATACAGACACTTCTATCAAGTACACAAATCAATAGGTATCTTACCTAAAAGGTCAATCTGGTAACCTAAAAGAATTATAGCATCAAGAAACTATTATGAAAATGGTTCAGCAACATTTCTGAATACCAACTTTAGAAATCCTTCTTAATCTTTTTATTGTGGAAAATCATAGGATTATTTGATATTAAATGCTTTAAGTATGTCTTATCCTACCTTAGAAGAAAGAAAGTAATTTGGATCATTCATGTAACAGTCTAACCTAAGAGAGAGTTTTTTGTAACTAACTTTTTTGTTTTAGTAGTTGTTTAGTAGTTGAAATATATGGTTAGCTGAATCCTTCATCAGCCTCATTCAAGTTTGATGTGACTGGTAATAGGATATATCAAATACAGTTTATTATATTATGTCATCTGTTAAGAAAATGACTCAGGCAACAAGATGAGATAACTAAATAACAGCACAAAGATTAAAAATTATTCAAAAGGTATTTTCAACAATCTCATGGGGCTCTGGGAGAATAGCAGATTCACATGACATATTAAGACACAACTAACACAAAGTGTTAGAATCATTCTGTTTAGGCAACAATTTAGCATTCTTATTTTCCAACCTCTCACATTCCTGAAATCAGGTGGATAGTCATTTGAGTGACAGAAAAAAAATAAAAAATAAAATATCAAATATCAGTTTTCAGTCTGTTAAAAATAAAAATAAACCAACTACCACAGGTATGTTATTATTGGATATAATGATCTCATGTTAATAAATCAAAGAATTTTAATTCAAACATTCAATTTTTGTGTAAATTATAAACCTTTCTTCTCTCCCCCCCCCCAAAAAAAAATCTATACTGATTTTACTTATAAAACTATCTATGTGTAAACAATCCAAATACCTAAATGGGACTGTGAGTGACAATGAAAGAGATTCTAGATTAAGGAATATATTTGTGTCCGGTCAAAGAAAAAGAGAGCCTGAATTTCCCTTCACCTTTGTTCCAGTAAACAACAATGATATAGAGTCAGGTACCTTTAGATGCAGAAAGACTAGCTGGATTAGCAGCATGACAGGTTATACACATGTGAAGGGAGCACCGAAAACCCTTGTTCTGTAGGACAGTTGGCGGATATTTCTGTATACAGGCTTCATGGTAAAACTTTCCAC
This sequence comes from Sarcophilus harrisii, assembly GCF_902635505.1. Classification (NCBI taxonomy): domain Eukaryota; kingdom Metazoa; phylum Chordata; class Mammalia; order Dasyuromorphia; family Dasyuridae; genus Sarcophilus; species Sarcophilus harrisii. Next base: position 417,137,217 of record NC_045427.1, on the reverse strand, counting down.
AAAGAGGTAGCAAACACCTTTTGACATCTTCTCCACTGGTTTTACACACAAAGCAGGTATGAATTCCTAAGAAACAGATTAAAAGAAAAACAGGTGAATAGCAAAGCAGAGCAAGTAAGATCAGCAAAAGTCAGTAAGGAAATGTTAGAAGCTATCATAATTACTGGGGAATATCAAAATAAATTCTGGTACATCAGTAATATAATATCTTATAACATATGAAATGGCACATATCCATATAGGAACACATTCACATAGTGCATAAAGCTTTATTTAAAAAAATGTTTTTTCTTCACGAGGCTGCAAGATAGGTAAATATTTAAATGATTTTTGAAGCAAAATTTTTGAATACTATGAAAAATATGGAATACACACAAATCACAAAGATATGTATGATGTGGTATAGTTAAGAATACTGACCAATTTGCAATAGAACTAAATGAATCTAATGATAAAAAACAAAAAAAAAATCTACCTCCAATCTGATCCCCTCCCCCATACCATAAAGTAAGATTAAAAGAGAACAAAGAAATACAAATTTGTTATTGCTTTGCTACACTGATGTACAAACTTAGTACTTAATAAAACATCTATATCCACAAATACATAAATGTTTATATTATGTATATAAAGCAAACAAGAGCTGACAATGTTTTGGTACGTAAAATAACTCTGAATTAAGATATTATATTATTAGCCCCCACTTTACAGATGATGAAAGTGAGACTCAGAAATGATAGTCACACAGCTAATAGATCTTAGGGGAAGTTGAAAATCTGAATCTAGGGTTTTTTCTGGCCTTGGGGAAAAATTCTGTCTACTGTATCACACTGGCTTTCATCTAGAACCTATGGATTTATATTTGTTTATTTAAAATTTTGTATTTGTTAATGATATTAAGCTTAGAATGAAAATTAAATGAAAACAAATAAACCAAGTATTGGCTACTATAATATGAAGATCTTGGAACTAGTCTTTAATAATTAAGTTAGAATATGCCAGGCCCTTGGTTACTTATATTATTAAAGCACCTCACTTTTAATTTTATGAAATTATGAAAAAATTAAAATTTTCCAATTTTAACTACTCTTGTCATTTTTAAAAAAGCAAACAAAATAAAATACTATGTTGGCCTGTATAGGCTTGTCACACTATATGAGACAGTTTTAAGCAGCTTAAAACTACTTGTAAAATTTGAAGAAAAAAGGTCTGAAAAAGACGAATTTAGGATAGTCTTAGAAGGGACATCTTTCTGGTGAGAGCTTTGTACCACAAGCCTATCAAGACTGGAACATTGCAATATTCATCCTTAGAGAGCTTTGACTATGAAACAAATTGCTATCTGGCCAATAAGCTGAACCTCTATTACTTTGTAATTCCCATACTGTATTAATCTGGATAAAGGGTGACTTCCACTCTGACACTCCTAAATGAGCATTCTTTGAAACAATAAACCTTATATATTGGGGAAGAAAAAAACCAGAGCAGATAGCTCCACTTTCAGCATTTTCTAAGGCCAATTTTGGAAAAAAGTATATTTACAAATGACAATAATATAGAGAATTACATTTGTCTAATAAAAGACAGGCAGTGGGATAAATCTCTCAATGGTCCCTTACATTCCTGATAGTCTGATTTCCCTGTGGTTATCAACATCTCCTATGAAATCCCAAATCATATGACCCTACATTAAAATATTTGAAAAGAAATCACACAGAATAGGAATCCCAAAATTCACAACAGAGGCAAGCATTTTCTATGTACAATATACCTGTTCGACATTCCTTGCAGATAAATTTGCCTTTTGGCATCTCTGTCAGGCCAATACATTCCAGGTGGAAGGCACCACAACATTGAGCCTCACATAGCAACAACTCACCCACTTTCTCACAGTTCTGTTTAGAAAGGAAACACATTCATCTATAGAAAAACTTAAAATTGACAAACTAAACAGTATTTATAGTTATAGTATGACAAAAGACTAACAACGAGAGATTGTTAAAACAAAAATAATTTTACTGGTATGGGCTTTCCTATCAGTAATACTATTTCAGTTCCTCCCACAACTTAGTCAATTGTTTCATGGTTGTCCAAAAACTTATTACCAACTGGCTATCCTACTAGTGATAAGTTTCTCTATCCTCATACAAATCTTAGATAAAACATATAATCTGGGATTAGGCTTGCGGATAAATTCTGACAAGTATGAGGGGAACCTTTAAAGTCTGTATTCTACTAGATTTGGTTAAGAATCCAAGGTTACATCCATGCCACCATTAAGACATCAGAATAGATAGAGTCAAGATAAATGAGAAACAGGAACTCCTCTTAAGCTGATGAGATTGCAATCACTTCCAAGTCTTAATAGAGAATTCTGAGTTGATGTGATCAAAAAATTCACCACCTTGTAACTGTTAAGACAATAGTTGAACGGCAGATTAAAAACACTTAAAAGTATTTCAACTGGGAAGCCATATAAAAATCTGAACTTCCATGTAGACTTAAATAATCCTCCATAGCTTGCATATTATGATTGACCATTAGAGGCAAATTATTCCAGGGCTTCAAAAATCTAAGATTTTGTATATGAGATTATACTGTCTACTGATGCATATTACAAATCCTCTACACCTTAGAAAATAGTTACATGTTGTGTCCAAAAAATTTGTCTGGTGATCCATTTCCCACAGATGTCTTATCCCACTTGACTAGCCTAGATGTCATGCAAAAGATATAACGAAAAACAACCCCTAATAAAATCATTTGAATGTGGCCTAATTGCATCTTTTTGTAACTTAAATTTAGCAATGTTAAAGTGATCAATAAAACAAAAATAAGAGACAAAAGTACCCATTTAACTTCCAGGACAGAGACTGAACAGCTAAAGTAATTCTTATAAAGCAGTCGTGCCAGTGAATAGTTAGCAAATGTTAACTGACCACATTTTTTCCAGGGAAAGGGAATTTTTTCATTTTTAAGGATATATTTTCAATAAGAACACATTTAATGTACAAAAGACTTGTACCTGACAAACATTTTCCTTGAGAGCTGCTCCTCCACCACGTTCAGCCTGTATTTTTTTAGATACAGGCATCCCATGATCATGTTCCACACTCTCTTCTATGGCATCTTTGGGGCTTGAGGTAGTCCCAGAAGTAACTGGTTCTCCCTTGGAAGAGAAAAAAAAAGCCCAGGACACTTGGATCATTGGTATCTATTCCATGTGACCACCCCCGCCCCACTGGGCTGCTATTTGTCTAACCATAAGCACTTACAGATGTTCAGCCAATCACGCGGGCGGACTGCATGCAATGTTAGTTCTAACCCTGCTGTGATTGGGCAGGTAGTGAGCGCCTCATGCCCTGGCACTAACTGCTCTGAGGCTGTTCCACTGGAACTTTTTGAGCTGTTCCATTTTAAGGTTTCACTAAGGGAGAGAAAACATTCTTAAGTTCATTTGATTATTTATTTTTCCTTCCAAGTTGTGTTTTCTTTAAAAAAAAAAAAAAAAAATGCACCATTTGGGCATTTCATTCTTTTTATCCTGGAAAGAAATGGTCCTTCTATCAAAGTTGGTTAGTATGGACCTGAACAGTTCCAGGACTCTCTAAAATGATACCAAAAAGTCCTAAAAGCATCAAATTTACTTTGATGCAATTTAAATTAAAGGACTCTGGATTTTAAATTCAGGTTTAGTTTTTCTCCCAAACTAGTACTATTCTTTAAGCTTTTAAAAATATTGTTGGAAAATTAACATGAAGTGGTCTTTAAGTAGGCTGAATTGTTTTCAAAAAAAAAAAAGGAGAAAACAAATGAAATATGAATCCACTCAAAACTACATGTTAGCTTAATATGAAATGGTATGAAAAATTTTGCTGCCTAATGAGATTTTAAAAAATGATTAGGCCCACACATGCCATCTTGTGACATTATTTATGCAAATGTATTCTCTATTTATGAGGCTGCTTCTTTCTATTAATAATGTTAAAGGAAACTAGAGAAAAGAAAACTGGTAAGAATAGATTCCATTTGGACGGGACAGAGCCTAGAACCCAGCTGTACCTCAGAGTTTTGAGCCTCCCGTGAAGAGTCTTCATTTCTCACTTTCTTACAATGTGCTGGTACATGCCTCTGTCTCTTTCGCTTCCTTTGCTTTTCAAAAACTTTGTTTGCACCTATGACAAGAAAAGGAAAATGTTAACAGAAGAAAACTGTTAACCTATTATCTCCTTTCTCAAATAAGAAGTCAAATATACTATTCTTTGACATTTTCCCTAAATACAGTTAATAAGGATCACAAATGAAATAAACTAATATATTTATTTCTTGGTTTTTTTAGGTGACTGATGAGGAATATGAAATATTAACTAAATACTGAATCCTTGGTTATGTGCTACTATATATTAAGAAAGCTAATTTTCTACCCTTTAGTTAGTAAAACTCCTAGTGCCATCATCTTGCTGAGATCATAGAAGAAGACAATGTCCTCCAGAGAGGCTCATTCTTAATCTCTTATGTAATTGAAGAGGGAAAAGTTAAAAATATAATTCATAATTCAGTGTTGAGTAAAGAAAAGCTTTAAAATGGAGGATATATATATCATAGTTTGTCTTGAAGGCTGTAAAAGGAATTCCTATTCAGGCTGATTTTTAAAAATTGATGACTACAATTTTATATTTTTTGTGATTCTGTAGGTTCTTTTAAAGAACACCAGACAAAACAAATCTAATAGGACTAAAAAAAGAGTAATTAATTTCATTTAAAACAAAAAACCTGTATTGTGATCTTTTGAAAGATCACAAAAATGGTCTAAATCTAACAGACTAAGATTTAATGGCCACTTTTTCCTTTTTTTTTGGGGGGGGGGAGGAGAGGTGGTAGTTTCTTTTAGATTTTATAAGGGTTGAAATTTTAAAATGCTTAGAAATCATGGGAAAAAATATGTAAAAAGGTATAAATACAGGATCTTTCTTTCCTTTTTTTTGGGGGGGGGGAGAGGAGAGGTGGTAGTTTCTTTTAGATTTTATAAGGGTTGAAATTTTAAAATGCTTAGAAAAAAAGACTGTCTTGAAAAATTACAATTTCAACTTTACATATTGACAGGCGAACTATGAATACATTAATACTGGCACAATATCACAGATTTCAGAGAGTTATTTAAACAAAGTATCTCAAAATATGCTTTTAAATAACAGTACCACTGATTAAAAACAGATTTAAAGACTGATGATTAATCGATTGCTGTTAATGTGGAAGAAGTTCTCTAAGATAGAGAGACCAGCAGGACTCATCCTACATTCTACATTTTGGACGTATTATATAGTCAATATTTTTTCAATAAGTTGAGTCAACATATACATTGGTATAGCAATGAATACTGAAAATGGTAAGCATATTGGCTGATGTAATCAAGCTATAAAAATTTTTTTGAAATATCACAAAAATGGTCTAAATCTAACAGACTAAGATTTAATGGCCACTTTGATTTAAAAAAAAAAATTACACAAAAAGTACAGAACGAATGAATCCAAAGCTTGATAAGAGCAAACAGATCGCAATTCTGAGTATCATGTTTTACAGAGGAATTTGACAATTCTTAATTTCTTCTTTGCAAACAAGAGTGACCAGAGTGACCTTGCTACATGAAGAGGAGATAAAGTAGTTGATACTAAAAAAAAAAAGAGAGAAATTAAGAATTATTCTGCTTCACCCCATGGGTAGAAATAGCAGAAAGAGTAGATTTTTGCTCCACGTGGGGGGAAAACTTCCTACAAACAGCTCTTTAAAAGGCAAAATGGGCAACCTACACAGACAGTCAGTAACAGAACTCATCATTTCAACAGAGGCTGGACAAAGGATAGAGACAATAAATTGGACCACATGGTATACAAGCTTACCTCTAAAGTCCTTTCCAACTCTAACCATGAATGGCCCTATGTTACAATAGTATAACAATAAAAGCTATACCAGAAAAAGTTAATATTAGCTAAGTCAGTTAAAGAAACAATTAGGACCATATCTGACCACACATTAATGTAGTCAACTTTTTCCTCCTGTTGGTGATGTTTAAACTTATGATTTCACATGTGTGGGGTAAATTGCAAATTGTCTCTGCCAATTCAGATCAGCAATTGCACTGTAATTTAAGAATCCCAGACACTGGGCAGAACCCTGAAAAGTTAAGTGACTTGCTGTGGTTTTACAAACTTGGATCAGATATGCCTAGCATGTAGTATGTATTTTTAAATAATGCTTTCTAATCTATGTGGCAGAAGTTCACCTCCGTCCTTCCTGATTCCAAGACTCCTTTCTCAGTATTCTTAATCAATCAAAAAAAATTGGAATCACCAACATTCTTCTTTATGCAACTTGGTTTCTGGAACTTTTGCCAGCAACCAAAGCATAAGTAAAATGAACTAGTCTCTTCTTTTGAACAGAGTAGATAGATAACTATATGACTAAAGAAGGGAGTAAAGGGAGATGATGAGAAAGAAAGGTATGATCAGAGATGACGGGGCAGGAAAGCTGAGTCTATGTTCACTTGATCTCTCTTCAGGAAAGGCTTTATAGCTATTTATAGATGAGACTGAATAGAAGGAGCTGGTATATGGACTAGCTTTCACATGCAACACTACTATATGTATCTCCAATTATGCCAAATATATTTTGAGCATTTTAACTGAAATTTAAAATCCCTTTTCACTAAAAAGAAAAATCATGGGAAAAAATATGTAAAAAGGTATAAATACAGAAAGTTAATTTCTGGTTAGTTGTTTCTTTCTATATAAACTGGAGTAATTCTAGATACAACATATCCCCCAAAGGAAAACTATCATAAAGAAAAAAAGGTATCACAGGAAACATCAATATTGCAGCTACTTCTACCCTTCTGTATTTGCAAGCACTTACCTTCACCAAAATCCATAGATGTGAGCGTTGTACATGATCCAGAAATATCATTCTCCAAGGGACCAGTATTATAACACTGTTTAGGAGTAAGATAAATATCATTCTGAGTTTTGTAATATGCGAGAATTTGTTATAAGCAAAGGAATTTACTTTCGTAATGAAAGGTTGAACTAGCAGTTAATGAGCAAGTAGAGACAATGGCAGCATTACTGGGTTTAAAAGAATTGACTTCTGAGATAATAATCACTTAAGTTATCATGGGCAAGGCAATTAGTTTTTTTAGGTCTCAGTTTTCTCATCAGTAAAATGAAGGAACTCATTTAATCTGTAAAAGCTTAACAATAAATTTTGTGCTCTAAATAGAGAAGAGAAATAACTGAGTGGAAACAAGTTAAAAATCCAAATTCGGTAAATCTAATTATGTAATTAAAAACTCAAAGCAGGACCTTGTCTTACAAATCTATCAAGAAAGAAATAGCAATTAATAAGAGGCATGTAAAATTATGTCTCTTAGCACTCACATAAATGTCTGTGCATAGTACAGGCCAGTACTTCTATATATTTAAAGTAGAACATTCTTTTGGGCTTATAATTCATTGGGAGAAATAACCTATCATAATTCCAAATAAAATAAAACAAGTATTTAATGTTTCTTATATATTCTAAAGTGAGATATAATAGTTGTTATGTTTGCTAAAAGACTAATTTCAAATGATTGCCTGTGTCACAAATACCAAAGACTTTGACATTCAACAGGCTTTTCCCTCCACAATCATATACTACTAGCTTGTTACTTGAAGTATAAAAAAGCCAGCACAGACAGTAACAGATAAGCAGTAGTAGTAATAGACTACAATGAAACAAAAGGTCCTTGGGTTTCCAATTTCAGATATTAACCTATCCCCCCCATAAAATCCCCCAAACTAACAACTCATGAGAAAACATTTTTTATAATAAAGAAATCTAGATGAATATGGACTATTTCTGCTAGCACAGATTCCTAAATGATCTTAGACCAGCAGACTGCCAATAATAGTTGACATTCCTCATATAGACATTCTAATATTTTATATAGTTATAAATAAAGCAATTAGGTTGTCCACCTACTATCTCTAACTCTTGCTGGATAGTATGCCAATTTACTTTTCTGATGATCCAGGTCAAGAATGTTTTTCACAATTTCATCTCATTGATCGTATGATCCAACTTACATACATTACATATATTACATCAACTACCCTTCAGGTAAACTCACAATTTTTAGTCTTCTGAGGCAGTGGTGAAATAAGATTATGAATTAAAGATTAGAAAAGCAGCAATATTTGAAAGGTGGGCTTTGCTAGACAGTCACTTAAAAGCACTGCATAATTTCCCAAATGCAGGACAATTTTCTCATCCTTCCTATTCAATTCTGTACCCAACATTCCAAATTCTAGTCCACTATAATAAAAAATTTTACATTCTTTTAGGCAAAGGCATATGTAGGTAAGGGTGTATTCTATGTGGACAAAGAGAAGGGAAGAGGAAAAAAGAAAAAAAGGAAAGAAAAGAAAAGAAAAGAAGCTGTGTTGCCCAACTGCCCAATTTCTATTGGGCACTGGATGCAGTGTCCTTTTTAAACTAAGGTTTTTAACAAATCTCAGTGTAACTAATACAATACCCAGTCAATAATTAAGGATAGGAAAGAAATGAGATAGAGAATGGCTTCTTTTATCTAGTCAAATATAAATACAAATACACAAACACATCTGGGAGGGGTTTCTGGTCAAAACAGAGAAAACTGATATTTACATTGACTGTGAGCCAATTAAGGCCCCCAAAAATGATCAAGTGAGGTTTGACCTGGACCGACTGTTGGTACATCGATGAAACTCAGGGTGAATTTAGGTTTAAGGCATGATCCTTAAGAAAGAAATCGAATCTATAGAACCCCAACGGCAAGATATTTTGCAAGTTTTCAGGAACAAAATTTACATTCTGCTGGATATTGGACCCAAAAGACCTCAGAGGAGAAAGTGAGGCCTGAGGCTATGCATAGCCGGCTCTCACTTGAGTCCAGTTCACTTGCATGTCATGGCATCACGTTCCCTGATATCAAGGTCCTCTTCAAGAATGAAGGACAAACGACCATCATCAACACTACCATTATATACACACAAACTATGGGACTAATGGGAAGTCCATCCAATTGCATAGCATAATCTAGACACACTACTTGAGTTTGCTTATGTAACTGTTGTTTCACCGTTTTGAGAATTAATTAAGCTATTTGCTAAGGTTGAGGCACTTTTGCAACTTCATAATGAATCCAAACTCAGTCAAAGTGGATTATATTCTGAGCAAATTGCCATTGCATTGCAATGATTTTTCATCAATATTCCTCTATCTAATTCAGCTTTAGAATCTTGTTCTCTTGTTAGTATGGGTATCAAATCATATACTTTTGGTGAAAAGTGTTTCTACTGAATAAATTCTTTCACTAGTTAAGAATTAAATTTAAAAAATATTAGATCCTAAACTATATTATGAAGTTATCACCTTAAGTCATTGAGTACTAATTTTTTTTTAAAGAGAAAAGTGAATCAATGATAGGTTACACAAGAAACAAAAAATTAAAAATAATGCCCAAGAACATAAATTATTGAGGGAATATCTTCCTATTTAACAAGAGTAGCTAGAAAACTATGAAGGATTTTAGCAATTAGACCAATATTTTATGTAATATCTCAACAAATTCCAAATGAATATTCCTTAAGGATATAAAAGCTCATTCCACAAAATAAAAAAGAAATGGGGGAAGGGGTTGCTTTTACAATTATGGGAGGGTGGTTGGCAGGAGAGATTTATATCCAAATAGGAGGCAGAAGTAATCACAAATTCCAAGTTAGACAACTTACAATCATAGATTTAACAATGGGAATAGCCCTACCTAGGGTCAACTACATGACTCAGTAAAACAGGGTTATGTTCCAAATCACTGATAAGAAAACTGCAAATTGGAAAAATGAATGACAAAAGAGAAGTCAATATTAGAAGAGCTATAGAATCACACAAACATCCATGTAAAATTGTACTTTTTACAATATATTTTATAATAATTTTACAAGACAAAATTAAGGTTTTGCAAAAAGAAAAAAAAACAAGTAATTTATGAGCAGCCAAACAACACACACACACACACACACACACACACACACACACACACACACACTCTCTCTCTCTCTCTCTTAACTATCAGTGATATCTAAAATATAAGAGGAATACTCAAAAAGTCCAAAGTTATCAACAGATTTAAAATACTATAAAATTTAGATGACCATGCAAAAATAGAGACAGTGTAGTCTAGTGTTAATACAACATTTGGAGTCAGGAGATCATGGTTCAAAGTTTGCTCCTTTTATTGATTATTGTATGACCTTGGGTCAATCATTTAATATTGTACAACATCTGTACAACAGGACACTCTCTTAAACCCTTTGTAACTATATATAATAATACTATGAATATGTTCCATATCACCGATGAATTAGAAAATAGGATATTGGAAAAGTTGAACAACAAAATGGAGGTCAATGTTATAAGAGTCATGGGAAGACAGTAACATTCATATACTTTTATGAGACAAATGTTGAATTATTAAACCAGAATAACAGAATAATAATAGATTAATGAATAGTGTTTCGATTTTTTAATCTTGTCAAACTAATTACAATTATTTAATAGTGTTTCAATTTAAAAAAATTGTCAAAATAACTACAATTATTTATCCAAGAAATTATTCATTATGATCAAACTGGATTTATACATGTGATGCTAAGATGGTTCAACCACGGGAGAACAATCAGTGTAATAATATTAAAAACAAAACAACCAAATTCATGGTTGGGGGGAGGGGAGAGATACATATATGCTAAAAAGCTATAAAAAATGAGAATTGAGGGACTTTATTAATATCATAAAAATTATCTATTTAAAAATAAAAGCAGCATTATATACAATACAGATGCACTGGATGCTTTCATGATAAATACTGCAGTACATCATGGATACCAATTCCTTCCCTCTCCACCCTTTATTTTTTGATAGCATTCTAGAAGTACGAACAATAAAGACAAGTTAAAAAAATTAAAAGCATAAAGAGAAGAGTAGATAGAACCATTCTTTTTTGCTAATAACATGGCAATTTGCTTTAAAAAATCATAGTGAATCTTTAAAGATATTAATTGAGAAAACATAAGCCAAGTTATAGGGGACAAAATAAATCCTCAAAAATCAACATCTAAAAAATCCCAAGTTGCAATAATAGAAATTAAAATGTTATTCCCCAAAACTACAAAATACACTAAAGCACAGCAATTACATGTATAGATTCTATTAAAAGGTGCTCCAAGAAAACCACCCCTAAACACAATTTAAATAGCTGAGGTAATGATAATGGATGGGCTATGTAAAAATAATAAAAATGACAATGCTACCACAGTTGATTTACAGTTTTAATGTGATAGGAACCTATCAGATGGATGCTTTTATATAATTAATAAATTAATAAAATTTATTTAGAAAAATAAAAGATGTAGAATATGAAGAAAAATTATGAAATGATGAAGAAAAATACATCTAGATCTCAACTATATTATAAAACAGCAGTCATCAAGACCATCTGGTATTGGTTTAAAAAATAGAAGCAAATCAATTGAACAGAGTAGGCAAGGGAGAAACAGAAACAGCAAACTTAAATGACCTAGAAAATATAAAGTACTTGGGCAAGAATTCCCCATTTAATAATAACTCCTGGGAAAACTAGAAAGGAGTAGGAAAAAACTAGAAAGTCAGAAAAGAAATTACCTCATACCATATTCCACTATATATTCAAATGATAAAAATAGATTATATAACACTTAGAGTTATGGGTGGGAGACTTAAAAAAATGAGGGATACAGGCAACTACGTATATAAGATAAAATAAATAACTGCAAGCAATTAAAAAGATTCTACACAAAGTTAATGTACCTAGGCTAAGAAAGAAAGGTATAGGAGAGGAGGAAAACTCCTTTGTTTCAAATTTCTCTCCCACAAGTTTGGTAAGATACATAAACAATTAATTCATTGAACCCTCAAGTGGTTTAACGATACATACAATCAAAAGGCACCCAAAAGCCCGGCAAAGTATTCAAAACTGCATTAAAGAATGCTTCAAATATAGCAGAGAAGAATGTTGCATATAGTCACATGGGATCATTACATAGGTTTCTTTTGTTTAACTGTTTTTCTTTGTGAAAGGTGGGGTCCAATTCTTTGAGTTGGGCCTGTGACAATCCCAGAAAGTGATTAACAAGTGATAGTGAAATCAAAACAAATAACATCAATAAAAGGTTTTTCTTTTTGTTTCTTGATTATAACTGCTAGGAAAACATGATATCAGTACCAATTATAAACAATACTTACATTTTAAAATAGTCAGATAGAAGTAAATTAATTATGGCTTCTAACTATTTGAACCAATACTGAATCCAGACAAGCTTATACTAAGTTTAGAAAACTAGAAAATAAATGTTCAACTTTCTCTTTTCATCACATAATGAAAATGATAAATTATGTCAAAATAACTAAGAACACTAAGAATTTTGGAGTTTAAATTAGAAGAGCACTTCTCCAGTAGGTGCTTGCTACAAGAAAATATTCTCTAATGACTACCCAATTGCTGATAGTGGTCATATTAGTATTATTGTTAACAATTACTCACATTTTTTATATCAATTAAAGGTTTACAAAACACCTGCCTCATAAAGATCCTAGTATCTTGATAATATAAATATTGTAACTTCCTGTTTTCATATGTTAAACAAATGGAGACTTAAAATTTATGAAATGACTTGTATACCTTTACACTGACAGCTTCAGATCCTCCCTGTTTTTTAATACTTTGCCAGATGACCTATTTCCATGACCTAGTCATTTCTGTACTGTTTTGACAGATTTGGAAAATTCCATAAAAGGCCCCAATACTTTGAGAAAGTTGGTTATTTCATAAGTATCTAATCTGTCTCACAATTGATTATCAGTATAACCATTAACAAGGAGAGTTAGGAAGCAATACTAGCCAGACTACAGGATTAGATATGAAAACATATAAAAGGATTTTTTCCTCATGCTTTACACCAAGCATCTTTTAGCTCAGATTCTGCCCTCAAAATTAAACCTCTATTCTATTTCTTGTTCCTCTATAAAATCTCATATTCAGTCCTCTACCTTTAGACTAAAATAGTATATTTATGGAACCTAAAACTTATTCCTTATAATTTTAGTCATTCTTCAATACCAAAGACAACCAAAAAAAAGGAGCTGGGAAACAGTGTTGGTAAGATATTTCCAGGATGAAGACATGCTTTGAACAACAACATAAAGACTCATTAAGTCAGGACAAGAAAAAGCTAAAGAATAGTTAAGTTTTCTGGAGTATAAAAATTGTAAAAGGTCATTTTTAAAAGGAACCAAAGGTAGTTCTGAAAACTGAAATTATAAGTCCCCTTTTCTATTCAGCCCAATCTATGCTACTTAAAAACAATTCAATCAACCTGACCACTTTAAGCTCCAAACAACTTATCTATTACTTTACATAAGTTATATTTAATTTTTCTGCATTTTTCCTATTTCCTCCCCTCCCTTTTTACTCCTAATACTAATAGCTAGATCTTATTTTAAAAATCTATTTAAGAAAATGGGAACAATAAAAGATAATGAGAGGAAGAAGCAAAACAGTAACCTGGGTGAGAATGATTAATGATTAAGAAATACAGTGACAAACCAAGCGATATTCACTCCAGAATCTGCCAAAAAGACAGCCAGAAATTCACAAGCAATAGGAACTGTCTAGCAAAGCAAGCCCAGAACAAGAGACAGCACATAATTTGCAAGTTTAAATTTAAAGGAAGCAAGAGTCAACCCCTGATGACAAACAAAAAAACAAATGTGAGGCTATGTAACTCTAAATGATCAAGTATATGGCCCCAGAGTAAGAGCTGAGAACTCCATATCACCCCACCTCATTCCCTCTTCTTTGGAGGGGAGGGACGAAGAGAAGGGGAGAAGGAAGCAAAAGGAGGAAGGGGAAAAGAAAATTCCTAGATGTAGAACATTTCACATAAAGACCTGAAATTGTGTCTGTCTGTTTTGTTGATTTACTTTTTAACTTAAGGGGCTAGTTTTGGGTTTTTTTTTTCTTAAATGAAAATAACAGTAAGCTCTCAAAAAATTAAAAGCTTTCAATTTAATGTTTTTCAATTCCTGTAACTACTTACCATAGCAAAATAAACTATTTACAATCAAAAATTAGGATCTTGAAGGTACCTAAAAGGCCATTTATTTTATTTTTCCAAATACATGTAAAGATAATTTTCTTGTATTATAAATTTTCCTGTCTGTTTTCCTCCCTTATCTCTCGATTCTCTCTCCCCAAGATAGCAAGCAATCTTATATAGGTTAAATATGTGCAATCCTTTTAAACATATTTAGGGGGAAAAAACCTTAAGAAAACAAACAAAATGGTGAAAATATTATGCTTCAATTCGCATTTAGTCTCCATACTTCTTTCTCTGCATGTGACTTGCATTTTCCATCCCAAGTGTATTGGAACTGAAAGGCCCTTTATTTTAACTTTCTCATTTTACAGATAAAAAACCTCAAACCCAAGGTGATGAAGTACTTGGCCAAGATCATACAAGTAGCAAAATCATCAGAGGTGCATGTAGATGTCTGACCTCAGAGAAAGTACTCTTCCAACATTATTTCATCCTTGCCCCTTTTCACTACAGAAAGTCATAATGATCAAATAAGATCATGATCACACAAAAAAATATAACAATAACAAGTACATGCAAATCTTTCATGTCTCACAGAGAAATTCTGCATATTCCACAAGTATATTTTTGGGCGTGCACTCACAATTTAATAGGTAATAAGTTTCATCAAGAGTCACTCAGTTACCAGACGCTTTCCATAAAAAATACTGGAAACAACTTTCTATTGTTCTCAGTAGTTTTTCCAGTGTTTGACACTAGATGAGAAAACTAAAGAATGAAGCAGTATGGTAATATTATTCTGACAATAAAAAAGTTATACAATAAGAATAAACAATTTTTTAAAAATCCCTTATGATCCATTGATCTTGTACTCTAGTTACATTTCTAGGAGTGTTATAAATGGAGAGAAAGTATCCTGTATTTATTCCTAATAGCAAAAACCAGGAAACAAGTATTATAAAATGGGAAATGTTTGAACAATTAGTAGAATAAAAATATAATTCACAATTATAACTAGTAATCTAGTAAATAGACAGCTGGACTTGGATGCAGAAAAATCTGAGTTCTAACGCTACCTCATCCCTTAAAAGCTGTGTGACGCTGGCCATGTCACTCATTTTGCTCATCTTTAAAACTGGGCAACAATAGCAACCACTATACAAGATAATTGTGAAGATCAAATGAAAATGTGTAAAGTACTTTGCAACCCTTAAAGCACTACATGCCAGCTCCTATTATTGAGATTAATATGAGAGATAAAAAAGAAACATGAGAATCATAATTAAATGAAAAGGGATAAGAATAAAGAGACACTATATACATTCTAAAGAATTACTTTGTCACAACACATTTCCCAACAAATATCCCTTTCTCGTTACAAAGCATACACCCTAAAAAAGATTACAATATATCATCAAGAGATTTGTAAGTTTTAATTAATAGCAATTAATTAATAAACTACTATTTGGTTTACTCTGGATTTTCCCTGTTAAATTTATTTTGCTTTTATATTGTAACACACACACACATACACATCTTTTTTTTTTTTTAAATAATTTAAATAAAATGGAATCTCTGGATAGCAGCAGATGAACTTAACATGCCTAATGCCAAATTGGTTTTCTCCAGAACATCTGAATCAATTCAAAGTTTTTTTTTTTTTTAAATCAGTGCATCAGTCAAGCTTCTTTATCTGTATCCCCTCTATAAACAAGTCCTCTTACTTTTTCTTTTTTTCAAAGCACGTCTGCTACCTTGATGGACAATGGAAACAATTCTTTGGTATTGTTTCTTCTCTATGGGTTTTTTTTTTGATGCTGAATATTTATTGTATAATTTTGGATAGCTCTTCATTCTTGAAAACTGTTCACATTCTTTATCTCCTGGGGGAGGGTGCTTAACCTTATGGATTTTCAATGTTCTGGAGATTTTGGATGTCAAAATTTATATTACAGATATTTAATACAAAGATCCTCTGCATCCATTTTTGAAAATCCTTTGTGATTCATCTGCACTGATTTCACTCATTTGTTCACTTATTCTTTCTTTGAAGTTAAGCTGCCTGTTTTTTATTCTGTGATCTCTGGTATCATGCCATAGCAGAAAATTAATTCTTCATATTAACTGAGATTCACTCACACATTATGTGCTTATTCATTTACTGATAGTAGCAGTAGTAGTATTTAAAATGGCATCTAAAATTGCAACTTTAGAAACTGACATACAAAAAGATTTTGGAGGCATTTAGAGAGTGATTTGCAACTTTTAACTATTAATTCCTTTGACTTTTAGATGATCTTTACAATGAAAAATTTAAAAGAAAAAAATCAATTCAGCTAAATTAACTGATAGATTTAGTGAGTCTCAGTATATGTTATATTTCATATTTCTGCAAAGAAGTACATTTTCTCATTTCTTCTTGGAGACTAATTTTTAAATTCATTTGAATACCTTCCAATGCCAAGGATTAAAAAACAACAATAAAAAAGCACACAAAAAACATACCTTTCTAAGGAGTGTCAAATCCCCTTTCTTGGGCATAAATCCAGGATCTAAATCATTGGATTCAAGGAGCTTTTTTGTTGGCTTCCTCTGACGCTTACTTTCATAATTTCCTGAAACACAATTTTTCTTTTTTAGCTAATGTAAACAACAACAAAACTAGGTATAAGTAAGCTATTAGTTTTTCATGTAGTTTAATTTTAATCCAACTTATACCTAGCATCATATTCATGAATACACTTTGATGATTTATCTATTCTGAGTTCATTTTCTTTTATCTGATCGACCTATGTATAACATGAACATAATGGAAATAAATAAATATATCTTTAACACAGACTGTAAAAAGCAACATTGTCTTCTAAAACTATAGTACATTTGGGTTTAAATTACTGTTTCACAATTTTTGAGTAGTGGTGGCAATATGTATTTTCTCCCAAATCCTGAAATGATTCTAAAGAGAGCACATATATGTAAGAATGTTTGTGGTAGCCTTCTTTGTAGTGGCCAGAAACTGGAAACTGAGTGGATGTTCATCAATTGGAGAATGGCTGAATAAATTATGGTATATTAATATTATGGAATATTATTATTCTGTAAGAAATGACCAGCAGGATGATTTCAGAAAGGCCTGGAGAGACTTTCATGATCTGATGCTGAGTGAAATGAGCAGGACCAGGAGATCATTATATACTTCAACAACAATACTATATGATGATCAATTCTGATGGATGTGGCCCTCTTCAAAAATGAGATAAACCAAATCAGTTACAATACAGCAGTAATGAATTGAACCAGCTACACCCAGTGAAAGAACTCTGGGAGATGACTTATGAACCATTACATAGAATTCTCAATCCCTCTATTTATGTCTACCTGCATTTTTGATTTTCTTCACAGGCTAATTGTACTTTATTTCAAAGTCCGATTCTTTTTGTACAGCAAAATAACTGTTTGGACATGTATACATATATTGTATTTAATTTATACTTTAACATATATTGGTCAACCTGCCATCTGAGGAAGAGAGTAGGGGGAAGGAAGGGAAAAGTTTGACAACTGCAAAACCTTTTGTTCCATGCTGTAAAATTACCCAAGCATATATCTCATAAATAAAAAGCTATTAAAAAAAATAAAGAGAGCACATATAACTGTCAGATATTTCAACAGTGCTAAGTCTCTATTATCCCTCTTTTTGCTATATGTTTCTCAATTGAACACAATTCACATTAGAGAAATAAATATTTTAAAATACACTAAATCATCTATAACAATGAGATTAATTGGGGGAAAAAAAATAAAACAACCCAACAACTCTATGTTCATTACTCCCTTCTACTCTTGTTCAAAAAATGATATTCCTATATTTTATTAAGTTGGCTTGATGAAAGCTATTGGTACAATTCAAGCCCATCACTCAAAAATTCTTATATTTTACATATGACAAAATTGAGTTTCACAGAGAACAAGTGACAGATTCAAAGTCATTACCTAAGTTATTGGTAGAGTTGAGACTAAATCAAATTCAAAGTTCCTGCCACTGTACCCAAAATATTCTTTCCACTTCACAAAGTTTATACATTCCTTACTTGGTTTCAATAATGACTCCTCTGGTTCCAGTGAAGACCAAGAAGAAACTTCAGGTGTGATTGGCACAGACAAGGTCAGTTCTGGCAACTCTGCATTTCCACCTCCAAGTTCAGACTGACCTATTGGTCTTTCCAAAAATGGTGCCTCTCTCTCAAGGACTGGAGGATCTTCTTTGGTTGAAGAGCTCTCTTCCACTGGTTTATTCTGGAGATCAGTGCTAGATTGACACCGTGTAGTCTGGGCTTCATTTTCTCTTGGGGAACTTACCTAACAATAACAACAATAAAAACAATCAGAACCACCAAGCACACAGGATGAAAAGAAGAATTATGAAAGCACATAAAAAGAACAGTTTTAAAAAAGATGTAAAGAATGCCTACTCACCTTAGACTGTTCCTGTACCTTCTTTTGTTTTTTCTTGGGAGCAAATATCTGGTCATATTTTTCTGTATATTCCAGAAGCCATCTGCTTGGCCTCCTAAGACGTTTCTTCTCTGAGCGTGCATCTAATGTAAAGAAAAGAAAAAAAATCAATACTGAATAGCTGAGGGGCCACAAGCTTTAGAAAAGTCTAGTATCCTGTATTCCCTAAAAAATGCAAATAGTCAGTCTCCTTAATTTTCAAATTGCTTTGTAAGCATTAACATATTACTGATGTTTTCCTTTACAAAAACCTTTATTTTTAAAGGTAAAACACGAAACATGGCAGTACCTAAAAGCTAGAAAAGCTTTAACTAACATCATATATCATAAGTACATCACATGAAGTTGGAAGGCAAGAAATTTTTTGGCAATAGCAATTCAATAAAACTAACTACTAAAGAATACATGTAACTAATTCTATAATCCAGGATAATTTGCCTTGCTTGAAAATTATTCAGCAGGGCCAGGTAAAATTTTTAGGTCCTTAAAACCAACCACTCCTCCAATTAAATACAATTTCTACCTTTTAACTTTACTAAACATAAATGAAAATGTTTAAAAATAAATATATGCCGCAATCCTGTAAGATATTGTTATCCCATTTCACATATAAGGAAGATTTGCCCAGGATCATAAACTGAAGTTTTTAAATCTTTAAACAAAAAGCTAAGCCTAAGAAAATGTGTTACAATCTATAAAACAATAGGTGATAGAGGGACTAAAATTGAAGTCAAGAGGTCCTGGGATTAAGTCACAGTTTAAATGCGCATCTGTATGATTGTTGGAGGGGATGCTGGAAAACTGGGACGTTGATGCATTGTTGGTGGAGTTGTGAACGTATCCAACCATTCTGGAGAGTAGTTTGGAACTATGCTCAAAAAGTTATCAAGCTGTGCATACCCTTTGATCCAGCAGTGTTACTACTGAGCTTATATCCCAAAGAGATTATAAAGAAGGGAAAGGGACCTGTATGTGCACGAATGTTTGTGGCAGCCCCTTTTGTAGTGGCCAGAAACTGGAAACTGAAGGATGCCCATCAGTTGGAGAATGGCTGAATAAATTGTGGTATATGAATATTATGGAATATTACTGTTCTGTAAGAAATGACCAACAGGATGATTTCAGAAAGGCCTGGAGAGACTTACACGAACTGATGCTGAGTGAAATGAGCAGGACCAGGAGATCATTATATACTTCAACAACAATACTATATGATGACCAGTTCTGATGGACCTGGCCATCCTCAGCAACGAGATCAACCAAATCATTTCCAATGGAGCAGTAATGAACTGAACCAGCTATCCCCAGAGAAAGAACTCTGGGAGATGACTAAAAACCATTACATTGAATTCCCAATCCCTATATTTATGCCCACCTGCATTTTTGATTTCCTTCACAAGCTAATTGTACAATATTTCAGAGTCTGATTCTTTTTGTACAGCAAAATAACGTTTTGGTCATGTATACTTATTGTGTATCTAATTTATATTTTAATGTATTTAACATCTACTGGTCATCCTGCCATCTGGGGAAGGGGGTGGGGGGTAAGAGGTGAAAAATTGGAACAAGAGGTTTGGCAATTGTTAATGCTGTAAAGTTACCCATACATATAACCTGTAAATAAAAGGCTATTAAAATAAATAAATAAATAAATGTGCATCTGTGCAACATGAACAACAATCTTGACCTTTCTGGGCTTCAGTTGTCTGTTCTACAAAATGAAGGAGTTACAGTAGATGACCTTTGAAGCCTATTCTAGATAAAAATCTATGGTTCTACTCAATAAATATAAAGGCTTTTCCTCAACTCCCAGAAATGATATTAATACAAAAGGTATCCCAAAGTGTATTTTTATGATACTATTTACATATCTAAAAAGGACTATATATAGCTACATAATTCTACTCCCTTAATTACAAAACAGAAATTGAGGCAGAACAAATTGAAGCAATTGCCTTATCTTTGGATAACAACATGATCTCAAAATCAACAAATAAGTAGCAGATCCAAGACTTAAAATTAAATGTATGACTTCTCACTTCGAATCCAGCATTCTTTCCAACCCAATTTCTTCCCTTTGTAAAAAAGGTACACATGGTACAGTTTCCTTTCCTCCTTAAAGAACACAATTTTTAATTAAATTAATCCTTGAATGAAAAAAAAAATTTAGAAGGTATATGCTTCTCATGACTTATCACTGTCAACTTCAACCACATCAAACTTCAAATTATATTTGTGCATCTAACATAACTCTCTCACTAGATTAAAAGCTTCAAAAGAATAGACCAATCTTATCCTCCACACTCTATGCTCCACAGAAGCTACAGCACAAAAATACTTAATACTACTGGAATAAATGACAAGAACTATTATCATAGGCTGCAGCAGGAAATGAAGAAATTGAAATCCAGGTCAAGTTATTTGTCCAAAACTACATAGCTAGTAACTGGCTGACTTGGAATTCAAATTTAGATCTTTTTTGACACAAGCAAAATATTTCTTCAACAATGGCAGCACTTTTGATAATGATTTACATAACAGATTAAAGTTTATAAGGTGCTTTCCTCTAAACAACACAGTGAGTTCAATAGAGTAGAAATATTATAATTTTCTATATAATAAAACTGTGGCTCAAATGTAAAATCCAATCTTTTTTTTTTTTTTTTTTTTTTTTGCTGAGGCGATTGGGGTTAAGTGACTTGCCCAGAATCACACAAGTAGGAAGTGTTAAGTGTCTGAGGTCACATTTGAACTCAGGTGCTCCTGACTTCAGGGCTGGTGCTCTATCTACTGTACCACCTAGGTGCTCCCAACCATTTTTTAAATATGACTTTTTTTGCATGCATATGGAGCTTGCTTAGAAGCAGCTCACATCAGATCACATATTGAAATTTGTCTAGAATTTGACAAAGGCCATAGAAATATATGCTTTGGAGGTAGAAAAGAATGTAAAAATTAAACAATTCACACCCATAATTTCAGAATTACAGAAATTAAAGTCTAAAAAATAAAACTAGTTGGCTTATAGTCATAGAACCAGAATTGAAATCCAGATAATCTGACTCTAAAGCAAGTTGTTCTTCCACTATATATATGTATGTATAGTAGATAGTAAGTTTTACAAATAAAGAAGAAGAAAGACAAAGTATAAATTCTCAATTTTCTATTCAAGACTATCAAATAACAAGATCTGCCTCTGTTCTCCAGGTCAGAATTAACAATAAGGCTATGCTAGAAACTCATTCCCTTTATCTTAATTTAGTTCTTACTATGAGAAAGAACATTCATATCCTGAGCACAAAGACTATTCACTTCTTAAATATTCTTCAATTTAAACACTGAAGTAAACATTTCTGTCAATCATACTGATTTACTTTTACTATAATAGTCGATTTTCAATGAGGATATATTACTTCATCTAATTCTCACAACCACCTTGTGAAAGATAAGTGCTATTGTTATCCCTAATTTTATAAAGAAAACTGAGCCTTGAGAAATTTCCAGTGTTTTGTCCAGGCTCACAAAGCTAGTAAATAGCTGAGGTAGGATTTGAACTCAAGTCCTTCTGACTCCAAACTACACATGCTACTGTGCCATCTAACCTATTACTATTGTCAATAACACATACTCTATAGCAACATAATTATTAAAGGGTGTCACATTCACATTTCCTAATATTTTAAAAGGGAAACATTGGATTCAATGACAACTTAGAGAGGCAAAAGAATAAAGTAGGGATCGATAAAACCTAGCTACTTCTCCTATGGATCACTAACATTTTCAGAAATGACAAGATTAAGGTTCTTGAGAGATCTGGGTTGCAAGTACCAAAAGTCATTTTACTAGCTAAGAGACCTTGAAAGTCACTTCATCTGTTGGGATTCAGTTTCTTCATTTGAAAAATAAGTAAGTTGTTGGCTATTAGACCAGATCATTGTATATTATTATGGTAGACAAAGTTTCTGAATTAGATATTCTTGCTTAAAATTGGTAGGCAATGATGAAAGACAAGAGACATCAGCAAAAAAATTTTTTTAAAGAAAAATAATAAAGTTAGCTAGGATCTAGGGTTGTTAATCTGAGGTCTATGACTTTAAAAAAAAATTTTTTTTCCTCAAAACTATTCCAATAGACTTAGCATTTTATACCTCTAAAACCACTATTCTGAGACTCAGCATGGCAGTCCAGAATCTGACCAGAGTCCATGACACAAAAAAGTTCAAAAACCTGCAAACTAGGGCAATGGTATCAAATGCAAAAAGAAATGGAGACAATGATCTCTTTAGGTACAAACAGTAAAACACTTATTAACATTATCTATGCTTTATTATATTCTATTTTGTTACTGGAGGGAAAAATGGCAAACCATTCTAGTATCTTTGCCAAGAAAGCTTGATGGACAATACTGGCAACACTATGTTCACCAAGTCACAAAGAGTTGGACCTAACTGAACTACTGAACAACAACAATTTATTTTGTTAAATATTTCCCAATTAAGATCTTTTTTTTTTCAAATTATTAAAGCTTTTTATTTTTCAGAATATATATATGACGATTCTTCAACATTAGTCCTTGCAAAACCTTCTGTTCCAATTTTCCTCTCCTACTTGGCAAGTAGTCCAAATACATATTAAATATGATAGAAATATGTTAAATCCAATATATGTACACATATTTACACAATTATCGTGCTGCACAAGAAAAATCAAATCAAGCCAGTAAAAAAAAAAAAGGGGGGGGGGGAGAGAAGCAAAATAAAATGTAAACAACAAGAAGAGTGAGAATGCTGTTGTGAACCACCCTCAGTTCCCACGGTTCTCTCTTCATCACTCAACATTGTTGAAGAGAGCCACGTCCATCAGAATTGATCGTCGTTTAGTCTTGTTGTTGCCGTGTACAATGATTTCCTGGTCCTGCTCATTTCACTCATGATCAATTCATGTAAATCTCTCCAGGCCTTTCTGAAATCATCCTGCTGGTCATTTCTTACAGAACCATTTATTTATTCAGCCATTCCCCAATTGATGGGCATCCACTCAGTTTCCAGTTTCTTGCCATTACAAAAAGGGTTGCCACAAACATTTTTGTACATGTGAGTCCCTTTCCCTCCTTTTAAATCTCTTTGAGATATATAGGCTCAATAGAAACACTTCTATTGGTATGCAATTTGATAACTTTTTGAGCAAAGTTCCAGATTGCTCTCCAGAATAGTTGGATCTGTTCACAGTTGCACCAACAACGTATCATCAGTGTCCCAATTTTCCCACATCCCCTTCAACATTCATAATTATCTTTTCCTGTCATCTTAGGCAATCTGAGAGGTGTGTAGTGGTATCTCAGAGTTGTCTTAATTTGCATTTATTTGATCAATAGTTATTTAGAGCATCTTTTCATATGACTAGAAATAGTTTCAATTTCTTCATCTGAAAATTGTCTGTTCATATCCTTTAACCATTTATTAGTTGGAGAATGGCTTGAATTCTTATAAATTTGAGTTAATTCTCTATATTAGAAACGAGGCATTTATCAGAACCTTTGAATGTAAAAATGTTTTCCCAGTTTCCAATTTCCAAAGAAAGGCTATCAATATACAAACTGACCAAGCAGATAAAATAGAAACAGAATAATCTAGAACTGAATATAAATAAGGATTTAAAGAAAACAGGATGGTTATAAAGTAAGTTTTATGGTGTTTTTTGAGGGAGGACAGGGGTAAGGATTGGGTTAGTACAGGCAGTAAAATTAGGTACTACATATATGTTGTTTTTTATCCTTCATTCTCGAAAACCATGAAATCAGGAAGGTGATGCCATGACTTACTTTATTTAAGTGAGAGAGGGCTAAGAAATGTCACCTGCTTTACTTTCCCTTCCAGAGCCCTTCATGCCCAATGGCCAGATTCATTCATTTATTTTTTGACTAGGTGAAAGGAACCATTCTTTGCTTCAACTATAGCAGTTCTATTACCATGGAGATATTTTATACAACTATTAATGATATAAAAAGTACGCAAAATTTAAAAGAACAAAAATATTTTGCCACATCAGGTCTAAAATGTCAAAAAAGAACAATTCTGAAATCTATTTGATAATAGATGTAAAAAAGCAAAGTTTAAAAATAAAATAGCTAAGCACAATGTAGAAGGCTATATGAATAGCCTTCCAATAGCGTCAAAACAAGTAAACAAACGGGCAAAAGATGGATTTAGAATAACATCTTATACTATATAAAAAGGCTTCTCAAACTTTTTCCACGTGGGAATCCTTTTCACCTGAGAAATTTTTACTTAATCCCAGGCATATGGTTCTATGAAACAGGTACATAATTCAAATATTTATTCGTAATGAATCCTAATTTTATCACCCCCACTTTCAGTTATGAAACCCAAGATATGGAATTGCAAACTATGGTTTAAGAAGTTGGGCTATATACTACAATAATTTTCAAGTGTATAAATAACATAAAAGTAGAGAGTAGATGGGTTCTCTCACAACTGTGATGAGGGAATACACTTAAAATTAGAGGGGGGACAGGAAAATAAAAGATGTTTATGAAACTACAGCAGATTAAATTTGAATAGCAAACTTATAGAATCTTTGGAAAGCAGTATATTACAATATAAATAGTACGAAAACAATTATATCAGTTGAACTAATTCCATTGCCACAAATATACTTATGGAATATTATAATGCAAATAAAACCAAAGAATATGAGATATTGGAAAAAATCTGAAAAGACTGTATTATCAAACAATGCATTGCAAAACAAGAGGTCAATAAAAGGGAAAAAAGTTAGAATGCATACTGATCAACCACAATGTTATGCAGAAAAAGTATAATGAGAATAAACAAAAAATCTAGATGAGGACAAAGCAGGTAACTGAAAAACTATTATAATTCAAATATGCAAAATAATTGATATACAAATATATTTATTACTTATAAGTTACCAGTAACATAGTTACTTTCTTTATAAAAAGAAACTTTAAAAAAGAATACAAATCACTAGAAGCAAAGTTGGCCATTTAAGTACAAAAAATTTGCAAACTATACCAGACAAAAACATTTTCCATGTTAGTAATAGAAAAATGCAAATTATAGTTTTTCTAAAGGTTTTACCTTAAATTCTATTTAATAGGCAGTAATAGTCAATGTTAGAAAAGTAATGGGAAACAGAAAATGACTGATGGGAATTCCAAGTTGATCCAATGATTCTGGATGTTGATTTGAAAACATGACTCACTCTCCCCCCAAAAATGACTTAATCTTTCATATCCACTGATCCAGCAATCTCAATACTGAACAGCTCCCAAGAAGGTCAAAAACAGAAACGTGACTATAATATAAATTTGAGTATTCATATCAATGAAATGACAAGTCAAAACTGGAGATAAGTCAACTAAGTGGAGAATAACTAAACAAACTGTAACATAATTATGCTGTAAAAATGAATTCAGAAAAACATACTGTCATTTCCCTTCTTAACAGAAACATGGGAAAAGCTGGTTGGCCAGAAAAGCTGCTACCATAGAATACTACTGTATTCCTTATTCATCCAGGATATTTTGACTGCTTCAAGGGCTTAGAGATGAATGAACTGGAATTCTTACTATCTGTTCTGCCATCCTCCTAAAATCTCCAGAACTTATCTTTTCATGTCCTGTAGTCACCTAGCATAGTTATCATAACTGCCTATATAACTCAAAGACCTTTTTTTGGGATGTTCCATTAGCCCTTTAATACTCTATTAAGTATTATTTTCATCAATGAAGAGTGTGAGATCTTTGTAAGTAAGGGATGTTTCAATTTTTCTATATTTAACACATATGAGAAGCACTTACTAAATGCTTTTTCATTTATACATTTAAAATTAATACAGTAGCTAATCAGGTCTAATTTACTGTAAATGTTTCTGATACCATGTCAATTATTTAAAAGGTGTTTTTGCACAGATAAAAGTAAAATTAGTCAAAAGAAAATAGAAATTGGGATAAAATCTTCATACTAAATATGTCTAGTAAAAGTGACATCCAAAAATCTACCTGGAACTCAGAGATCTATAAAATTAAGAACTTTATCTTATTAAATACTCAAAAGATAAGTCTCAAAAAGTAGTATAAAACACTGTTTAAAATATTCAAATTGATTATAAGTTAACACTATTCCATTACATCAATTAAACTAGGGGAAAGGGTAAAACATGAAAGCATTTATAATTAAAAGGAATGTAGGGAAAAAAAGAATATCTACTGAAGAAGCTGTCAATGGATCTAAATGTTTTGGGAAATAATTCAGAATTTTGAAAGTTACAAAATTGTTCATACAAATCAACTATTAATTTTCTATATCATGATTAATGACAGAAAAAAAAGATCTATGTATATAAAAATATTCATAGCACTATTTGTAATGGGAAAAATTGGAAATAAACAATGATCAACAATGAAGAATAGCTTAACAACCCTAGAATATGCAGTATTACTGTGCAATAAGGAAGGAATATGAAGACATATAGAAAGATCTGCAGGATCTTCAATACAAAATGAACAAAGCAGAAAGAACATAAAATTACCACAATTTTGTAAATTAGAAGATTAAGCAAATCTTAGATAAACAAGATTAAGAAAAATTAGATAAGTATTAAATTACATATATATAGTCACAATTTTTTATATTGCTTCACAGAAGTTTTCTAGATTTATACATTGTACAAAATTAAATTGGTAATAATGAAAAAAATTGTTGAGATGAAATAAAGTATGATTAAAACATGAAAATTTATGGCAATTTAAAACTGATTTAATTATTACTCTTAAGTAGTTATCATTAATTAATTACTATCAAGTAACTCAATAATGTGAGTTAGCTCAAATTAAATTTGATACAACAGTAATTTGAGTCACTTCAAATTAAATTTGATACAACCATTCAAAGCAGAATTAAGTAACTTTTGGATCCACAGTAAGCAAGGCACATACACACCAAAAAATTCATTTTTGATAACCCAGAAACAAAGTATTTTTTTGCTTATAAAATGAGCCACTACCAATTTTTATAGAGGTTAAACAGAGAAAAGTAAAAATGGAGAAAGCTAAAAGGAGGTCAAGATCACAAATACTACTGCTAAGCATCATGATGTAATTTTTGACTAACTTTAGAACTTCTCACCTTTTCAAGGTTATTATTTACAAAAAAGTCTTCCTTAAACAGGGAAAGAAAAGTCTCTTTGAAATCTAAGAAAAAAGTATCTGAAGGGATGAAAGTAGAATTCTGTGTGTCACAAGTTTGAGGTCAAAGAATTAGACAAAGAAGAAAAAAAAAGAGAAACACTAAATACTTGAGGGTAAGAAGAAAAAAAAGGTAGATAGGCAATGGATAAACATACTGTTTTCTATGTAGTGGAATGTTATGTTGTAAGAAATGATGAATATGAAATTCTGAGAAAAATGTAAGATTCAGATGAACTGATACAGATAGAAGTAAAATAAGGAAAACAATATGACTACAACAATATAAATAGAATAAGATAAAACTGAAGGTTGGGCAATTATGACGATCAGACTTTCAAAGGAACAAATTTGAAAAAATATACTCCCTCTTAATCTTACTTCTCCTGTGGGACAATGAATGTGAAATGACCCAATCATTCTGAGAGCAATTTGGAATGATGTCCAAAATTTATTAATCTGTGCATACCCTTTCAACTAACAGTTTCATCACAGTATTTGTATTCCAAACAGACATAGAAGACAAAAAAGAACCTACATGTGCATAAAATGTTCATAAGTGGACTATTTGTAGTAGCAAAGAACTAAAAATTGAGTGGATGCTTAAAAGTTGGAGAATGGCTGAATAACTTATAGTATATGAATGTTATGAAATATTATTGTTCTAAAAGAAATGATCAGCAGACTGATTTCAGAAAGGCCTTGAGAGACTTACATGAACTGATGCTGAGTGAAGTGAGTAGAACCAAGAGAACATTGTACACAGCAGCAACAAAATTATTGGGATGATCAACTGTGATGGGTTTGGCTCTTTTCAACAATGAGATGATTCAGGCTAATTCTAATAATCTTGTAATGGAGAAAGCCATCTGTATCCAGAGAGAGGACTATGAAGATTAAATGTGGATCAAAGCATAGTATTTTTACCTTTTTGTTGTTTGTTTGCTTGAGTGTTTTTTTCTCACTTTTTTTCCTTTTTGGTCTGATTTTTCTTGTGTAGCATAACGAAAAATGGAAATATGTTTAGAAGAATTGTACATATTTAATCTGTATCATTTTTTTTGGATGTGGGGGGAGGGAGAGAAAAATTTGGAACACAATGCTTTACAAAGGTGAATGTTGAAAACTATCTTTGCATGTATTTGGAAAAATAAAACAGTATTTACAAAAAAAGAAAATAGAAAAACGAGAATAAAAAGAAATTAATGAATTGCCTTAGGAAATAAATGGGTTCTCTCTCACAGTTGGAACTTTTCAAGCAAAGGCCCAATTTATATTTGTCTGAGATAAAGAAAAGATTGTTTTACACAGTTAACAAAAAAGGTCCCTTTCTGATTCCATAACTTTTTTTGCACATATGGGATGGAATGGATAGCTACAGAAGTCCCTTTTAACTCTGAAACTCATATTCCATAATTTTAACAAAATAAAACTCCAAATGCTTTACTGACCGTTCCAATCAAGGCCCTCTACTATCTGGCGCTAAACTTTCCACATACTTTTCTGGCACCTATCTATCCCATGTTAGACAACATTAAGCTATACCAACATACTTATTATTGTTTAGCCATTTCTCCCCAACTCCCAATAAATATTCATTTTTCTATTTCCCAATGAACTCATTATGATGATCCTGCTATAAGTGATCTTTCTGCTCTGAACTGAATGAAAAATTTAATCCATGGAAGAGGGTTCCCACTCCAGATGACATCCCACTTCTCCAGATAACTGCCCAACATCATAAATCCTTCTATATTAAGCTAATGGAAATTATGCCAAAGGAAAAAGAAGGGACCTTCTGGGGCAAGGAAAGGAAACTGCACAGCATATGCCTTTAAATAGATTTCCAATAGATATTCCAATGGAATACTAACGGTCAAGTCTTACAAACAAGAAAGTATTCTAAATATTAATTCTGCACTATCACATACTAGTTTCAAACAATAATACAAATAAAACATAGTGCAAAGCTAAGCAAATTTTACTAAAGTCTTTGTTTTATACTCTGCTAAATTTAACTACAACACATTTATAGTAACATTGTGACTCGACTTTTAAGAGTATGCTTTTACAACAAAAATAAATAAATAGCATTAACAACTCCCAATTTTCCAGCACAATATGATTTAAGGGGCCTTGAAACATATTATCTCAACAGGGAAAGTGGGGGAAACTCAAGAGTAGGTTCGCTTTTCCTATTGCTTGTGAATTTCAATGTCAATTGAATTGAATGTCCCTCCTTTATTCAATATTATAATTCCTTTACGTCATAACTTTAGAAAAATGAAAAGGTGGTACACCTCCTTACAAAAAAGCCAATGTTCTCAAAACCATGGTGTATTTTTAAACTACTAAAGTTTATCATTCTTCTTATTAAATAAATAAATAAATAAATGGTTAAGCTGAATTTCCACAGTCAAATTACCCCTGTAGTATTGTTCTGAGGGCCAGATTCTAGGAAGTCTACTGACAATTTGGAAAGCATTTAGAGTACAACCAGAGGAAGAATGACTGAAGGAACTGAAGAAGGTTGGGGGAAGATAGGACATGACAGCATTTGAAAGAAGGATTAGAGATGACAAGAAAAAATAATGGTAAATGCTGGAGGGGATATGGGAAAATTGGGACACTAATATATTGCTAGTGGTGTTGTGAACTGATCCAACTATTCTAGTGAGCAATTTGGAACTATGCCCAAAGGGCAATCAAACTGTGCAGTGTCTTTTTTTTTTTTTTTTTTTTTTATTATTTAATAGCCTTTAATTTACAGGATATATACATGGGTAACTTTACAGCATTAACAATTGCCAAACCTCTTGTTCCAATTTTTCACCTCTTACCCCACCCCCCACCCCCTCCCCTAGATGGCAGGATGACCAGTAGATGTTAAATATATTAAAATATAACTTAGATACACAATAAGTATACATGACCAAAACATTATTTTGCTGTACAAAAAGAATCAGACTGAATTATTGTACAATTAGCTTGTGAAGGAAATCAAAAATGCAGGTGTGCATAAATATAGGGATTGGGAATTCAATGTAATGGTTTTTAGTCATCTCCCAGAGTTCTTTTTCTGGGCATAGCTAGTTCAGTTCATTACTGCTCCATTAGAAATGTTTTGGTTGATCTCGTTGCTGAGGATGGCCTGATCCATCAGAACTGGTCATCATCTAGTATTGTTGTTGAAGTATATAATGATCTCCTGGTCCTGCTCATTTCACTCAGCATCAGTTCGTGTAAGTCTCTCCAGGCCTTTCTGAAATCATCCTGTTGGTCATTTCTTACAGAACAGTAATATTCCATAATTTTCATATACCACAATTTATTCAGCCATTCTCCAACTGATGGACATCCATTCAGTTTCCAGTTTCTAGCCACTACAAAAAGGGCTGCCACAAACATTCGTGCACATACAGGTCCCTTTCCCTTCTTTATAATCTCTTTGGGATATAATCCCAGTAGTAACACTGCTGGATCAAAGGGTATGCACAGTTTGATAACTTTTTGAGCATAGTTCCAAACTACTCTCCAAAATGGTTGGATTCGTTCACAACTCCACCAACAATGAATCAATGTCCCAAACTGTGCAGTGTCTTTACGGGGTCTGTATCCCAAAGAGATCATAAAAAAAAAGAAAAGGACCCATATGTGCAAGAATGTTTGTAGCAGGTTTTTTTATTTGTTTGTACAAAAGCTTTTTAACTTAATATAATCAAAATTATCTCTTTTGTGATCAATAATTGTACAAACAAAACTAATGCAGACAAGATTAGAAGGGAAGCAATAAACTAGGAAAACATAACCAAAGGTTCTGATAAAGGCCTTGTTTCTAAAATATATAGAGAATTAACTCAAATTTATAAGAATTGAAGCCATTCCCCAGTTGATAAATGGTCAAAGGATATGAACAGACAATTTTCAGATGAAAAAATTGAAACTATTTCTACCTATATGAAAAGGTGTTCCAAATCATTATTGATCAGAGAAATGCAAATTAAAACAACTCTGAGATATCATTACATACCTCTCAGATTGGCTAAGATGAGAGGAAAAGATAATTACGAGTGTTAGAGGGGATGTGGGAAAACTGGGACTGATGGTAGAAATGTGGTAGAGCTGTGAATGGATCTAACCATTCTGAAAAGTAATTTGGATCTCTGCTCAAAAAGTTATCAAACTGTGCATCCCCTTTGATCTAACAGTGTTTCTATTGTGCCTATATATCTCAAAGAAATCTAAGAGAAGGGACAGGGATCCACGTGCAAAAATATTTATGGCATCCCTTTTTGTAATGGCACGAAATTGAAAATTCAGTGGGTAAAATGGAAATTGGCTGAATAAATCGTGGTATATGAATGTTATGGAATATTATTGTTTTGTAAGAAATGACGAGCAGGATGATTTCAGAGAAGCCTGGAGAGACTTACATGAACCGATGCTAAGTGAAATGAGAAGAACCAGGAGATCATTACATGACAACAAGACTATACAATGATCAATTCTGATGGATGTGGCTTTCTTCAACAATGAGATGATTCAAACCAGTTCTAACTGTTCAGTGATGAAGAGAGCCATCTACACAGAGAGAACTGTGGGAATTGAGTATGGACCCAACATAGTAATCTCATTTTTTTCTGTTGTAGTTTGCTTGCATTTGTTTTCTTACCAAGCTTCTTTTTCCATTCCTTCTTGATCCAATTTTTCTTGTACAGCAAGATAACTGTATAAATATGTATACATGTACTGCATTTAACACATATTTTAACATATTTAACATGTATTAGACTACCTGTCATCTAGGGGAGGAGGTGGGGGGAAGGGGGGGATAATTTGGAACAGAAAGCTTTGCAAGGGTCAATGTTGAAAAATTATCCACGCATATGTGTTGTAAATAAAAAGCTTTAATTAAAAAAAAATTTTTTTAATTGAATAAATGAATTGTAAAAAGCAAAATAAAAACAAGTAGTAGTAGTAGTAGTAGTAGTAGTAGTCTACTTTTTTTGGGGAAAAAAAACTGTTTCTTTCTTTGCAAAACTAGTTTTTGTTTTCTTCTCTCCCTAAAAGAATCATATGGAGTAAAAATTTGTCTTTATATATAGGGAGAAAGTGCCATTTGCTACAAGAGAACTCAAATAAGGTAAAATAAAAAGAAAACAATTTCACAGATATTGAAATTTTTAATTCAAACAAATATGAAAATTAGCATACTTTTTCACTATCCATTTCCCAAAAAAGGTTCATCTGGGATAATGAGCACAAATACTGTAATGCAAAATAACACTGGGTAGTAGAAAAGTCAGGCTCTAGGACATTCCTCCCATAGTCTACCACTTGCCTTTCCCACAAATGAACTACTAGAAACTGATTAATTTACTTTAAAAATGAAGCTTATATCACCTCATAAAAGTGACATAAGGAGATATTTGATTCAATATATACTATTTAAGTTATTCTCTTCTCTTGCTGATTTTGTATACTCCCCTATATCCTCATCCCTCCTTCAATTAAAATCTGGGATATCAAAAACAAACAAACAAAACTACAACAACAACAAAACACACTTTCTCTTATAATCATTACTTAATAGTGATGGGTATTATAGTACTAAAATTCTGTAGCTGAACTACAATTAAGTTCAGCAAGCTTCTTATGAAACCATCTAGTACTGGGAAACAGTAGATAGAATAGGTTAGGTACATAAGACCCAATAGTCAATGATTATGGTAATCAAATGTTTGATAAACTCAAAGACTCCAGTTTCTGGAATAAGAACTCACTAACTGACAAAATTGCTGAGAAAACTGGAAAACAATATGGCAGAAACTAGACAGTGACCAAAATCTAATACCCTATATCAAGATTAGGTCTAAATGAATTCAACATTTAGACATAAAGGTGATACTATAAGCAAATTAGTAGAGCAAGTTATAATGTACTCTTCCAATTTATGGCCAAAGAAGAACTAGAGGACATTATTAAAAAGGAGTAATTCTGATTATAACGAATTAAAAACTTTTTGCATAAACAAAATCAATGAAGCCAAGATTAGAAGGGAAGAAGAAAGTTGGAAAACAATTTTTACAGCTAGTATAAAATTCTGACAAAGGCCTCATTTCTAAATTATAAAGAGAACTGACTCAAATGTATAAGAATACAAGTCATTTCCCAATTGACAAATGGTCTTAAGGATATGAACCATTTTCAGGTGAAATTAAAGCTGTTTCTATTAATATAAAAATATGCTTTACAGAGTCTGATTCTTTTTGTACAGCAAAATAACGTTTTGGTCATGTATACTTATTGTGTATCTAATTTATATTTTAATATATTTAACATCTACTGGTCATCCTACCATCTAGGGGAGGGGGTGGGGGGGTAAGAGGTGAAAAATTGGAACAAGAGGTTTGGCAATTGTTAATGCTGTAAAGTTACCCATGTATATATCCTGTAAATAAAAGGCTATTAAATAAAAAAAAATAAAAAGAGAGAGAGAGAGATTTCTGTGACCAAAAAAAAAAAAAGCTTTAAATCACTATTGATTAGAGAAATGCACCTCACACTTCCCAGACTGGCTAAGATGACAGGAAAAGATAATGATCAATGTTGGAAGGGATGTAGGAAAACTGAGATACTAATGCATTGTTGGTGGAATTCATAAGACACTATTGCATTGTGAAATGTCCAACCATTCTGGAGAACAATTTGGAAATATGATCAAAGAGCTATCAAACATGCATACCCTTTAATCCAGCATTATTACTACTGGGTCCATATCCAAAAGAGTTCACAAAAGAGGGAGAAGAACACCTATATGTTATGGGCCAGAACTTGAAACAAGGTGTTAAGTCACTAGACTTGATAGAAACAGTGCTTATATAATTGGTTCACACATTGGAGTTCACACCTTTGGAGAGCATATATAAGCTAGGAGCCTTAACTAGGATTGACTTCTGGAGATTCACAAGTCCAGGAGATTCACAAGCTCAGTGGAGGAGATTAAAAAGTCATAGCTCTCACAATCCCACTCTCAGAGGAGGAGTCAACCTTTGAGTTCACACCTATAAGAGATCATATATAAGAAGCTCTTGGAGCTTCAGCCAGGAGTCAATTGGGGAGATTGAGAAGCCAGAGACTGCAGTCGGGTAGAAGGAAGGATTCAGAAGAAGAGAGGCTGAAGCTGGAAGAGGCAAAGGACTAGCAACGGGAGCTCTTGGAACCAAGGAGAGAGACAGGCCTCTAAGAAACCTAACTGGGCTATTTTGGAAGAGACAATAAAGAACTGAACTTTTAACTGTTGGCTACATTTGAGGTGATTATTACTCTGAACTGAAACTAAGGTTGCTCCCCAAGAAACCTGCTCCCAGAGAACATTATATTTGAGAGAACATTGCACCTATGTACAAAAATGTTTACAGCAGCCCTTTTTCTAGTAGCAAGGAACTGAAAATTGAGTGGATGCCCATCAGTTCAGTAAGTTATGGTATATGAATGTAATGGAATATTATTGTTCTGTAAGAAATGAGCATCATTTCTTACAGAACAATAATATTCCATTACAGAAAAATCTGCAAACACTTACATGAACTGATACTAAGTGAAGTGAGTAGAACCAAGAGAACATTACACTAACAACAATATTACATGATTATCAACTGTAAAGAACTTGGCTCTTTTACATAATAATGTGATTTAAGGCAATTCCAATAGACTTGTGAGGGAAAATGCTATCCACATCCAGAGAGAGGACTAGAGACTAGATGTGGATCAAAGCACAGTATTTTCCTTCTTGTGTTTTTTCCCCTTTAGGTCTGATTTTTCTTGCACAACATGACAAATATAAAAATTTTTAAAAGACTGAGCATGTATCAGATTTCATGTTGTCTTGGAGAGTAGGGAGATAAGAGAAAGAAAAATTTGGAAAATAAAATCTTATTTAAAAAAAAAAACTACCTTTACATATATTTGGAAAAATAAAATACAATTGAAGAAAAAAAACAAACTTCGGATAAATGAGCTAGAATATTAACCACTATTTCTAAGAAACTGACTAATTAAAGCATAACTCATTCTCAGCTTTGCAGAAGCATAATACTTTGAAAACTCCCTCAAAATAGTAGTAATTTTTATATCTAAGTTGAGAATTTTAAAAAACCAAACCTTATTTCTCCCTTCAAGAGTTTTCATTCCTTACAAGTGTAATGTATAGGAAATCAGAAGCACAAATCCACAGAAATATTTGGCAAACTCAGATGGCAAGAAAGCTGTTACAATAGCAACAAACTTTTATCTAATCCTCCTTTCCACTTGTTTAGATTATTGAAATTAGTTTCTTAGTCTTTAGTTTCTCCACTCAAAGAACTGTCATATATAGTCAATATCACCTTTCTTACATGCTACTCTGTATGTCACTCTACTCAAAATTCCTTGGATCTTGGCATTCAAAATCTTTCACAATCTGAATCCAATAAATTCTATTCCATACAATTCATATACTACTTCTCCTTCATATATTCTGTTCCAATCAAAGTGGACATCTCCTCATTCCCTACTCTTATTCTGTCTCTATGTATCTCCTTGTTCCAAAACCCAGAATGAAATCCAATTGTATCTGTTAATGTAATTCTCCATTTCCTTTATGGCCCAACTCAAAATACTACTTTCATGATGACCTGGTCAGGGACTTAAGTACTTTATACAGATTTTTTGCTGAAATTACAATTATTTTACTATCTCTCTTTCCCCCCCAATAGTTTCATAGTAAGACCTACATATTCTTTCTCTGCACTAAGAAGCTGTTTAATAAATAAATATTGAACTGCATTTTCTGTAGTGGGCAGAGATGGAAATATGGGACCTGAAATTATCCCAACAAAAACCAGGACCTTAGGAGTTACAAAGTTAAAGATTATTTGCCTAAGTGTAAAAATGTTCTGGATAATCATTATATGATGATAGCTAAAAAATAAATAGTAATTTTAAAAAGGAAATTCATCATGTTATAAGAAAGTTTTCTCAGGGTTGTGAATAATGAAGTCCTTAAAATTTAGACCTTTCTGGAAAAGTGCTAATTTATTCTTAAAGAAAAATTTTCCATCTTAACCCTTTCCATACACCTTTTGTATATAAATTCTCTGAGAATGAAAAAATAATAAGACAAGAAAATAGACCCAAATCCACTTGTCATGCAGTTGTAAAGCTCTTACCTTGTGTGGAGAGCTCAGGCTGTGGAGGAAAATTGGAAAGCCCTGATTCTCTGTGCAGCCCATCACTGTTTGGCTTATCACACACATTCAACTGTGGCACAACTACATCTAAGCGACCCTCACAATTCTGTTTAATTTCTTCCTCTAGCACCTTGGAAGGGCTGGAAGGCCTATTCTCTGGGCCCTCATTCCCCTCCAGCAGAAAGTCACAAGGGTGTAGGCCCCCAAAGGCACTCTTTGAGTTCTTTTCCCTCCTAGATCTACTGATGCGCTTACTGGTTTTAGCTCTGCTTTGGTTAAAACGCTGCCACCGCTTTTTGGGTGCCACATGGTTTATATCATTAGATTCATCACTCAGGGAGCTTTCACTGTTCATTTCAGAGTCCAGCTCTAGGACTTCCCCGTTTTCAAAAGAGGGGCACTTTTCAGGATTTTTATCAGGGTCAGATTTTTTAACCATGGAATCAAAATGGACATCAGAAAAATGTGCACAGTCTTCACCTGTTAAATGTTCCATTAATTGAAGAGACTGCTTTCTTTTCGAATCTGCAGGCCTGCTGCTTAGAGACTTATTTACTGAATCTGGGACATCTTTGCATTCACTCAGTGCAGTCTCAATGGTCATACTGGGTAGTTGGTTTAGTTTCTTTTTCTTTTCTGATTTCAAGTCTTTGCTTTCTATAATGTCCTTTTCTCTTTGTGCCAAAAAGTCATCCTGCAGTTTGGATGACTTGGATCTCGCGCAATTTCTCCGAGTAATACAGTTTGCTCGACGTTTGCCAGAAGCAGTGAGCCTTCTTTTCTTAGTGAGTAATCCAGTTAAAGATCCAGATGGCTCTCGGATGAGAGAAGACTCACTCCCACCAGGGTTTTGACAGATTGAGTCCTGAATACAATCTCCATTTTTTTCAGCCTTATGAGTCAGGCTTCCTGAAACTAGGGACTTTGAGCCACCTGCAGCACTGCTGCTGGAACAGTCTCCAAGGCCAGGATTACGATAGGAGACCACATTTTGAGTGGTCATTAGCTGCTGTTCCTTAGTCTTACTATCATGCATATCTTTCAACATCATCAATAAGGTGCTGAATTTGTAATTTGGCTCAATTGGCAAACGACTTTGACCAGATGAAGAAGGAAAAAGTAAAGGTTTGTTTATTTTAGGTGAACCAGAGTCACTTATTTCATCATTTAGGGATCTATAAGACAGTTCTTTCAACTCTGACAAAACATGTTTTACAACAGCGGTTTCAATTTCCGCAGAATCTCTGGGTTTCTCATGCATGTTGCTCAGTAGTTTTAGACTATCAAGCTTTCCACTTTTGACAACACAGTCTACAGAAGACCCTTTCGAATCATTAGAACAGCACTTTAAGCTGAAATCCTCCTCTAAAACTGAGGAATCTACTGCAGTTGGGCTCTCTTTGTGTTTGCATTTTATACTTCTGGCTTTAGGCTGTTTGTTATGTTTTGATTGTAACAGAGGTTGATTACTAAGCCCACTCTTTACGAAAGCATTCTCATGGGATATGTTTTGTGGCAGGGTGTATTTGTTGGAAAGATTGTCGTTTCGAGCGATGATGGGCATTTTGGAATCAGAATCAGCACCTTGAGATTCTTCACTCCCAGGGTCAGGAGTTTTAGTACAATCTAACAAGTGGTCTAGGTGTGAACTAGTTTTTATAGACTTCTTTCTTGCTTTTACCCTAGTATTCTTTGTGTGATACCTGGAATATTGAAGCTTCTCATTTTTCTCCAAAGGTAACTCACTTTCATCTTTATCAAAAGATCCACTTATTTCTAGAGTACTTTCATCAGACTCAGAACTTTGGTCAACTGGGTCCAGATCACTGTCACTGCTCTCATCATCAGAGGTGGTCCATAAACTGGCTGAATCACTTCTCTTTTCCTCATCACCAGCACTGATATAGCACAGATGGGGTGACTTTGCACTATGAACCATACTGCGGAGAGGTTTCTTTCTCTCCACAGAACTGCTAGAAATCAAAACACTCTCAGGCAAACCAAGCAGAGAATCACAATTTGAAGTCTCAAACTCTTTTTTCATAGTGGTTTTCCCACGTGAAGAAAACAAGTAATTTGTGGTGGTGGTGTTGGATGCTGCTGTAAGACTGCTTGCTATTCTGCATAGTTCAGTAGAAGCCTGCTTATCGGACACATCTCCAGAAACATAATTCAGGCCAAGAGTCTCTGTCATCTTTTCCCTTCTTTCTTCATTATGAGCTTCAAATGGCATGCTGCTTTTTTTAATACTAGTCCTTTTGAGGCTTGTGGATCTCTTTCTGACTCGAGATTTAGTGCACGGCTTCACCTTTTCATCTGATGAGGTTTCAGAGTCAAAGGCTAGTGATTTCAGGCAGCCATTCAGTACTCGTTCATGCTCCGATTCAGGATCGTTTGTACAGTCCTCAAAAGGCATATCTTCTTCGCTGTCTAGTTTCGTTGAACTTCTGATACGCTTTCTGACCTTAAAATCCTTAGGAATATCTCGCTGCTCAGCAAGTCCAACGCTGGCTTCCCACTTACTCAAGATTTTCTTAGGAACCTTAAAATTTGAAAGAGGGAAGATAAAGAAAAAAGGTGTCATCACAAATCAAACAAAGTGAAAAAAAAAAAGCAATATCCAAATCTCTGAAATCAAAGTTTGTTATCCAGGGCGACACAATGAAGGAAGTAAATGAACAATTTTTAATATTATGATCTACTATGTAAAAATTGCTCTTATGTTAGCTTAACTTTTGAAAGGATAAGAAGATAAAAGAAGAAAAAAGTTCTCTTTAAAAGTTCTTCATTATATTTATAATTAAAGGTTTAGCTCTAAGATTATATTAAAATATAAAGAGACTAGGATAGTATGAACATTCATGGGTAGCACAGGTTCCCTCTTCCTCTCTCCCCCTTCACTTGAACCCTCATTCCCTCTCTCTAGATTCACAAGCTTTTCCCATGACTACAGAGCTAATCAACTTTAGATAGGGAAGTGCCATCAAGGAGAAAATATTGTTCTATCTATACAAAATAAAGTGAGGAGAGATCCTTTTTATTACTGATTCAGTGAAGTCAAAGCTATCGTTTTCTTTCCATGGTTCTCATCTATTTCTTGCTCTGTTCATCTCCTGCATGCATTTTCCCCCACAATGAGGCTTGAAGTAATAGATAAGCTAAATACTTTGAGAAATATCAAGAAAATCTCTTGCATCTCACTCAACACAATCCAAACGATTTCTTAATCTTCTGTGAATATAAAATGTTTTACCATATATAATCCATGTGATACTGAAATGCCCACAAAAAGATAAAGCATACCAGAAAGACTATCCATAGTATTCAGTGATCAAGATGGGGCCAATGCAAGATGAATCCTTGTTAAACCTATTATTATTACCCTGAACACTTCTTTCATAATAACTTGACACTAGTGATTACTTCTGAGATTCCTTAGAAGAAATAATGGCTATAAAGAGACAAGAGAGTGTACTTACAGAGAAAGGTGAAGGTTATCATTTAGAGTAAAAATCCTATTTTTCATCATTATAGTGACCACAACTTGTTATAAATCATAGAAAAATCTACACACAAAGGACTAAAGATAGAAGGGGGAAAAAAAATCTACATTGGATAAGAGGTGAAAGAGACTTTATTGATCACTTAATCTAGCTCCCTCTTCTTGAAGATGATATGACTAAAGCCTAAAAAAGTTAAGTCTTGCCAAAGATCATATAGGTAACAAGAGGTAATGAGAATGGAGGGAAAAAAATGGATTTATTCCCATGTTAAGGTATATATGAAAAATCCAAATTAGTTTACTGTGGTCACTTTCTCAGTTGGAACATATCAGCCAAATTCAGCATACTCTTCTGTTCTATTTATGGGAGAAAGAAGTAGGTAGGGGTAGTCCCAAAGCAGATATCCCAAGGGAAAAATTAAGCTATTCATTTGGTTAACACAAGCAGAAATAATCACAGAAAATGTAAGCAGTATATTTTAATTTTTAACTACTTAGGTAGTTTTGCACAATCTCTATTTAAGAATAAACTTTATATTTTGCTACAACTTAGTTTCATATGATACAACATGAGTATCAGATAATGGAAGTATGATATGATATAAAATAAAATGAATTTGCAGTCAAAAGAAATGAACTTAAGATCCTGATTCTACTCCTTATTTAATTTCATTTTCCTTATTATAATAAGTACACAGGACTACATGACTTCCAAAGTTCCTTTTAGCTAAATTCCATGATCCTATGGAAGAGAATATGCCCAGAATTTCTGGAAAATCAGGAAATGTCACCCTCAAACTAAAAATAACAAGAATAAGTAAAAATAATGGATGAAATAGCAACCTGTAAGAGTCAACTTTTAAGAATTAACTTTTAAATGTGTTGTTGATTTAAGGAATCTAATGTATGAGATTTTTCCAATTAGAAATCCAAGGGTAATCGTGGTCTGAATTAAGTCTGAAAAAACCAAAGGTCAGAGCTACAAAGACAAGAGTAATGTATCATCATAAATGAAATTGTTTAGGGAAAACAAGACTGGTAGACACAAGTATGTCATTTGCCAAAAAATATACTATAAAATACAAGGGCAGTTAGGTGGCACAGTAGACAGCATACAGACCCTAGAGTCAAAAAGACCTGAATTTCAAATCTGGTGACAGACAGTTGGCATTAGCTATGTGACCCTGGGCATGTCACTTAATCTCAACCATTTAGTTAAAAAAGAGAAAACAATATTCTGTAACACTTAATCAAGATAATTCTCCTGTCAGTAAATAATTCCAAATATTAGCTAATTCCTTCTGATGCTTTAA
This sequence comes from Sarcophilus harrisii, assembly GCF_902635505.1. Classification (NCBI taxonomy): domain Eukaryota; kingdom Metazoa; phylum Chordata; class Mammalia; order Dasyuromorphia; family Dasyuridae; genus Sarcophilus; species Sarcophilus harrisii. The sequence goes on along the minus strand of NC_045427.1, from coordinate 417,095,221 downwards.
TTTTAGGCTTTCCAAGCAACTTTCTATGAATGTTATTTTTCCAGGACAGCCTACTGAATTGGAATGACAAGCATCAAATATTTAACATTTCAACACCTCTAGGTATAATCAGAATCCTAGTGAAATGAAAATAACCAAGCAGACTTTAACTATGACATTACTGCTAAGATTAAAACAAAGTCCAAAGGTCCACAGCTCCCTGAAGGTGCATTCTACACACTGTCTTGTGAGCAGTAAGACTATTTTAGACAATTTAAATATGATGATAGAGAAGGTATTCCCTATCATCTATTTTGGGGAATTCAAATAGTTTTCACTGTATGAAGAGGAAATAAGCACAGGGATTTTGAAAAACACCTTTCAATTTAAGAACTAAGTTTGTTAAGTTTTGTGAAGTAGTTAAGAATGTAGGTAAATTAGACAAATAGTTATATGCATGTATGCATATACATAGCTATCTATTATATATGTACTTATACTGAAATCTACCCTTCCAAAATAACTGTCAAAGCTAAAGGACTTTTCAAAATTTAAGAATACAAAAGAAGGGGGGCAGCTAGGTGGCACAGTGGAGAGAGTACCAACCCTGAAGTCAGGAGGATCTGAGTTCAAATCTGGCCTCAGACACTTAACACTTCCTAGCTGTGTGACCCTGGGCAAGTCACTTAACCCAATGCCTCAGCAAAATAAATGAATGAATGAATAATTAAATAGAATGAGAAACAAAAATGTACCAATCCAAGAAAAACTACTTTCCCTATTGCACTACCTTCTTTAAAAATCTTTAAAAACATATTTTTAAATGAGCTATTTAGCAATGTAAACTGGGATGTATAATGAAAAAACAAACAAAAGAGCTTCTTCCTAATATATTGAAAGCTGTGGAGCACTCCTTTATTAAATTAGTAATTTCCATAATTCTACTTATAAAGAATTTTTAAAAAACTATAAAATTCATTTGTAAAATGAAAAGCTACAAATCTTATTTTGATGATGTATCTTACATGGGAAAATGTCTCCATCTTGTGGACTTTTAGGAAAATGCTACTATGACACCAAACTATTTCTTCACCTGTACAGACATGAGTCTTCTTTAAAATTACTACCAACAGAAAAGATATGACCTTGGGTTCTCCACAGACATATAATGTATGACAGGTCCTCCCCAAGCCAAAAAGAAAGGTTCAGGGATTAACTACCTACCTGTTGTGTAAGAACCAGCACTAATATGCCAGAATTAGCCACAAATTTTTATATCATAATTTATGAAAAAGTCTATAAAAGCATAAAGATGCCATGATCTATGTTAGTGCAAGTACTCTAAAGCAATCATAAATCATCTAAAATATAAAAAATAATTTGAAGATGGATAAATTTGCTTCCACACAGATATTTACAAGGGTATTAAAAAGTCCTAGAAAATTTCCTATCAGTTCCATTTAATTTAAATATCCACTCTTCTAAACTTCCAAAGGCTAGGAACTACCAGAACTATTAGAAAAAAGCAAACCTTTTACCTTATGTCTATAGCCTTTTTCTTTCTGTTTGCCTCTTCTCCTCAATACAGGAAGCTCTTCAAACTGATGTCTTCCTTCAAATAGGACAATCGATTTTCCTGCCACCCACGCTTTTTCAGAAGGATCTCCTAAAGCTTCCACGTAGTATTGGCGATAAGGCCTTTGGCTGGAAACTAGTGAAAGACATGTAACTGTTTTATCTCAAAAAGGTGAATGCTAAGCACAAGAAAATGATGAAAATTGCAAAAGCCTCATAACTAGTTAAAAATTCCATTTATAAAAAAAATTTCAAATAATTTTCTGAGAAAAGTCAGAAATATTCAAGTTAATTATTAAATACCCATTTATAAGTTATTTTTTCTAGAACTATGGGAGTGAAGTCTCTAGTCTTCAGGAGAAAACAGTTAAGTGAAGTTTACATTTACACATAAATAAGATACAAATGTAGAACACAGATTAAAGCTACCTAAAAAGTGCTAAAAGGAAAGGTACTACTCTTGGCCATAAGAAATGGATGGGAATTAGAAGAAAACACTCCAGAAAGAGACAATATTATGAGCAAAAGCTAATATACTGAGAACACAGAACAGTTTACTTTGGTTGTACTTATGAACAGTACTTATGAAAAAAAATAAATGCAGACAAGATTGACACTAGAGACAAGAGTTCTTTGAATGCTGTGTAGGCAATGGGGAACCACATATTCAAAGCAGGAAATCAAAAAAGAATACTTTTCAGTGAATAGGGAAGGATGAGAGAGAACAAAATAAACATCAAGAAAAGCATTGAATAAGAAACTGCTGTATATCACAGTATGCAAATGCTACATGACAACAAAAAGTTTAGATACAGATCAAAATAATCAAACTACAAATTAATAAACAGGCCTATACATTGATTCCTTTTACATAGTGTTACATAGTTTGTACTAGTGAAAAATTTCAGTAAGGCAATCATAAACATAAGAAATAACCAGCAATCAATGTATATAAAGTCTAAATAATAGCCTTTTTATAGCAAAATAGAAGGAATACCATCATCTTATTTTGTCATAGGATTCAACAGGCAAAAATGGATTTAGTTAGAAATTAAGAATAGAAGAAAAGGTTAAAAGTCACTCCAAAATAGCTTAAACTCCTCTTTAGGAAAGCTTAAAACAAATCTAGATATATGTAGCCAATCAATTTTGCTAAAACTAAAAATATATGTAGAGAAAGAGTAAAATGAAATTGGAAAAAATATGCTGGAGACAGACTGAATGACCTTGAACACAGCTAAAAACAGATGAACTAATAGAATTATTCTAGGATGAATAGATATAGATGAACAACAAAGATAAAGTGAACATAAATAATATTTATGCTAACCTTTTCACCTAATCACAAAGTTATATCACTTCCTTCTCAAATAATATTTTTTATAAATATTTTCTGAATATCTACTAAGTAGAAAACACCATGACAGAAGCTGAAGAGTAAGGATAATTAAGACAGGGGCTCTACCCTCAAGAAGCTTAAAATGCAGTAGATAAAACAAAAAGTACAGAAAAATCTCTACAAATGTTATAAATGCTCTGCTATGATAAAGGAGAAAGAAATTAGACTAGATGGGAGAAATATAAGAAGGCTTTAAGAAAAGATCTTCAAGGCTTAGCCTTAAAGACTGAAAAAAAAAAGTTAAAAAAAAAGATAGGAAGCACTGATTAGGAGAAAAAAAATCACAACAATATAGGCAAAAGAACAAGGTGTTATGTTATGGCAGCAATAGTATGTGCAAGGAAGAGATAAAGTGAAGTTCAAAAACAGCAAGGCAACAGAGAGTAAGGCCAAGTTTAAAGAATTTACTTTCCTTTGTAGGCAATGAGAATCTACTGACCATTCCAGAGCAAGTGGATTAATGATGTAAAAAAAATTAAAGTGAGGGAGGGAGAAGAAAGTGGAGGTAGAAGCTATTGCAATACGTTACTGGTAAAGCAGAAGCCAGAATGAGAAAGGTTGACTAGGTCATGAAGTGTCATGGGCACATAAATTAAGGTCTAGAGAAAGTTTATTTATTTAATATAGGGAGACCAAAACATTGCAGAAAGAGGTAGTAAGCCAGGAAAGTTAAAATGCAAGAGAAAGAGGATATATTGAAAGAAGCAAAGCTCTGGGTGACATAGAAAGTGAAACAATCAAAAGCAATTGGTGATAGGATTAGACTTGTGGGAGGAGATAAGTAGAATAGAAAAATGCTAAAGTATTTTTGTAGTTGAAAGCTCAGTATGAATAGCCTTAATCTCAGTAAAATTGAAGGCCAGATCATGTGGTCAATAGGAACATTAGGTCTAGACTTACTCTTTAACATATACTAAGCTGACAGATAAATATCAAGAATTATTAAGCAATAGTAAGAGCATTTGAGAACAAATATTTGCAGTGGACCAAATCATCACAGTATGTCATAAGGCAGCAAAAATAATAAACAAAAGAGGTTAGAGTAAGGAGATCTGAATTCTAGTCCTTGATTTGCCATTAAATAACTTTTCTGATCATGTGCAAGTTATATGCTCTTGGGGCCTTATATATCATCTTTAAGGTTCTATTCAGCTTTAAAATTCTATGATTATGTATAATCTACTATGATAAAATCAACAAATGTTTATAAGTAGCTTTTGAATCCCTCAACCTCTTAAGATTTCTCATCCATAAATTATAAGAATGGACTAGATGGCCTCTAATATTCCTTCCAATTCTAAATCTACAACTTTATGATTCATGGAGAATAGGGACAAACTATGAAATGACATTTTCTTTATTAACATGAACAGTTATTCTACTTTCACAGAATGATACAAAGTGGGAATATCTAAACATAAGACAGGAGATACAATATATAATGATAGTTGAATCAATTATTCTATTTTTTCTATTGTTATATTTTAAGCAAAAGGAATCCAAACATGACAACTCTGAAAAAAATTAAAAATACTATTTCTTTTAAAAAATAATTAAAAATTTAAAGATAATCTCCACTGCAGATACAAATAACTATAACTGTTTCCAAAATCTCCATAGCAATTGAAATAGTAGCCACACTGACAGGATTCATGTTAAAAAAAAAAAAAAATCAAAGATAGTTTTTAAGAATAGTTGCTTATTTCTTCATAATGTAAATTAATTAGTTTTGTGATCCTGGACATGTCACTTTGCTGGGTCTCAGTCTTCTTGCCCAGAAAATGACAAAATCATTTTAGATGATTTCTAATGCTCTTTTCAACTTTTACATTCTATTTTCTATATCCCTACTAACTCTGCTATTCTATTCTAACAGTCTGTTAAAAGGTCCCAGGCAGTTCTAATCATTTAAGGTTCTAGGGTCCTTTTCTTCTCTAATTTTCTATAAATAGTCTCCTAAAGATCTGATTATGTTTAGTTGAAATGAATGAAAAAACCATATAGTTTGTAGAAAAAGAAAGCAAACATTTTTTAAACCGGATTATTATTTTTTTTTTTTTTAAAGAACAAATCAGAGTGGAGGAAACAGGTTGAGCAGTTAGCAGTCTTCTGAAGAACTAAAACCTTTTTAGTGAAACAATTAGGGAGATTCTTTTAATCCATTTAAGAGTATGCTTATACAAATATGAGAATGTCTTCAAATTTTAAATTTTGTGGACATTACTTTTCCATATAATTACAAATTCAGAGTCACTAAAACCACACTCAAACTGAAAACAGGAAATGTTTCATCCAGAAAAGGGATTTCTTGTGTCTATTATTTCTACTTTCAAATTTCCCACCATACTTTCTGATTAAAAACTATTTTTTCTAAGCTAAAACATTCCTAAGAGGTCTTGAACACTTAAATTGAAAATAGTAACTACAATAAAATATGTCTTCAACAACCAAGAGAGTAATTTAAATGGTCATTAAGACAAAATCAAAGGAATATAAAATGCAAAAAGTTTTAGAATAATATTAATTTTTTCAGGTAAGTGGGAAACACTTTGAAAGGATCCCTTTTAGGCTAAGCAGATTTTTATATAGTAGTTTTCTTTAGCTGACATTCTGCACAATTAAATGTCTCTGGTACAAACTGGGAAAGCAGACACAATTTACTGTACCTGCATATATACTACACGCATGGTTGGGGAAAGGAAATAGGGTGGAAGTACTGCAGTGTTATCAAGTAAATCTACAACATGAAGTTAATAGAATTATAGGACATCACTGGGAAGATACAGTTACATTCATTTAGTCCAACCACTTCATTTTACAAAGCAGAAAACTGAGGCCTAAAGAGAGGAAGTGTTCTGTTTACAGTTACATAAAGTACAGGAGCTAGTTATCTGAACCCAGATCCTAACTCTAAACTTAGTTCTCCTTCAAATATTATACTCTATTTGATTCACAGTTCTTAGGAACTTAAGTATAAACATTAGTAACATTCTGAACAGATAAATTAAAAATTGCTCACAAAACAATTACACTAAATATCAACCTGAATACAATAATTTCAAGGGTATAACCCTTGAGATTCAACATACTAAGACACAAAAAACATAAAATGTTCATTTGATCAAAATGGGTTCTATTATGTATATAGGAAAAGTGAGGTGTCAGTTGACAATGACTACTTAGTTGTGTAACCTCACAGAAGTCATCTTATATTTACAGACAGGAGCATTTATTGGACAATACTCAGGAGACTGAAGGGGTAAGAGACTGTGTTACAGCTCCAATACTTACCAGTGATATGTCACTTCTTTTTATCTATAAAACGGGCATTATAATATTTGCAATACTTATATCACAGGGTAGGTAAGGACTTTATAAGCCTTAAAACACTATATAAATGTAAGGCTGTCATCATTACCATCATCTTTGAAAACTGCTTTATGTAAGTGAAATAATGCTTTGGACTCTACTGAGAAACTCAAATATTCTTTTAATTATCTTTTTAGTGGGAAAACAATAGATCACCATGACAAAATTTCATTCATGAAATACTAAAAAAACATTTCCTAGCAAACTATTACTTGTAGTTTAAAAGTGCAAATTCATCAGTCTCTAGAAAACTGCCTTGTAAAATCAACTATGGGCATTACCTTTCATTTTTGAGTGAGTGTTCATTAATGGATCGCAACAAATTCTGCTGGGCCACCATGGACGTCTGTTGAATTTTGCCCAGACAAGTTGTCCAACTCCGTATTTCAAGGGAGCAGGCTTTTTCTTGGGTTGACACTTTGGACAAACAGAACAGGGGCAAGTCAATAAGATGGAAATCCTTTTACAAAAACACTACTGAAAATAAAATCTGAATTAATGTAACCCTGCCCGGCTTAAATCTCAGAATATAATTGTGTGACACAAACAATACATAAACTATTTGGTTCATAACAATAATTATGTTTCAATATTTAAAAGAGCTATAATTTCATTTCATATGGGGACTACTACCTGCATCCCACTTCTTAGTTAAATGGTAACCTATTTACATCTTAGATTTAAGGGCCTTTAAAAAAATTCATCACCTTGCAACCAACCTGGTGACCAGATTCTCCAAACTTAACCTGGGACTTACAATTTATCATTAATACCATGTGTAATAGGTAGCTAGATGGGACAGTGAATTATGTACCAGTCCTGGAATCAGAACAACCAGAAGGAATGTAATTCTGCCCTCAGACAATTACTAGCTATGTGACCCTGGACAAGTCACTTAATCCTGATCCCCTGCCTCCCCTGCCCCAGCCATATGTGTAAATAGCTTGATCAGACTTGTCATAGCCTTCCAAGAATCCAGGCTTACTTCCATATCATGATTAAATCTAAATATATAGTATTTTAATTAATCAAGCAGTACTTTAGTTAAATGTAGGATATTTCATGGAAGCAGAAATAAGTTTGAATACTAGTCTAGCACTGTAATAAATTATGTACAAGTAACTTTTAAAAGTAAAGAAGCAAAACTTATCTCTGCACAAACCTTGATGCTTATTCACTGGAAAAATTACATTCCAAAAAACGTCAAAATATAATGTCTAATTGATTCTGTTCTCTTCCTCAAGAGTTTTACTGAGCAGAACCAGGAGAACATTGTACACAGTAACATTGTATGATGATCAACTATGACAGACTTTGCTCTTTTCAGTAGTAACACAATGATCCAAGACAATTCCAAAAGTCTCATGATGGAAAATTCTATCCACTTTTACAGAAACAACAATGGAGTCTGAATGCAAATCAAAGTACACGGTTTTCACTTTTTTTTTTCCCCTCTCATGGCTTATTCCTTTTGTTTTGATTCTTCTTTTTACCAAAATGACTAAAATGGAAATATGTTTTATAACATGATTGTACATTTTTTTATAAGCTATTATCAGATTGTTTGCTGTCTAGGGCAGTTGGGAGGAGATAGAGAAAAAAAATAGAAATCAGAACCTTATAAAAGTAAATGTTGAAAATTATCTTTTCAAGTAATAGGAAAAAATAAAATACCGGTAAGTAGAAAAAGTTTTTGAAACATGCATTCAAAGATCCAGCCCTAAAGTCTAAACAAAAACCAAAGAAGAAATATCCAGCCTCTCACAAAATGATCCTAAACATGAGAAATCTAATATTCTAGTACTAGAAAACATGGGGATCTATTCTTCATTCCAACAAGGAAATTCTGGTCCTTCCAATGTCAAGTGATAAGTAAAACATCTCCAGGAAAATATGATGAAATAGATCTACAAGTTTTTAAGTAAACCCACATGATGTTACTAAATTCCAATTACTTTCCAGCTTTAAACTACAAAAATATACTTCATTTTTTCTAATTTTAGAAAAGTTTCATAACTCCTCCAAAACTCTAAAGTTTTAGTCTATGCAACTTACTACAGTCAACAGTGGGGACCTGTGAGAGACTCCACTCTGTGACTATATTAAAGGAAAGGAAATGATGGTTAAAAAAGAAGAGGGACAAAAAGTTTTGCATTCATCAAAGCTCTATTATACCCCAACTATGGCCCAAGAAGTCTTCTAATATGTGCTCAAGCTATCTAATCACTCCTGAAAATACTCTGAAGAAATTCCTTTTTAAAATTAATCTGGAAATCAGTGACTCAATGAAAAACTGCAGTAATTTTTTTCTCTTGTTATTGGAATCAGATTCTAAAATGAAAGTGACTTATACAGGAATCCTCTCTAGAAGATAATGGCCAGTTGATCATCATTTCCCTCTCCTCTTGAACATATGAAGTAATAGGAAACACTACAAAATGCTATTTTGAAACATTTCTCAGTAAGTAAATATTAATTTGCTAGTAAATAATTATATATTAATGTATATTACATATAAGAAAATAAATTATGTAAAATAAAAATTATTAATTTATTAAGTACTTACTATATGCTAGACAATGTGATAAGTACTGAGAATACAAAGAAAGGCAAACAATTAACTCCTTAAGAAATTCAATCACATTGTTAGTGGAACTGTGAATACACCCAGCCATTCTGAAGAGTGATTTGGAGCTATGCTCAAAAAGTTATCAAACTGGGCTTACCCTTTGATCTAGCAGTGTTACTACTAGGCTTATATCCCAAAGAGATTTTAAAGAAGGGAAAGGGTCCTGTCTGTGCAAGAATGTTTGTGGCAGTCCTCTTTGTAGTGGCTGGGTGGATGCCCATCAATTGGAGAATGGCTGAATAAATTATGGTATATGAATATTATGGAATATTATTTTTCTGTAAGAAATGACCAGCAGGATGATTTCAGAAAGGCTTGGAGATTTACATGAACTGATGCTGAGTGAAATGAGCAGGACCAGGAGTTCATTATATACTTCAACAACAATACTATATGATGATCAATTCTGATGGGCGTGGCCCTCTTCAACAATGAGATGAACCAAATCAATTCCAACAGAGCAGTAATGAACTGAACCAGTTACACCCAGAGAAAGAACTCTGTGAGACGACTATGAACCACTACATAGAATTCCCAATCCCTCTATTTTTGTCCGCCTGCATTTTCAGAGTCCAACACTTTTTGTACAGCAAAATAGCTGTTTGGACATGTATACATATGTTGTATTTAATTTATATTTTAACATATTTAACATGTATTGGTCAACCTGTCATCTGGAGGAGAAGGTGGGGGGAAGGAAGGAAAAATTGGAACAAAGGATTTTGCAATTGTCAATGCTGAAAAATTACCCATGCATATATCTTGTAAATAAAAAGTTATAATAAAAAAATAAATATAAATGAAAATAAAAAGAAATTCAGTCAAATCATTGAAGTACCATTCCACACCTCTCAGACTGGCTAAGGTGACAGGAAAAGATAATAAATGTTGGAGGGAATTTGGGAAAACTGGGACGTTGTTGGTGAAGTTGTAACATGATCCAACCATTAAGAGAGCGATTTGGAACTATATCCAAAGGGCTAGGAAACTATGCATACCCTTTAATCAGCATTACCATTACTGGGTCTGTATTCCAAAGAGATCATAAAAAAGGGAAAAGGACTCACATGTGCAAAAACGTTTGTGACAGTCCTTTTTGTAGTGGTAAGGAACTGGAAACTGAGTGGAGTTCCTCTCTCAGGTAGAGAATGGCTGAATAAGTTATGACATATGAATGTAATGGAATATTTGGTATGATGATCAAGTAAAACTGATGGAACTTAAATGTAGAAGAGCGGCCCTGAAAAGTTAAGAGACTGAATTACTGGTTACAGAGAAGCTAAAATTTTAATCCAGGTCCTAAGGCTCCAAATTCCGGAAACTTTCCTCACTGTATCTCATTGTCCATTCAAATGTGGGCTCTACTCTTATTATCTGTATGACTGAAAGAAATCACTCAATTTCTTGGTCCTCATATTACTGTTCTGTAAGAAATGACCAACAGGATGATTTCAGAAAGGCCTGGAGAGACTTACACGAACTGATGCTAAGTGAAATGAGCAGGACCAGGAGATCATTATATACTTCAACAACAATACTAGATGATGACCAGTTCTGATGGATCAGGCCATCCTCAGCAACGAGATCAACCAAATCATTTCTAATGGAGCAGTAATGAACTGAACTAGCTATACCCAGAAAAAGAACTCTGGGAGATGACTAAAAACCATTACATTGAATTCCCAGTCCCTATATTTATGCACACCTGCATCTTTGATTTCCTTCACAAGCTAATTGTACAATAATTCAGAGTCTGATTCTTTTTGTACAGCAAAATAATGTTTTGGTCATGTATACTTATTGTGTATCTAAGTTATATTTTAATATATTTAACATCTACTGGTCATCCTGCCATTTAGGGGAGGGGGTGGGGGGGGGTAAGAGGTGAAAAATTGGAACAAGAGGTTTGGCAATTGTTAATGCTGTAAAGTTACCCATGTATATATCCTGTAAATTAAAGGCTATTAAATAAAAAAAAAAAAAAAAAAAAAAAAAAAGGAAAAAAAAAAATTTCTTGGTCCTCATTTTCCTCATGTGTAAAATAATGAGGCTATGTGGAAAAGAGTTAAAGGTTAAATCATCTCAAATCTCTTCCACAATCATTATAGAAGTCTATTTCCTGTGTCACTCATTCCCACAGGATTTTTAAAACTTTATTATTAAAAAATTTAGAAAGGTTACTTACTTGACACACATGTATTTGTAAGTATTTCACTTATACGAAGTCTTGGAAATAGAGCAAAGAAAGAACTATGGGAATCTCCAAGTAACAATTCAAGGAGACAAGCCAGAATTCCTGGTATATGGCCAAAACCTGGGGCTTTCAGTTCTAAGTTCCATTTTGCAAGTACAAAAACTCTGGGATTGGGGTCATGAGCCTAGACTTGAGGGAAATGGAAGGACAGACTGCAGCACTAGGAAAAATGACCCCTTTTCCCTATCTTCCACAAACATAAACAATGGTTACAGAAACCAAACAAGCTAACATTTTCCCCCACTAGCAAAACTTGGCTAAACATAAATCCATAAGAAAAGTTCTGACCCCAAAAAATTTCTGGCGAAAAAAGCCTATTTTTGAACACAAAATATTACAGAAAGGAATGTTGACAACTATCTTTACATGTATTATAGAAAAATAAAAGTATTTAAGAAAAAATAATCTGAAAATAAAAATAATACAATTTTAAAAAGGAATTTAACAAACCAACAGAACATCTTGTACTTTATAAGGATAAAGTTTATTGAATCCACAATTTAAAAAAAAAATTTACTTGCAAGTAAAAGAAAAGGAATCTTGTAGTTCTGCAATCCACAGCAGTATTTTTTTTTGTATATGATTTTCTAATTTCTCAAAAATGTATAATATCTTTACTCTGAGGGCATTGCATTATTAAATAAAAAGAAAAAAGAAAAGAGTCCATTTGTTAAAGTAAGATAACTATGAAAAATATACCCTGTTCCCAAATTATCAAAGATGACAAAAGATGGTCAATCAGGTCAAGAAATGAAAGGTAGATAAAGAAGTGAAATAGAGTTCATCTTCAAAGGAAGACACTTTAGTTTAAAAAAAAAAAAAGCTCCTATAACAAAGAGTAATATAAAATGGCTCCCTGCCTACAGAGAATTTATAGAAGAACTCAAAAAAAATTTCAAAAGTCAAATGAGAGGCATTCAGGGAAAACCAAAAATAAATAAATAAATAAAATAATAATAGCCATCCAAAAAAAAGAAGATTATGAAAAAAGAATTAACCAACTAGAAGAGAAGGTATAGAGTCTCAAAGATGAAAATAATTCTTTGACAATTAGAATTGGACAAGGGGAAGCCAGTGAAACTATGAGAGACCAAAAAATGACAAAACAGATTATAAAGAATGAGAAAATAGAACAGAATATGAAACTTCTTATAGGGAAAATAACAGATCAGAAGAACAGAACAAGAAAAGAAAATATAAAAATAATTAGACTGCCAGAAAATTGTGACCAAAAAGAGATTCCTGATGCAAAAATGCAGGAAATAATCCAAGAAAATTGTCCTAGAGTGATAAGACATGAGGGGAAAAGTAGAAGTTAAAAAAAAAAAAAAATCCACTGATCACCACCTCAAAGAGATCCTTTGTGAAAAACACATAGTAATATTATTGTTAAATTTTGAAACCCCCAAATCAAAGAGAAAATTTTGTAAGAAACAAGAAAAAAACAATTCAGAAACAATCAGAATTGTACAAAACTTAGCAGCTACAATAAAAGACTGCAGTTCCTAAAATCACATCTATAAACAATCAAAAGAACTAGGCCTACAGCCAAAAATATTATATCCAGCAAAACTATAATTCTGAAAGAGAAAAAATGGACATTCACTGAATTTGCAGATTTTCATGACTATCAACCAACCATGAACTTAAGAAAATTTACCATATAAGAGCCAACATCAAAGATCAATTTTAAGAAACTTAACATGTACAAATTGTTTGATTTTTTACATGGGAAAAATATACAATTTGTTTAACATTCACATCAACAATAGGGCAGCTCAAAAGATTGGCCATATTTATGGGTTAAAATATTTTAAAATGTTATACAAATGAGGTGTAGAGGAAGAATAGACACAAAGACATTAGAAAGGGGAGGAGGCAAACTTATAGTTCTGAAAACCAATTCACATCGGGAATGGGTTCAATAGCAATGTTCTCTTTTATTTTTCTTTATTGTTTTGTAAACCTTTTCTGTCTTTTTTTTTTTTTTTTTACTGTTTTTTCAAATGAAATACATTTTAAAATTTAAAAAAAAAAAAAAAAAAAGTGAAATGGAGTAGAGCCAGATAAGTAGATGTGAGAATCATGAGTAAGAAATAATAATTAATATATGGGACCTGAAAAGATCACCAAGCTAAATAGTGTAAAGAAAAAATAGCGTAGGATATAAGCCTGGGGGACACTTACGGTTAGTATGCATAACCTGTATGGGAAGCCTCTTTGAAGATTTTTCCTTACTTTCTTTCCTAATCCCAAAGGGAGAGCTTTTCCTTGAATCATTTTGACACTAAGCAACACATATACTACATAACACAGTATTAAATGATCTGGCTCCTACTGCTTTAAATTACTGTTTCATTTATCTTTAACTAGAAAAGAATCTCCTTTGAAGTAGAAGGTATGTGTCAGAATTGTCCTATATTCTCAGTGTCTTAAGTACCTAAAGGTCATAATATGTGATGGTAAATTAAGACTCCAAAGAGAAGGAAAGAGGCATTATCATTATCATCCAAGTAAAAAAGGTGTGTTCAGATGAATCAAGATCTATTTTTCCCCCATATGCAATGATTGCAGAGTCTAGGGCAAAAATCTAAAGAAATACAAAACAATACAATAAAAAAGAAAAGAAAAGAAAAAAGTTGGTGATGATAAAGAAAGGTTACTATATACTATCCTGTCCTAAAAAGTGTTAAAATCTGCACTGACATGAACTGTGAAATCATGGAGTCACAACCTCCCTGAGGCTATTTTTTCATCGTAAAAGTGGAAAAGACCTTTGCAATTTTTTTTTTTTGTGAAATCCAATAAAAATAATGGATATAGATTAAGTTCTAAACTTTAGAGAACTATGAAAATCAGATATTATTATTATTAAGCTTATTAATAATATATTTGTTTAGCATTCATTTTAAAGTTTACCTGGAGCAGGGATACAACACTGGTCCTGGAATCAGGAAAACCTGAGTTCAAATCTAGCCTTAGATATCTATCAGCTGAGCAAGTCCCTTAATTTCTCTGACCTCTAAGGGTTTGTATTGTGGATCAAATGAGAATATTCGTAAAGCATTTAGCACAGTGTCTAGCACATAGTATAGTAAATGTTTATTCTTCCTTTTTTACTACGTAATGCAGACTAGAGAGAAAAAAAGATCTGTTAAGGGATATGAAATGGTCAGAACTTTTCTCCTCTCTAAGATTCAATATCACATTTCTAAAAATGCTCTCTAGAGAGGGACTGAATCAGAACCAAAGGATATGGCATTATCTGAGTCAAAGAGCCAATCTTAAAAAACATTAGGAGTTTAGGATTCTCTTTCTCCACAAGGAGTGAGAAAGGGTTGGGAAGATGGATTTAAAAAAAAAAAAAACTATACTAAAGAACAGCTACCAAAATTTATTTTTAAAAAGGACCTCAGATTAAGAATCCCTGCTCGAAGTTTTGTACCTTCATGAAGTACAGACCTGTGTTAGTAGTTACTTGGCTCACAAGGAGTTATTTAACCCAATAAAATCACAGGTTTGAATCCCTTCCCTACTCTGCCATTCTACCCTAACAGTAGAAAACCAAAGATAATAAATATCTTCTAGGCTCCTCATCACAAACCTAGAAATCCCTATAAAATTTTAATTTGGGGGGGGGGGAGGAGAAGGGGAGGCCATATTAAAAAACAAAACTAAAATCACATCTTTTATTAATGTCTCTCATTTACTAATACTGGTTTAAAAATAAACCTTTAACCTCTCTCTTTTTTGGGGAGAAAGGTATAGGGGAGTTGATAAAAGGAAATTCTGCTAGACTTTGTTTTAGGAAGATATTTCATTCCAATTGGAGTATAACCATTTAGAAATTCTCTCTCTTTCATTTTTAAATAAATTTGGTTATGTAGTCAAAGTGAAGGACAACCCAAGAGCTATATGCTACACCAGTATGTACAATTTCAATACAGAAATAAAAAAAAAACAGAAGAGGACCTTCAGCACACTGCCCAGGTCCTCTTTGAAGGAGATTAAACTTAGGGGCAAGTATCCCACAAAATGAGATGACATAGAAGGGCTTTGATCTACTGAAGCAGAGAATGCCTACAAATAGCAATGCTATCACAGAACGAAATAAAATAATTAGGCATGATTTTATAACTATAAATGAGTTATATAAACAAGGTAAAGAGTAGTAAATGGTGATTCACAAATAGGAAGAAATCTCAAAAACCATCTAATTCAAACTAAAGAATTCTCTCTACAGCATTCTGACAAGTAGTCTAGCCTTTGCTTGAAGACCTAGTGTGTTAAGAAAATCCACTCTCTTCCAAAGACCATGATACTTTGGGGCAGCCATAATTCTGTAAAGATTTTCTTGACACTGAGGTCAAAACCTCTCTATCTTTTATCCACTGCTCCTAATTCTTCCCAAAAGGCCAAGCATATTAAGTTGTATTAATTACTAACATGACAACCTCTCAAATAGTTTCAAATAGTTGAAAACATTTATATCTCACTTAAATTATCTCTTTTCTAAGCCAAAAATCTCCAATTTCTTTAGTTGATCCCTCACATGGTATATGATCTTTAGTCTCAGCTTTTCTAGAAAGATTCACTAATTATTCCCAGGAATTCAACTAGAACAAGGTCTTAAGACATAAATCCTTCCACCAAAGTCTTATTCCCATTTTTCCTTAGGGGAGTTCTTTCTCAACCTGAGGTCTCAAAACATTGACAAGTTCTTCCAAGTATGAAAGCTTTAAATATGGGCTTTGCAAGGGACTAATATGCCCATTTTCCAAAAACCTGATTACCTAAGTGCAGAAAAGGTTATTAACAGAAGGTTTAACTAAAAAAATTGATGACATTTTTGGCTTAAAAAAAAAACAAAAAAAAAACCCATGTAACAGTTTAAAACATATAAAAGTCTTATAAGAACAAAAAAGTTGAGTTCTATCAGATTAGAGCTAATGAGATTAGTGCTAAAATTTTTGTTCCACCACAAAACACTTTTACTTTAATGAAATCTTAAAAAATTAGGATTTGGGGTTCCTAGGCATCAGTTTTGTGAAGAGATATGAAAATTCAATTCACCATATTCAACACATTTTTTAAAACCAACTTTTGAAGTGGCATAGTACAGAAAGTCCCCAACATAAGATCAGTAGAGATTTACAATCATCAGAATACTGTCACAATACTGGGGATCTACTTCTTAGTTTATTTATCATTGAGAAGAACTCTTTTAGATTAATTCCTCATAAAATGACACAATGCAAAGGACATAGATTGCAACCTTCCTGACAGGTTGATGTGAGAGGTATCCTAGTTTTAACATATGTAAAAAAGTCACAAGTAGTAAGATCATAAAATCATGGACTGAGAACTAGAATAAACCTCATTTTTTACTGATAAGACAAGAGAGACTCGGAAAAATTAATTACAATTAGAATTTACAATTAGAATACTAATTCTACACTACATATACAACTTTCCACTATGTGAAGATAACTCATCTTACTTCTTTGTTCCAAACATTCAACTTCAAGCAAACCTCTAAAAATGTAGTGTTTGCACTTAGTGGTCCTTTGCATAACCTGTTCCTTCAAACCCTCAAGTTTTGATTTTATGAATATGCCTAAAAGTGTTATGCCTAAATGGTTGAATTTTCATGGTTTCACAATTCATTTCTTTTTCTTTTTTGTAATATGTAAATGATTTTTATATTTCTATGAAGAACTTATACACTGTTCAAAATCAATTAACATATCCATGCATTGTTTATCAAGTTCACCATCAAGATCATCCCTCTCTAATATATTTCAGTCTTTTCTCTGAAGAATCATCATTTTAATAGCATTTTCTATTTAGCAATAGCAATTTAGCAAAATAGCAATATTTTGATATGGACTGTTGAACTATTTTGGTTACTAATGTAATCATACAGGGTAGACATAGTGGCAATAAGATAATACTACTGATTGCAATAGATTCATACCATAAAAATTGCTTCCACCAAGTATCTTAGAAACAGTTATCACAGAACAGACACAATTCATTTCTAAGGACAAGAGAGTCTTTATTATAGAGCTAGGTCCTCTGATACCCTCTAGTTCAATTCTTCACTTTATTACTATACCCTCATTATGTTACATACTCTCTTCTTATATCAACTCCTGAAAAATATTAACTAATTTCCACTAAGTGCCTTTAGCTATTTAAATTGAAAAGCTCGAAATGAAACATTTTGGGATTGAGTTAGAGAATGTATAGGCTGAAGTTAATTCTAGAATTTCAATTTTAACCTCCTCTACTCTAACTTGTAAGTCAAAAATAGATTAGGCCAGATAACTGCCAATCCTAATTCCAATTGATATTTTGCCACTTATAAGAAAATGCTTAATTCATTACCAAAAATGTTGGTATTCTTATTTAGCAAAAAAAAAAAAAAAAAAAAAAAAAAAAAAAAAAAAAAAAAAAAAAAAACAAAAAAAAAAAAAAAAAAAAAAAGCTAATACCAAAATGTCCAAAAAAACCCTTGGTTTCTATTTACCAAGATCATTTAACAAAAAGTTAGACAAATATATGTTTCCTTCTTCTAAAAAGATTTAGGAATAATGGTCCTATATATTGGGGACTAATGCAGAAGGGCACTTCAGAAACTGAATAGGAGTTTCAAAGGGCACTAATTTTCATCCATCATGTGCTGCATATTGATTAAGAATCTGAACACCTAAAGTTATCATCATTCTGATGTTTAAGGTTTTAAGAAAATATCAATTTCTCTAGCCCAACAGCTTATATGAACATTCTTATCAATGCTATCATTTCTTATCACTACAACTCAAAATCTACTAAGTGCTCGATTGTTCATACACCAGTAAGGAATAAAATTTAAATGATTGCAAGATAAGTTACAATTATAAAATGATACCAAGTTAAATTTAATAGAAGCCAAAATTCATAATGCAAAACTTTAGTAAAGGGTCAATATGCTGTCAATCTGTACTTGCTTACTACCATTTGTGGGTGTGATAATGGTACAGTATACCGATATCAACAGATGTATTAACTTTTTTAGGAGTGCTGATTAAAATGGACAAAAGGAAGAAAAATTCAGATGGAAATATTGCCACCACAAAAAAGTCTTGTTATTACAATAGAATAAATATCTGACATAACTGTACAATATGAACATACTTACATTAACTCTAAAATAGGACAAGATATCAGAATGCCTGTTATCAAAAATATTACAAAACATGCAGATGAAATAAAAGAAAAAGACCAAGTTACATCAGCTATTTGTGGTTTGCAAACAAAGACAAGTGAAAAAAAATGTTATACTAGAAATGGAGCAGTTGCATTCCTTTTGGTATGCCTATCATTCATGCGTTTAAGACAGCAAAAGAAATAGAGGAGAATAAAAAAACCTTTTTACTACAAGTCTTGGTTGACTGGACTGCTTTAAAAACTAAGTCCAATTGCATAATGGCAGCCAGATAGTATACAGGACAGAGCACTAGACTTGAATTTAAATTTGGCCTCAAAAATTTACAAGCTGCAGCATGACCCTGGGCAAGTCCCTTCACCTGTTTGCCTCAGTTTCTTCATCTGTAAAATAATAATAATTACACTTAACTGTCAGAATTGTTGTGAGATCAAATGAGATGATAATCATCAAGCATTTAGCAGTGCCTAATATGAAGCAAGTGCTACATATTATTATTATTGTTAAAAATTACTTTCAAGGCAGTCAATACAGATACGGACGAGGTAGCTAAGTATACTAATGTTTGGAAAAAAAATAATCAAAGGTGAATAACAATGATTTTTAAAATGGATGAAACAGGCTTATTCTGGGAAAGGACACTTTCTAAAACATTTTGAAGAAAGCAAAAAAAAATTCAATATAGATTTAAATTGTTTAAGGATGATCTAACCCTTTTATTGGGAAATACAGGAGGCAATTTAAAATTAATACCAATTTTTTTATGTATCTCAAAATCCTCTCATTCTGAGAAGATATAACTGATCATTTCCAATTTTTTGATGATCAAATAAGAAAGAATGGGGGACCAGAGGTGTTTCTGAAAACTGATTTTCAACTGTTAAAAAAAATTATGATAAGGATAATATGTTTACTAATCCTAGAGCATAAGATTCTAGGATCATGACCCAGATCCACCAACTACATGATCTATTATGTGAGAATGTGAATGCAATGATGGATGATGAGGATGTGGATAAAGCTCTCAATCCACCAGGGATGTGTTAATATTTAAAGAAAGAGAAGATATTTCAGTCTAAAATTGCTAAAATATTTTAAATGTCAATAATGACATTTTTTGATCATATGGGTATTCAGTAATTTGTTTTTTAATTTTGTTTTCTCAGATAGGTAGGGAAAATTTTTTCATAGCAAGTTTCTCTGATAAAGGTTTCATTTCTCAAATATTTGGAGAACTGAGTATTTTAGAAGGACAACTTCCCAATTGATTAATGATTAAAGAATACAAAAAGTTCTAGAAGACGAAACTAAAGCTACCAATAGTGCCATAAAAAAAAATAAAAGCTCTAAAATTACTATTGAGTAGAAAAATGCAAATTAAAACAACTCGGAGGTATCATATGACACTTATCAGGATGGCTAATATGACATAAAAGGAAAATGACAAAAGACCAGAAGGGATGAGGAAAAATTAAGGACACTAATTACATTGTTGGCAGAGTTGTGAACTGGTTCAACTATTCTAGAAAATAATTTAGAACTATGCCCAAATATAAAACTGTGCATGCCCTTTGACCTAAGAATATCATTTTACTACGTCCATATTCCAAAGATATCAAAGAAAAAGGAAAAGGAATCATGTACAAAAACATTTATATTAGCCCTTTTTTGTGATTGTCAAAGAAGTAGTAGAAGTACCCATCAATTGAGGAATAATTGAACAACTTGTGATATATGATCATGAAGGAATACTGTTACGCTTTAAGAAAGGATGAGCATGATGGTTTCGTAAAAAACTGGTAAATCTTTTATGAAGTGATGCAAAGTGAAGTGAGCAAAACCAGAATGCCGTACACAATAATAGCAATACTAATAATGATCAACTTATGAAAGACATAGCCACTTTGACCAAGACAATTCCAAAACATCCATGACGAAAAATGCTATCTACCTCCAGTTAGACAACTAATGAAGTCTGAGTGCATACTAAAGCATTTTTCACTTTATTTTTCTTGAGGTTTTGGGATATTTGCAACATGGCTAATATGTAAATATATTTTGCATAACTTCACATGAATAATGGATATAATGCTTGCATTCCTTACTTGGGATGACTGAGCAAGTGACTTGTCCAGTGTCATATAGATAGTAAGTGTTAAGTGTCTGAAACCAGATTTTGAACTTAGGCCCTCCTAACTCCAGGGCTGGGGCTCTATCTACTGCACCATGTAGCTACCCTTTTGCTTGCATTCTAAAGGGAATAAGAAGGGGCAGGAAGGAAGGAGAGAATTTGGAAAAATTAAAGCTTACAATATTTTTGAAAAGGTAATTGGGAAATATTTAACAAAATAAAAATATATTTTTAAAAAATGTTTGCTTTCAATAATTATTACTTGTAATAAATTTGAATTAGAAATAAATTTGCTATAATTTTCTGTTGTAGTAATAAACAGATAAACTTATTTAAAAATTTTTCATTGCATATTTGTATTCGCTACTTAACCACATGTTTTACATATAATTATTAACTTTGAATGATGTGAGCATAACAGAAATTACCATCAATTAGCTTTAATCTGCAGAGTTAACTAGTGGTGTTAATGTTGAGATAATCAAATAAACTTAACCCAGGGTCCTGGGTTGCTTTAAGTCCAGAATTCTGAGCAAAACAGAAGTTTGCTGCCTCCCTAAGCCTCCTCCTTTTCTAGGAAACATTCAGAGAGATAGATACTCTTTTCTTGGATAACTAAGACCCCTCTTAAAGCAATGGCACCAAATAAAATGGTAATATTAGCAGGAAAAAATATAGTCATTAGGTGGAGAATTAAAAAGTCAAAAGACCACAGCACCATATACTTCTATTTGGAAGTGACTCTAGAGGTCATCTAGTTCAACCCTCTCATTTTAGAGATGAAGAAATTGAATCCAGAAGTTTAAAGACTTCATCCAAGTCACAAAGGTGATTAATGACAAGAAAGAATTTAAACCCAGGAATGAAGATGACAAATCTATTCCCTATTCCACACCATTTTATTATCCTACAGGTAAAAGAACATGAAGCACATGAACTGAGCAGTACATGGTAAGTATATTTGGCAAAGTCTGGGGACACATTCTAGTTCTGCCTTTGTAAATGATTCAATATAAAGTCACTACCTGTTTCTTTACATGTAAGATGGAAACAATGCCTGCACTCTTCACTTCACAGGGATAACTTCCTGGAAAGCACTGTCTAATGCTTTCCATAACAATATTTTTATTATTATGCATTATGGTATGCTTATTACCATAAAATGGTAATATTACCTATAAGATGATCAGCTAGTAAAATGGAAAATAGCATGTATATTTGGCCCAAATACAATAAAGTTCCTTCTAATCTCACCGTTCTATACAATCTATGAATTTTTTTTTACTAGTTCCTTATATTTGTGTAACCCTCATATAAGCCATTCAATCTCTGAATGTATCATTTCTAAGTGTCAACCACATACAACATAATTTACTCCTTTGATCACAAAATTGAGAGAAACTTCTACCTCCTTAATCCAAGCTTTTCATTATACTGAAGAGGAAACTGATTTGTCCACTATGGTTATATAGCTAGGAGGAAGGAGAGAGATGACTAGAATCTGAAACTTTCAAATCCAAATCCAGGACTTTCCCCATGATCTCACAATGACCTTAACTCACCATCTTTCCCAGATGGTATTATTTTTGGAGATTCTCACTCTAGAAGAGCCTAGCTGCTCAAAAAGGGGACAACAATGTCTACAGAAGAGATATAGGCTCCCATGCCAAACTATGCTTAGGGGTTTTTAAAGTTCAATTAGTGGATAGTTCAATAAAGTTCAATTAGTGGATAAGTGGATAAAGTTCAATTAGTGGGTAGTGGATATCTTGATTTGGTGAGACCGTCCTATAGATATCTTGTATGTACATAGCTGTTTGCATACTGTCTCTTCCATAAGATTTTCACTTTTTGAGGGCAGAAATTGATTTGTCTTTCTTTGTATCCATAATGCTTAGCACACATTGCTAAACAATGACTTGCCATTAGCCATTAAACTAGCTATGAGGGGAAAAAAAAATTCATTTCTCTGAATCTCAGGTTTTTCATCTGTAAAATAGACCAGACTGTCCAAGTCCTATTTATCTATATAGCTATATTCTGTGCCATGCCAGTCAAACTGCCAAAAATCTATTTCATAGAGCTAAAAAAATAATAACAAAATTCTTCTGGAAAAACAAAAGATCAACAATATCAAGGCAATTAATGAAAAAAAAAATGCAAAGAAAGGTAGTCTAGCCATACCAGAACTCAATCATCAAAACTTTCTGGTAATAACAAATAGTGGTAGATCTACGGAACAGATTAGGTACACATGACACAGTAATAAATGACCATAATAATTTAGTATCTGATAAACCTAAAGACTCTAGCTTCTGGAAGAACTTCCTATTTTACAAAAAGCACTAGGAAAACTGGAAAACAGAATGGCAGAAACTAAATATAGATCAACATCTTATACTATACCAAGATAAGATCAAAATGGGTACATGATTTAGACATAAAGATTGATACTATAAGCAAATTAGGAAACCAACACAGATTACATGTTAGATCTATGAAAAAGAAATTTTGACAAAACAAGGAAGAGCATAATGAGATATTTTAAAATATATTAAATTTTAAGGTTTTTGCACAAAAACCAATGCAACCAAGATCAGAAGGGAAACAGAAAGATGGGGAACAATTTTTATACCAAGTGTCTCCAATAAAAGCCTCATTTCTGAAATATATAGAGGACTGAGTCCAATTTATAATACAAGTCATTCCCCAATTGATTAAGTGGTCAAAACACATAAATGGGCAGTTTTCAGATGAAAAAAAGAAAATCAAAAGCTATCTACAGTCATATGAAAAAATGCTCCAGATCACTATTGATTAGAGAAATGCAAATTAAAACAATGCTGAGGTCAACCTCAAACTTATCCGATTGGTTAACATGACAGAAAAGGAAAATATAGATGATATGAGAAAATTAGGGCATTAATACACTGGTGGTGGAACTATAGATTGATCCAACCATTCTAAAGAGCAATTTGGAAAGATGTTCAAAGGGCAATCAAACTATGTATATAACCTTGGATCCAGAAATACCACTACTAGATCTATTATCCTAAAGAGATCATAAAAAAGAGGAAAGGACTTACCAATGTGTACAAAAGTATTTATAGCAGATTTTTCTGTGGTGGCAAAGTAGAAATTGCCTATCAACTAGGGAATGGGGGAAGAAGTTTTGTTATATGAATATAATGGAACACCACTGTGCTATAAGAAATGACAAGCAAGCAGATTTCAGAAAAACCTGGACTTACATGAACTGATGCAAAGAGAAGAGAGCAGAAGTAGAATTTTGTACACAACAATGTGAGATGATCAACTATGAATATCTTATGTCATTTCAGCAATACAATGATCCAAGACAATTCCAAAGGATCATGATAGATAACACTATCTACATCCAGAGAAAGAACTGGTAGAGCCTGAATGCAGATAAAAGCATATTATTTTCACTTTCTTGATCTTTTTCTTGTTTTTTCCCCCATTTAGTGTGTTCCTTCTTTTGCAACATGACAAATATGGAAATAAATTTCATGACTGCACATATATAACCTATATCACATTGCTTATCTTTTTAGAGATGGAGATGGTTAAGGGAGAAAATTTGAAACAACATTTTTAATAAATATTAAAAATTGTCTTTACACGTAACTGGAAAAAATACTATTTAAAAATAAATTGAAATAAATAAATATATGTGGCTATGAATCACTAAAATGTAACCTTCAGAAAACCATGTTCAATAATCATTCCTCCGTTCCCTTCTTTCTCCTCAGTCACACCAAAAACAAACTACAAACAACCTGTAAATTTCCATATATATGTCCCTATAGTTCCATATTATAATCAGGCCTCAAATTCATGAGGCCTGTCAACCACAGAACCAAGACTAGTCAGGCCTGGAAGTAGCGTTCATTAATTATCTAATTATTTTATATTTATTTTACAAAGCCATCATATAAAGTAAACAAAGCAAGGCTTATTCCCACTGCACAAAATGAGAAAAGGGAGATTAAGGGGAAGTGACAACCAAAATTACATGACTAATGAGAAATAAGACCCGAGTCTTCTTTTTTTTAATGATTTATCATCCATCTCTATTTTGCCTAAAACAACTAAAAGGAAAGTAAATAATTATCCTCATATGTCTCAGCTATAGTCCTATTTTTCTCATACTAGTAAAAAATGCTTTAGAAAAGACACAATTGGACAAAAAGGAAATAGAGATCAAGTCTGGATTATATCTTTGATCCAATTAAAAGCTACCTTCTGGGAGAATTCAAAGTTAAAGAACATAGATAATTATTATCGAATAAACAAGAAATGGGCTAGACAGACAGCTCAGACATTAAAAAGGAACCTAAGTCAATAGATACAAAAGGCAACCAAAAAGGAATAGAATGGTGAAGCTAGAAACCAAGAGATTAGCATCTGTTTGGATAACAGGGACATTCATCCTAGACCCCAGTTTGGTACTCAAACAGGAGAAAAGAGGACAGTTAGATGGCACAGTGGAGAGAGCACTGACCTTTAAGTCAGTAGCACATGAGTTCAAATCTGACAGACATGTTAACACTTACTAGTTGTGTGACCCTAGGCAAATCACTTAATCCCAATTGGGTGGGAGAGAGGGAGGGAGGGAAAAAGGAAGGAAGGAAACAAATAAGAGAAAAAAGGGGGCATATTGCCTAAATTATGAATAAAAACAAAGCTGAGCCTTTACAAAGTTTCAGAAGCCACAGAGTAAAATGGATCTTGAATAGATTAGGCTTAGAGAAAAGAATCTAGTTGAAAGTTAAAGAATATTTATCTACTAAACATTTTTAGAAATAGTCAACAAGGGGATTTGTTTTGCTGTATGATATGTATTTACTACGAGGTTTTTTTTTTTTTTTTTTCATTTTTAGAGAAACAAAACCAGAGGTAATAAATGATGAAAAAAATGATTTTTTAAAAAGTTTATCTCCTAAACTAGATATAGTTAAACTGAGTCCTTATATATGCCTATGGTCTCTGTGTTCTCTTAAATGTTCATTCATGTAAAGCTGTCTTGGTTGCAGTCAAGACAGTCAGCTTCAGCATATGAATAAGCCAGTATTTTCAAAGATTTTACACCACATTAAATTAGCTGACAGATTCACAAATTCGATGTATAAATCACAGTGCTAGTAAATGCAATTTTCCTGTATCACTTTAAGATTATCACTGATACCCAAATATAGAAGGAAAACCAGAATTCTCCCATATTACTTATAGGTGTTCCAAAATAGTCTTATAATCTTTCACAATTATGACAACAAAAGTCCTTGAGAAGAGGCATTAACATTTTGTTTTATATACCTGAACCTGAAACAAGTCATAATTTTTTGAGTACCCATAGGATTTTATTATAGTTCAAGATGTTAACAAATCAATTAAGTTGAGTTTTTAACATTGAATACATTAGACCACTTTCAGGCTTGAGCCCATCTTGCTCCCATGGAGTCCTCAAACTAGAACTGGCTATGTGACTTACTTTTCCCAAGACTCCAAGCTTTCATGGTAGTCTCAATAAACTAATTACTATTGTCTCTGTAGTAAACCAAACAGCACCAAAGCAGGCAAAATGAAACACAAGTTGAATGAGAATACCAAAAAGATAGGGGAAGAAGGGAAAGAAAAGGGATAAACTCAGAAAAAGTAAAGACGTTACACATCTTATAAGACTATAATTTTTCAAGGAAATCTATTTTAAAGAAACAAGATCAACTTTTTTTTTAAGGCAATTGGGGTTAAGTGACTTGCCCAAGGTCATACAGCTAGGAAGTGTTAAGTGTCTGAGACCAAATTTGAACTCGGGTCCTCCTGTCTTCAGGGACTCCACTGCATTACTTAGCTGCCCCAACCAGATTACTTTCTAATCAACAAACATGTAATCTCATTCAGATCAAAAAAAATTTTAATGTGCTCTTACTAGAAAATAATTACATTTAAGATAAGCTTGTCAATGTTGGTGACAATTTTTTTAAAAAATAATATAAGTTTCTCTGATGTCAGAAGCTCCATTACAGTGAATCATGACATGGCAAAGTCGTATGCAATTGCAGACAAATACTGATAAGAAATTTCCAAATTTTCCCAATGCCAGAAAGTATTAACAGTACTTATGACAGACACTGACAGGTGAGCTCTATTTTTTTGCTGATAGAGCAATAAGAAGACAGCTCTAGGCTGAGAAGCAGAAAACCAAGATAAAAAAAAAAAAGAAGAAAGAAAGAAACAGGGAAATACAGGACTAGGCACTAGGGCAGTTGCAAAATGCAACTGTTAGTCTAGTGTTCTGATGACAAATTATATGTAGGATAGTATTTTTTTAAAACTTACCTTTTAATTTAAATTATATTATTTATTATAAATTATATATTAATTTAAAAATAAATTTGTACCAGTTTAGTAACTGGTCATGTACACTAATCAACTCATTAATTAATACTGTCTGTCTAGTATACAGATATACTCAGGAGTTCAACTTGAGCTCTCCTTTTTGTGGTCCTCAGGCTGAATTATTCATTAATTCATTCTACTTTCATACAAAAAGGATTAGAATTACTGGGAGGTATTACAACATTCCTCTAAAGTTTTCTTCCAATAGCAGATCCTACAAGATGATAACTTTGAGCATTAGCATAAGCATGAGCATCTGTCTACAAAGGACTAGCTAAAGAAATATATAAACACTCATTATCAGAAGACTGAACATCAAGGTCTCAATTTCTTTTTTAAGCATCAGGTTCTCAATTTTTTTTTGTTTCCCCATAACTCAAAAACTATCTACTGAGGTACACAGAAAAAAATGTTCTGCATTGGCAAAGAGAGCACTCACACTCATAAAAATGTTAAAGATCATCAATAATTGGAATTTTGAACTCAAAAAATGAAAATCATTTCAAAATCAACTGGAGAAAAAGTCACAGACAAAGGGGAAATTCATATATATCAAAATGTTCATATAGCAGTAGTTTTTGTTGTAGCAAAGAACTAGAAACAAAGTAAATATTTAATGATGAAAGCAATGGAACACTATTGTGCTTAAGGAAACAAATATGAAGAATTCTGGGAAGCCATTAATAGAGGAAAAGTAGAACAAGCAGAACTATTAAAAACAATATATACATACAATGCCTGCAACAACATAAATCTAAGAACTACCAATACCCCCAAACTCTGAAACTAAATCGCTACAATGACCCAAAGAAATGGGGAAATGAAAACATCCCCCCCTTTACCACCAATCAAGGAGATGCAGGATCTTGGACCTATGCTGTCAGCATTGGCTAATGTGCTGATTAGTTCTGATAAACTTGTTTTCCCTCTATGTTAGAAGAACTAACCTGCTGACTGAGAGACTGAGAGATGAAGGAGGAAATGTAATAAAGGTGATCTAAATCTAAAATATCTCTCTTTTTTTTTTAAATAAAGCTTCAATTTAGAAAAGGGGGAAAAAGGTAAGGAGAAAAGCAAATAACACATACTATGTCTAGATACTGTGCTAACTTTTTATAAATAGTCTTTCATTTAATCCTTATAACCACCATTCAAGATAAGTGCTACTAATTATCACCATTTTACAGTTGATGAAACAGAAAGAAAATGAGATTAAGTGACTTGCCCAGGGGATACAGAGCTAGTATCTAAGTCTACATTTGAAGTCAGGTCTTCCTCATTCCAGTCCCAGTACTCTATCTAGTATCCAAAGGTCCTCAAACTACGGCCCGCAGGCCAGATGTGGCAGCTGAGGACATTTATTCTCCTCGGCTATGAAGTTTCTTTATTTAAAGGCCCACAAAACAAAGTTTTTTCTTTTACTATAGTCTGGCCCTCCAACAGTCTGAGAGACAGTGAACTGGCCCCCTATTTTAAAAATTTGAGGACCCCTGCACTATACCAACAGTTGCCCTTCATACAGCTATTAAATGTATCTTTCTTACTCAAGTATGAGGTCACATAACTAAGACTTGCTCATATCAGAAAAACTTAGTTTAATGAGGAAAAGGTTAAAAGATTTAAAAAAGTAAAAAGACCTTGTGATTCTAGTCCTGGCTCTGAAATTGGCCGGCAAATAACTTCATCTCTTCAAACCTCAGTGCACCTGTAAAACAGGGTTAACAATACTTGCAACTTTCTACTTCAGAGGATCATTGGGTGGAAAGCACTTTGCAAAACATTCATACTACATAAATGAATTATTATTTTGTCAGAGGCAGTGTGATACAGTGGAAAGAATTTGTGTCAGAGTACCTGGATCCTGATTCTGACCCTAAATTCCTGGGCAAATATCCTTTCCCTCCCCCAATCCCCCCATTCTTTCTTTTCAGATCTAGAATGAGGCAATTAAATCAGATAATCCCTAGAGTCCCTTAAAGCTCTATATCTTATGAACCTATGATATTCTCCTCAAAAAAAAAAATTCCTCAATGGTTCCTGCTGACTAACTGAATATATTTCAAACTTTCCTGTCTCATTCAAGGTCCAGCCAAATACTTTAGACTCTACTCTACTTTTCAGCTACTTCATTTGATACTGATCGCTTTCCATGCATTTGTATGCTCTAGTCAAAGTAAAAAAAAAAAAAAAAAATGCTGTATTCTCCTACTCCTGTATCTCTACTCCCATCTTTTCTCTGCCTGTCAAGTTGTTCTTCTTTCACTTTGTTGGGTAATTCCTAATGAACCTTTAAACCACAATTCAAATGCTTCTTTCTCCACAAAACCCTCCCTGACTACTTGTTTTATAATTTGCTAATAAATTTTATCCTGCAATATTATTTATCAATTCTATATTTAATCACTTTCTAGATTGCAAAGTCCAAAAACGGTTCCCTAACTATATTCTGTATCACCAAGTTGCAAAAAGCAAGGAGGTATTTGTTACTAGTCTACTTTGCAAAATGGAAACAACTAGGTTGTGTCTTCTAACCTAGGCACTCATTCTTGCAAGAATGTAAAATAAATCTTCCCTGCATTCATCAGTGAATCAAGAGAAGTTCTTGAGGTAATCAGTGACTATTTTACTCTCCAGTTTTAAGCTCAGAAGAATGAAAATTGTAAAGACCCAAAGAGTCTTTCCTGTGAAATCACAAGTCCAAAGAGGATTTTGGGAAGATGACAGAGCAAGACAAAAATTTTCAACTCTCCAAATCTCCTCTACAAAAAAAGAATATAAAATAGCAGAAATAAAAGTCTAGAAGACTCAAGAAGACAGACCTTCTGGGATAGAGGATCAGAATGAGTGAAGCACAAACAGCTCCAGGCCAATTCAGCAGAATGAACAAACAACCAGCCTTGGGGGCAGCTGGGATTGGGAGGTAGCCTCTGCTTAGAAACTTCATCTCTTGGGCAATACTGGGATCTGACAGCTGAGTGGGAAGATTGAAGGACTTCTTACTGCCAAAGGAAGCCGAGTACATGTTGCTCACCAGATGGTCCCAGTTGGGCTGATCCTGCTGGGGAGAAAGAATTACCACACACCAGGGGAGTACAGAAGAGTACTGTCGGTGGGCATTTGTAAGCAAGCAGAGTCCCTGGTTTTAGTTCCATGGAACACAGGACAACACTCATTGGCAGCCACTGGAGAGACCACAAAGAGTAAGATCATTTGAGGTACTTAGAAGTGGAAAGGAGAATCTAAGACTGAGCCCCTGAGACAGACCTCAGAAATAAAGGCTTGGGGCTTAATTCCTCATAGCCAATTACTAGAACTTGACCTCACTAAGACTGACTAAAAATGAAAATAATAATAATAAATGAACAAGCAAAGGAGAAAGAACTCAACTATAAATAGTTACTATGGGCAAAGATACAAAAGTTACTATGGGCAAAGCGCATAATCAGAAAGAAAATGGAGCTTAAAAAGCCCCTCCTTTTTCAATGAGAAATGTCAACTGGTCCCCCAAGCACAAAAAGAATTCTTAGAAGAACTTGAAAAGAATTTTAGAAATCAAATAAGAGAGATCGAGAAAAAATAGGGAGGAAAAGGGCAATCCAAGAAATTCAAGAAAATTATGAAAAGAACAGTCAACCATTTTGAAATAGAAAATAAAAAACATAAGGAAAATAATTCCCTGAAAACTAGAATAGGACAAAGAGACGTTGAAAACATTTTAAGACACAGAGAAATAATAAAACAAAATCAAAAGAATGAAAAACTTACAAAAGAAAGTTTAACATATTAGAAAACAATCTCATCAGAAAAACTGTAGAACAAATTGAAAAGAAATAATATAAGAATAGTGGAACTGCCTGAAAATGATTTTTTTAAAAATCTTGATACAATATCACAAGAACTTATGAAAAATTGCTCTGAAGTTCCAGAACAAGGGAAAACTAGAAAAAAAAAATTCCAAAATTCCACTGAACACCACCTGAAAGAGATTCCAGGAATATCATAGCCAAGTTTCAAAGGCTTTGCACATTTTAAAACTCAATTCACTCCTTTTTTTCAGAAGGTCTCTTAAATTTATCACTTCTTTCATGGCAAAAAAAAACAAAATAAAACAACGCAACACAATACCATTCAGAGATACATCTGCAGAAAACTCTCTTAAATTTTAAAAACCAGATATATTTACATGTACATTTACAGCCACAGATGAAACTAAACATTTTCTTTCATTTCTACTATCAAAAAACAAACAACACTTACATAAACTGAAATCATGAGGAGAGAGGAGAATTCAGCATTGGTTTGGTTTAGTTTGGTTGGGGGGGAGGGGTAATAGTGTTTCAAAATTAAGTATGTCCAAGAACATCACTACTGATAATACAGATTCAGGTTTTGTCCTCTATATTACTATAAGTTGCCTGATAACATGGTTTAAAAGCAAATTGAAATAAAAGTTCTCTTTCTCAGACAAGCAAAAATTCCAAATATCACCTCATATTCTAGGCAACTTGATTAAAAGGGATAAAATCCTTTTGTATTCATTATTTTACCTGATCTTCATAACTACTAAATGAGAGAAGCAAGTCAAAAGAAATTATCAATCCTGTTTGTAAATTGTGAAAGTCACAATTTATTATTTTATGAGTATAAATCTAAGCTTTAAATCCTAAAGAATTTCACTTTACTTTGCCTTCCCTATCACAATACAAATCGAGAACAGAAGAAAATAAAATTTTTATGTTAATATCTTTATCTTAAGACAGATCAGGTTTGGGGTTAAAATAGTCATTATAAGCCACAAAGTAAATTTCAAGAGGGCAAAAATGACTATAAAGCACCTAAACATGTGAATGGCTAGGGGGAAAAAAAATCTAGCTTCCCAAAGCACCCAAGTCCTGAAAAAAGTAAGTACTCCACTTTGTTTAATGAATGAGTCAAATCTTCATTAATACCAACAAGACATCTAAAAGATGTCTTGATAGACATGCTTAGTAATAACTACTGCAAAATATATAGCAGCACTAGGTAAATATTTTTTAATTTGGCCATAAACAGATTTTCATATACAGATGTATCATCTGAACCACAAACATTCTAATAGTTAAAAATAATAATAATGAAATGAGATATGATGTGACAATTCATGCCTAAGACAACTCATGCCTCAAGTCAAAAAGAGTCATTTCCACTACGATTAAGACTTTAACTTTGTAATGCCCCTGAAACTCTTCCTAAATTAGACTTTACAAAAGAATGGTTTGGTTCATTATGTATATTTGTTATAAGGGCAGTGTTTTTCTTTTACCCTTAGGGGTTAGGAAAAGACAAGATGGACAAGAAAGAAAATAAATGCTTCATTTAAAAAAAACCGAATTAAGTCACATGGGCTGGGGAAAAGTACACTATAATTCTATTTGAAAATTGTTCAATAACCCAAGGTAAAAGTCTTAACTAATGCATGTCATAC
This sequence comes from Sarcophilus harrisii, assembly GCF_902635505.1. Lineage (NCBI taxonomy): Eukaryota > Metazoa > Chordata > Mammalia > Dasyuromorphia > Dasyuridae > Sarcophilus > Sarcophilus harrisii. The sequence goes on along the minus strand of NC_045427.1, from coordinate 417,062,791 downwards.
CTGTTATTATCATCATACTTGCTATTAATTAAATACAAGTATGTTGGGCTCCAATTTAGACTAACAATAACTCAAAGTATTTCTTCACTAAGTAACAACTAAAGCATGCCACACTCCTTGTGGTCCTTCTGGATTTCACCAGTACAATGCCAACTGTTAGGTCTTAATCACAATGGACAGGATGGGTTTGCTAAAAGACATATTATTTGTCACCCAAGAACAAGCCTGTTTTACTTCAGACTTTTCTTAGCCTTTCTTTTTATACTCACAAATTAGCACATATATAATATAGCAAATATGTGGTAGTCCTTTAATAAAAGTTAGTTGACCAAGCTACACATTCCCCTCCTGACTCTGATATACTCCACTGTATATACTCCATTGAAATCAAAGTCCCACCGATTTATAGCAACACTTTTTAATCGCAGAAAAGAACGGAAATGGAAATTTAAGTGTCCAGCAACTGAAACTGAGCTAAAGAAAGCTTAAATGACTTGTCCAAGATAACACAAGTAGCAAGCATCAGAGACAGAATCTGAATCCAGGTCCTCTAATGACAGAGCTAGAACTCTTTCCATTGCATCATGACCTATGAATTTATTAAACTAGTCTGTGCAATTAGGTACTAATATATCTTCTTCGAATATTAAAAAGAATGAAGATAGTAAACTTCATAATATAGCTATAATTTTTAAGAGTTACAAAGACTTAGAAAATATAAAGAATATCATCCAAAGTTTCTAGTTAGCATCAGTCTGATTAATGGCTACTATAATACACTAAGTCAATTATAAGGAGGTATCTATTTCATTGACCCTGTGCATATATTCCTCATACCAGTAATACATACATTTTTTTTTAAGACACCCGTAGAAGACAGAAGACCAAATGACATAAAAAAACTAGTGTTATTTACACTAAAAAGAAAATCTTAAAAAAAAAAATCTCTATACTGTTCTTATTTTTCAACTTAAATTTTGACCAGCTGGAACTCTAGAAGTGAAATTTTAAAAACCAAATTAGAAAACTTGTCACTAAAGACGACATGAGACTATCCTTCCCCTCTCTGCAGGGTAAAGGGGTTATGTTTGTGAAATACTCCATACACTGACAGTGACTTTTGGTTTTGTTCAACTTTTTTCCTCTTACTATTATAAGGGATGACACTCTATCTGGGTGAGGGAAAAGCAAAGGGATATAGTAAGAAATAAAGATGATGTCAAAATGAAAAATGATAAACATTTTGAGAGAAAAAAAGTAAAATAATATCATCTGCTAGAAAAAGCAATGAAAAGAAAACCTAGATACTAATATCCAAGTAACTAGGGGACTCTTTGGGAAATATGCACCCTCAGAAGTTCCAATTTCATTTGTAAAATGTTGAAAATCAAAGCTGTCCTTTACTACTTTGAAAGGTACATACGTTACTCAAATGACAAAGAATACAAAAACTTTTTGTAATGCTTCAAACTAAGAGGTGAAAATTCTAAGCTGAGAATACTTTCAACTCATCACTGAATCCTATATAAATCTTTTGTTTCATCTACCAAGTTAAAATAAAAACTATGTATGGTGCTTTAAGATTTGCCAACTGTTTATATAGATAGATAGATAGATAGATAGATAGATATGTTTATTGTGGATAACCTAATTTGACAAAATGAAATAGTTCACTGAGCCAAGTAGTACAAGTGATACTATCTCCATTCAATAGAAACCCCTATTCTGACACTTCTCCCATCATGAACATGCTGCTTCCCTATTCATAGGGGTATCAAGAGATCATATTTCTGAAGGCCATCTGACAAGAGATTTGGAGAAAATACTAGGACAATTAAGTGCCTTATATTTTTAATAAGAGCTATACATTTGGAAAACTTCACTTGAAAAGCAAGTTTCCTACAAAGGAATTTTATCTATAAAATCTAAAAAACAAAACAAAAAAACCTTGCAAGATTATTCACAAAGTTTAAACAAAATATTGCCAAATTTGCACTATGTGGTCTTTATAATTTAATCAAGATGCACAAATAAGGATGGAACTGACTTTTATAGCTAGAATAAACCAGATATTAACTACCAAAAGATTCAATAAATTTTAGCCACCAGGTGAATTTTTATTATGAAGGTTCTACTTTAGAGCTGGTTTAAGATGATGGAGAAGGCAGGAGTTAGAAACTGTTTCCTTTTTCCAAAGAGAAGGTATATGGGAGACAACAAGATATTTGGTGAAGGGTAAGTTATCCTGAAGAGATTTTTTTTTTTTTTTTTTGCATGGGGGAGGAGGGAGAGAACAATGGAAGAAACTGAAAACTGAGGTTATGTGACACCTCTGAACCAAGGAAAAACTGAGTACATAGATTTTTCTCTTAATGGAGGTCAGAAGCAATGTGTAAAAGGGAATCTGAGAGACAAAATATCCTTAAACTCATTTAAGATGTAACATTTTTTTCTGTTGGATATGGTCACGTTTGTAATCTGTACTCAAATGGGGAGGGGCTGAGGCTAATGAATTTCTTGAGCTTAAGATTTAAGATTTCTGAGCATCAGGAGAACAATGTGGATCAGTATTGATACTACTGCCTGGCACCACTATGGGGGGGGGGGGGGGGAAGAGAAGGCCTTGAGAGACAAAAAGAGTGGGAGTACTAGGAAAATGCTATACTAGACTACCTAAAGAGCAGAAAACCAGCTATGGTTAGAAATGGAGGTCAAAGCTTCTTGGTCAATAAGTGGGGGGGGATAAAGGTGGGGGTCGAAGAGGGAGGAGGAAAGAATAGACCTGATAATGGCTGCTACACTTCCTGCCAAGGACAGGGACAGGGACAGAGAAACTCAATCTTCCAAGATTTTTTCCCCCATATACTATAATCTAATTTTACCATTTACTTTTGACAAAAATATTTGGATATTGTTAAACATTAAACCAGGAAACCTAAAAAATCTGCTTACCACTAAATTTGAAAGTTGGTTCCTAGATGAAGAACAAGTTTGTCAGCTTCTGATATGTTCTCCCCCCCAAAATTTTACAAAAACTCAGTCAAGTGAAGAGCTTAAAGACACATATCTACTTAAAAGATAAACCCCATCTTTCCAAGTACCCTCTTTCACAACATCAATTAAGATATAGAGAACACATAACATCAAAAATGCAAATATTTTATTTTTGCAAAAAGATCCAGCTGTGTTGTGTTATCACCTAGGAAACCTTTCACAGCATTTAACATAGATATTTAATATTAACTATATGAAACAAACTATTTGATGTGTGCATTCAGCTGTCTACCCAGCTAACCAAAGTGAAATATGGATGACATTAAAAAAAAAAAGAAAAACCCATATACACAACACAAAACCCTAATCTTTCTGTTGACACAATTTACAAAACCATCCTAACTAAATGTAAAAAGTTTATGGGAAGAGAAGGGCAGCTAGGTGGTACAGTGGATAGAGCACCAACCCTGAAGTCAGGAGGAACCGAGTTCAAATTTGATCTCAGACACTTAACACATCCTGGCTGTGTGACCCTGGGCAAGTCACTTAAGCCCAATTGCCTCAGCCAAAAAAAAAAAAAAAAAAAAAAAAAGTCTATGGGAAGATAGTATTAAACAAATATAAAGTAAAATTAATGATAGAAGGGGGAGAATTATCAATAGTCTATTAAATTGTTTGTCCAATGATTTCTACTACTAATGCACCATACAGCCATGAGATTAAGTTACCACTTGAATTTTTTCCATTATTAATAGGATCTCACAATAATCACAGTTGCAGGTAATCCAAAGGGTACTTACTGAAAAGGAGACTATAATATATAATTACCTGTGGATCTACACCAAAAAATGGCTAAAGGACACCATCTAGAATTTGAGGGGAAAGATTATGAACGATAACCATGATAATATAAATGAAGATAACACTAAGAGGCAACAAAACACATCTAATTCAAGAAACAATAATGGAACTTGACTACTCAAGTTAAAGCTTTCTGTTTACCAAAAACTAAAAAAGTGCAAAATGTCATGTACTAGCACTACCATTTTCTAGGAAAATACTTTAAGGTTTGTTGGGAAATGTCTGTTTTGTCAAAACAAAATATAGAAATAATAAAAACCTGTTCTAAAAAGGACATCATCAAAAATATATATTACTAGAACATGAAGTGAGTCAGTCATATAACAAGAACAAGGGAAAAGAGATGTGTGTGGCTAGAATGTAATGCTGTATCTACAGGATGAAAGGAAGGCCTCTAGATCATTGGTTAGATTCCCTGGACCATTTACAGAAAGAGAAAAATCAAAAGATAGAGATAGCTTAGTTTTCAATCTGCATTAGCAAAGGCAATCACAAAACCAATGAGACAAATCCTTTACAGTGATTTCTTTGGAAGGCCACATTCTAATTCTAATGTTGCTCTCACATCGGTATTCCAATGATGCTTCAACTGGTCAAATAGGTGTGGACTTCTTTTGAAAACTGTTCAAGAATCTGACAAAAGAATCATTCCTTAGGGAAAAACGCTACCCCTGGATTTGATGATTTTCCATATCAGATATCAAAACAAACTTTTGGCCATTTCTAAAAACCGAATACTACTTCCAAGAAAAGATTTGTCACCAGCCAGGCTATTCAAAAGAATCTATTGAACATTGTAATGAATATTCTAAAACTACTGTGTTTAGAATGCCAGGATCTGTCTTGCTTAGAATGTTTGAACATCTCTACTTGTTCCACTATTTCTCTTTCAAGATCCTAATGCAGGAATACCTATTCCGTGAAGATATCCCTTTTCCTTGCAGCAAGAAATGAATTACTTAGTAATTCATTCTCTCCTAATTTCTTGCCACTTTTCTATGCACCTATCATATCTTATCTTCTATTATACTTAGATAAATGTCAAAATCTCCTTATTTAAGTTTTTAAGAGGACAAGAAATGTCATTTTTACAATTTATATCTCCCTCAGAATCTAGTATAAATTCCCTTCCCCGCACAAAAAGCAGGCATTAAATAAATCTTTGAGGAATGTGAAAATATATGTTACAGTAACAATTAAAAAAATTGCATCTTTTGCATGTAAAATTAAACCATCTTTCTAAGAAATACTTTAATAAAACATCACAAATAGAAATATCACTAAGAAGTCTATACCCACAAAGAGATCAAAGAAAAAGGGAAAAGATTCTTATGTACAAAAATATTCATAGCAATTCTTTTTTTGTAATAGCAAATAACTGGAAATTAAGAATCAACTGGAGAAGGGCTGAATAATACTATAGAAAGGAAATGTTATTTTTGTTCCCCATAAGAAATGACAGTTTCAGAGAAAGTTAGCATGATGCAGAATGAAGTGAGCAGAATTAGAACAATTTATACAATAATATTTCAAAGATAAACTCTGAAAGACTTACAAACCAATCATAATTTCAGCAGACCAATTTGATGAAGCATGCTGCCCACAATCTGAAGAATTCAAACCTCTCTGGTCATAGTTCATGCTGGAATTTGTTTTGCTTGGCTATTCGTATTTATTACACATGGGATTTTTCTCCTCCTTTATTTTCCCTTTTAAAGGGGGAGTAAGAGGGTGAAAAAGTAAAGTTAAAAAAAATTCACCAAGTGTGATAAAACTAATTTTTAAAAGATGTTTAGTTTTATGAGCCAAAGAAATAAGGAAACATTAATTTTACTCCTTGAAATGACTACAACTAGTTTTGAGATAGTAAAATAAACTAACTTACCTAGAATGGTTAGGAAATAGAATATTGTGATAATACAATAGTTTAATCACACCTAGATTACCAATTTCAAAAACTCAAAACAGTATAACAAATATAACAGTATAACAAATATAATACTAAAAACTACACTGAAGTTAATTCTGAAGCTAATTCAGGAAACTTGGAATGAACCAAGAGATAATTTAGTAAATCAACTGATACTGGTCAGAATTAGATTTCAAAGATAACTGGGTGGGATTCTGATTGGTAATGGCTTTCACAAAGCCTGAAAACTGATTTTTGCCTTGATAGGAAAAAGTTCTGCTATGTTTTTTTCCTTTTTTAATTACATATGAATGGAGTTTATGCAGTTTTAAAAAATCTGTTAATTAAGGTCATCTTCTAAATATCAAACTTTAGTCATTAAATTTAAGAGTAATAAGGGGCTCTACATAAGTCAGGAGACCATTCTCTGATAACTAGTCATTTTACAAAATCAGTAACAGAATTTTTGCACTAGCATTATAAGCTGTCTATTGAAATTCACCATATAAATGAAACAACAGTAGCAACAAAAATCTTCCTTCAGGCCATTACAAGTTTTAGTCAAATAAATAACAGTATTTATCACTGTTAAAATTGGCATAAAATATGTCATAAGATCTCAAGATAAGAGTCAGTCAAGCATCAGAGATGGCAATTAGTTTAACCTTTCTCATTCTGCAGATGAGGAAAACAAGTTTGAGAGAGGTGAATTAACTTTCCCAAGGTCACAACACAGGATGTAACAGAATCAGTGTTAATTGCTAATAGGTAATCAAAATCAAAAGCTAAAACTGTGTAAAGATCACTATCAGTTTCCTATAAATCCTTGTAATAAACTTTAAAACTGCTATGATACTGTATACATTAACAATTAATCCTAATTAAAAACAAACTCTAGCAGTACAATTATTATACTAAAAAATTTTCTATTCTAAGGCCAAACTTGGAAATAGTTTAAAAAATTGAGCATCATCTTTCCATTGTTCTCTGATTCTTCAAGGACTGACATGACGTAATTGTAGCACTTACATTTTTATTTCAAGAAAATCTGAAAATATTTTACTTGCACTATGACTATGTCAAAAGAGGTCTTCTGAAATGAAAATCCCAATGAATATTTGGCTAATGGTTTTGTCTTAATAATCCCAATGTTATTTTCATTGGATATATGTATAACCTGTATAATTTGCTTTCACCAGGGAGAACGGAACAGCTCCAATTACAACAGTTGGTGAAATTAGAGCTGACATAAGGAATATGTGTGCTCATAAAATATGGCCAAAAAAACAAAAACAAAAAACCTTACCACACCTCTCTACCCTTCGACTTTTATCAGGATATGAAGGAATATCACATAACCAGTAATTATTCTTAATTTAATCCCCTAAAATAGATTCCTTTTTTCATTCTAATAATGTTTTGAGCAATAGAATTTTTACTAAATATATGTAAAATCAGAAATCTTACAAAATAACAATTTACCTGAGAGATATTCTTTTCCTTCAAAAACAAATTGAGATTGAATAAGAAAAAGTTACAAATATGTATAATTTTCTCAGTTTTATATAAGATTTACAAAAAGTGCTTCATTTAAACCTGTGCCTTACCATTTGTTCCATAGTGAAACTCTGGAAAAGTATCAATCTCTGAGCTACAGTTACCTCATCTGTAAAATGAGGGGGTTGGATTAAGACTACTGCTGAGATTCTTCTATATCTACGAAAAAAGCATTTTTGAAGCAATTAATAAGAAATAAAACTTGATGGGCCTTAACAGATTTGAATTCTTGACCAATTATGCATAATTTCAAAAATGGTCCTGTTAATTGTAAAACTAAATATATTTCCACCTCCAACAACAAAAAAAGTCTATACTTTCCAGGATCTCACTCCAGTTAAGGGGCTACTCGTGCAATATTCACACTTCAGACTTTTGGCAAGGCTGAGATACTAAAAGGCTGGAAGTACCAACAGTAATGGCAAAAGTGAACTTTATTTAGGTTGAATAAAATAAGAATGTTCAATGAAAGAAGCTAGCTTACTCACTTCCCAGGATAATTTCATTTCCTTTAAATGCTTTTTAATGATGGAATTATAATCAATCATCAATAATGACAAAACAAGGTTTGCAAATAACTAGGGACTTGCAATTCCAATAGGTAGATCTCTATCCCTTTTATGATCTTCTAAACGACCCACAAATATCTCATTCACTTGACAAATAACACATGCTCTCATTTATCATAAGATGATAAATTATGCATATGGAAGCTCCTTAACGGTAAGGAGGTCTTATCAAAATCTTTCTAGATCCTTAGACTTTATAACACAGTGTCTTATACACAATAAGCAATCACAAAATGTTTACTGATTATTCCAAGGCAGGTAACAATTAACCAGATAGAAACAACTCTATTCAGCACACCTGGAAATTATGAAATTTTTTTTATTAGGAATTCATTAGACAAAAGTACTAGTATAAATTCAGGTCAGAAACTCTATCAATGTATCTAAGATCATCTTCCTCTACTAACGAAAAAAGCACTGCCCCTTCATCATTCTGTTTCTATTGTCTTAGCCAAAGCTGGACATTTACAGATATCATCTTCTTTGTGCCCACCTTATTACCAATATCAAAACTTAAAAAAAAAAGGGGGGGGGAATCCAACATCAGTAAAGAATGCTCCTAATTTCTGTGTTAAAAATACCAGCTCAGCTAGTCAAATATCACCATAATCCTATCCAATCAACCTATCAGCTAGATAGGTCTCCACCTACCCTCTTCTCCATTTCTGCTCTAAAAGTCCAGATTAATTCTTCCGGGCTTTTGTATTCTAATTCATCCTCCACACATCCACTGCCAGGATAATCTTTATATAATCCACTTATTTTTAAAAATTTATCCATTTTTAATATTTACTTTTGTAGTATTTTGATTTCTACTTTTTTCTCTCTCTCCCCAAGAGGGCAATCAATCTAATACAGGTTACATTCACACAAAATTTAAATCACCCAATTCATGATGTCAATCCCATATTCGAAAACCTAAAATGACCCTCTGCATGGTTTCTGAAGTCTTTCCTAATCTAACTCCATTAGTCATCCAAAAGTACCAGTCTATAATCAGGTTGTTTTCACTATCCAATGAATGTCCTGCTATTATTGATCTCTTCTACCTAATCAAATCCTGCCTAAGCACCTTCCATACCCAGTTCCAAATCCCACCTCTTCTACAAAGTCTTCCCTGACTACTGCAGATTGAGGATATTTTTCTTGAAATCTATTAGCCATTATAGTCTTGCTCACACAACTTGAGAGTCAGTATACCATAAAGGGGAAGCCTTGAATTTAGGAACTAGTGTTATATTCAGACCCTACTTTACACATGCAAGCAGTGTGACTGATTAAGTCACTTAATCTTAACCCCAAGCAACTCACCTAAGACTATAAGTTAAATACCAGTTGTTGATATGTATCAGGAATTCTCTGTACCAATGTAATAAAAGGAAAATTAATATATTATACAACACTTTAACCATATATTGGCTGACACTGCATATAAATGTCCAATAAATATTTAGTAATCATCTATTTTGAAGTTGGTATAACAACCTTAGCATCAATTAATCATTAAGCATTTACTAAAAACCTGCCATGTATGAAATACTAATCTAGATCTCAAGGGAAAAATTCTGCTCCAACAGGTAAGAAAAAATGTAAACACAAACACAAAGAAATTGAGAAAGCTTCACTTATTTTAAGAGGTGGAGGTGAAGAGACAGTGCACTCCAGACATGGGAGAAAGAACATTGTATTACACCAACAAGAAGGTCATTTTGGCTGTACCACAAAGTAATATGTAACAGAGCATAAAGGCAATTGGAACCATGTGGTAAAAGGTTTTAAATACCAGGAAATAGACAGACATAGAAAGAGAGAAAGAAAAAGAAAGAGAAAAGTCTATGTAGGTACACACCTTCCACTAAAGTCATGTTTTACTGCATCATAACATAAAGGTGACTCTAAATTCTCAAAGCTCATGTCAGCAAAGCACAAGTCAAAGGCATTCCCTATAGCTGTTGTCTGAAAGTCAACCTAAGATAAGAGTTATCTCCATAAAGATGACCATCAATTGATGAACTTTTTGGACACAGTAATTCAATAAAACTGTCTAGTAAACTTTGACATGAAAAAATTGTAATCTGCATCTGTGAAAGGAATAAAAACACAATAAAGGATTCCTTAAATAGGATGCACATACCCTTTAATGGATCTATGCTCTCATATACATATGTATTCACTACAACTATGCACATTGCAACATGGCCAAGTCTTTTCAAACTGCATTTCTTTTCCAAATCCTGAGTTTTAAAATATATGGAAAACATAAGAAAAACTAAGTTTAATAGTTCAGAATTATAACACATAGAGAGCCTTATACTTCAGTATTTTAAAGGAAATATTAAAAGTGTGAGTTACTATTTTAAAATAAATCTTCATTTAGCAGCAACAGATACAACTATAGGCTCTGAGTGAGGGTATGCTCTCACCAAAGTTGTAACCCTGAAATCCCGAGTGTCAGATTCCCTTTTCTCATGAGTGATTAAGTCAAAAACATAGAGAGCCTAATACTACAGTATCTTAAAGGAAATGTTAATAGTGTGAATTACTATTTTAAAATAAGTTTTTATTTAACAACAACAGATACAGATATAGGCTCTGAGGACTGAGGATATGTTCTCACCAAAGTTGTCACCCTGGAGTCCCCAACAGTGTCAGATTCCCTTTTCTTAAGAGTGATAAGCATAAAATAGAAAAGGAAAACTACCTGCTTTGGCCACATATTTTAATATTCAAAAACAAAATGAGATGGGGAATAGTAATTGCTCTCAACTAAAATTCTAGTATCTACATATGTTTTTAATTATTATTCTTACTATCTTCCTGTTTTAATGAGGTTATTAAACTACACACACACACACACACACACACACACACACACACACACACACACCCCCTCCCATTTCTGAATAGTCAATTGAGAAGGCTGGGCTGATTTCTAAGCTGTCTTCCACCCCTAACAAATTTATGAATCTATAAAATATATTATTATTCACTCCAGAAGTAGTAAGGTACAGTGAAAAGCGAAATGGATGTAGGGTCAAATACTACTCCTGCCACTTAGCATCTGTGTGATTATAATTTCTCTGGTTCTCACTTTTATCGCTGTAAAATGATGAGGTCCCTTCCAGTTTCAATACTGTGATCCTAATATTTCACAGTATTTTTTTTTTTTTTAATAATTTATTGTTTTTACTTCTAGCTGCTAGGGAATGAGGCTGAAAAATCTCATTCCAGGGATTCCAAGTAGGCCATTCAAGTGATAAGAACCGAGTTCCACGTATTTTAAACAATCAAACAGGAAATTAATTCATCATTTTTACAATCAAAATTAACAAAAGACATTTTTGGTTTGAGGGTTTTCCCCCAAAAAAACTTCTTTTCTTTACACTAACAGTGCACTCTGATTTTCACAACGTAGCAAAGCAACAATTCAGAGACTTGTCTCACAAACCACAATGTTTCCCTAAGGATTCATTCCAAATGGTACGGTATTGATTGACTTCATATTTTTAAGACTGTTTTTAAGGAAGATCAAAGCTAAAAATATCTAAAAATAGAACTACCTGATTCACCCACATTTGAGCCAAAGATCTGTAAGATGAAAACCCTCATTAAACCCAAAACAGTCTTCAAGTCAATTAAATTCTTCACTTAAAAATTTCCATGTCTTCCAAATTTACATAAGTTTAGGCTACTCCTAACACATCTAGAAATAGCTCCAAAATGTTTTAAACCAAACACACACACATACACACACATACTCTCTCTCTATCTCTCCCTCCTTCTCCTCCTTCTCCTTCTTCCTCTCCTCCCCCTCCTCCCCTCTCCTCTCCTTGAAGGAATATTTATCTCTACTTCCTTCCAAGGAGTACATGCATGTTTCTGGCAGGCTTTATAAGAAAACACATATGCAAGCTTTACAAGAAAATCAAGGTAAAACTATACACAAAAAATTAATATAAATGAACCATGAGAAATATTTCATTTGCCTCAATTTCCAAAAAGCTTACACAACAACTTATCCATTCCAATAAATCCCAACTTCTTATACCAGGACACCCTCAAATATTACTAAAATAAGAAATGCAATAATTAGAAATAAATGCATATACACAAAGCCACACTAAATAATCAAAAGATCATTTCAAGGAGAGTTGAGACATATCTAAAATATGAATCAATAGAAACAAAGTGACACGACACACCCCCATTCTCCTCCTGCAACTTTAAAGGATACCTCAGCTATCTGGCAGTATTCTTCAAGTGCCCAGAAAAATCACCACATACCATAAAATTATCTTTTGACAAACCTTTCCCCTTAATAGTTATTTCTGCAGCACTTGTTGGCTAAGCAGCCCTTTTTCAGAAGCAATGCTGATGACTATGAGTGTGTAAAAGAGTAAAGAAATTGTCAATGTCAAAAACACAATCCTAACTTAAAATCACCTAGTTCAACCCCCTCTCTTGAGACTAGGAAAACTGAGGTACAAAGTGATTTGCCCAACCCTTCACAGCAGCAGACTATTAACTGGTTTTGTAATAATAACCTTTTAAGTAGTGTCTAGATGATTAATTTTTTACTTTTTTTTCCCCCAATTACTTCAGTATTAAAATTACCTTGAAGTTCTTCTTATAATTGTACCTTGTCTCCAAAGCTATACCCTTCAATAACAGAAAATTCAGAGCAGAACTGGGAACATTTAATGTAATCTGACTGGCTATGTATGATCAACACTGGAAGCTTCTGGCTTATGCCAAAGAGATGTAGTTTTATATGAGCAGCAACAGCAACCTAATTTTAACTAAAAGAAGCAGCCTTTTCTATGAAGTCTTGACTTAATGAAGAAATTGAAGGCCAAATAAAAAGCATGTCCACTGACAGGCAGTGAAACCTATTACTATTTGCTTCAAGAGTTAGAATAAATGTACACTATTAGCTCTAAAGTTTTGTTTCCAAGTAGATTCGAAACTAATCCTAACTTCTCTTGAAAATCACCTAAAATAACCAAGCACATAGAAAACACAGACCTAAATTAAAAAAATATTAGATTTTTCTTGTCAATTATAACCAAAAGGTTTCCATTACAAAATGACACACAACAGAAACTCAACTAGCAATCATCAGTTTCAAAAATTGTCTGTAATACATGTTAAGTTGTACCAAAAACTGCTTACAAATTGTAATTCTTGTGAAGTAGATGATGATGATGTTCCAGGTAATTCTATCATGTTTCCTAACGTACTGGTACTGGAGTCTGGATCATCCTGAAAAGATAAATTTATGGAGTTTAATTGTTCTTCTAATGTAATATTTGTATCTCCTAGTGAACAGGGGCCTGGGTGAAGCTCTGGCTTTTCAATTCTGCTGTCCATGGCAGTTCTTTGATTATTTTTCTGCATTTCGTTTGGAGCTAATGGTAAAACTGGTGACTTTATTTCACAACTTTCTGTTGTGCTGTCTTGTTCAATTCCCATGAGCACTTCTATACCATTCTCTGATTGGGGCTGGTAATTGCAGGTAGCATTTGTCTTAGTTAGGTCTTGCCTTGTTTTTTCAAAGGTTTCGTCTATACTGTCATCCTCTGTGCCTGGCTGCTCTGTGTCCATTTCAGACTCTATATCTGTATCTGCATCTTCCATACAAACAAAATTGTCAAAGTGTAGAATCCCATTCTTGACAGTCTTTGTTATTTTTACCTTGAACTCAGGGGAGTCATTACAAGTGGGTTCCTGTTTCATAGCAAGTGCTCTTGGATCACTAGGACTCAAGGAAGTGCAAACATTTGGTGACCCAGATCTTGAATCTCTCTTTTCAGGGTCTTGAAGGGATTCTGATCCATCAGTAGACCCATTTAAATATTCTACATTGATCATGGAGGCCAAATCCTGTAGTCGCCGCAGTGGAATGTAACAAGATGATGGATCTTGTCCATAAGTAATTTTGGATGTTCCACTATTAATGGCAGCCGATAATTGTATAGCACACCCATTAAGAGGCTCAGAAATATTGGATTGACCATTACCGAAAGGGGTGTCCTTTTCTTCAGGGGCATCTAAATCCACTCTGTTAGAAAAGGGCTGCAGACAATTTCTTCTGGGCAGTTCACAGGTCTGATCCATTCTGGGCCAACATCAACCTGTAAATCAAAAATAAGGCAATCAATGACAGTGAAGAGAACCATTTGTCTCCTTTGCTCTCCAAAATGGCAGCACTAATTCAGAGGCCTACATCTCCTCAAAACCTTCCCAACACATTTACACAGGGAAAAAAAATAGTTCATCAGTCAAACTGGGCTCAGAAAGCTACAATAGCATCTTCCCAGGGGAGAGAAGGGCACAGGTCCTTACACATGGTCTCAAACAGCAGCTTTTTCCTGTGCTGCTGAGAAGAGGGCTGGCCAGTTGGTGAACTAAAATTAAAATCTCCAGGAATTCAGTAAGAGATGGACTCTCAAAGGAAAGAGTCAGCGCCCCCCAATGACAAAACAGAGCCCTCAGCACCAGTTTTCCCCGAGTTGGGGAACCTGAGCAAGAGGTGGGCTTTGGTGTGGTGACACAAAAAGGTTCCCCCCCTGACTCCAGTCACAATAGCGCTGCACCCTGCAAACCGCAGCAAAGCCAGGCCCAGAGGCCACAGGCGATCATTTATCCCTCCGTAGTCGGTATCCTCCTGCGTAGCCGCCCCTCTAGCCCCGGTGCCCCAGTGGCCAGCACTCCGGGTGCTCGACCAGGAGTCAGAACAGCAGTTGCTGCTGCTGCAGCTGCAGATTGACAAACATGGCTGCTGCTGGTGCTGCCTGCCCCCAGCCCCCGCTCCTTGCCTGCTCCTTCCCAGAGCCCCGCACGCTCATCAATATTCAGCGGCCTTGCAAACTTTGCAGCCCGGAGGCTGCCCCCAACAACACCTCCCACCTGCTCCGGTACGGGCCTTCCGGCCTGTCCTACCGCCACTAGCCTAAGGGGCTGCCCCGGGTACCTGAGGCCCGGGGGAGAGAGGGGGACTGGGCTGCAACTCGGCCCAGGCCCACGGGAGGGAGGAAGTTCGCAGCAGGGGCCGGCTAGGCCCGAGCGCCGCTGGTAGTGATGGAGAGGGGAGGGAGCCATACTCCTGCTGCTGCTGCTGCTGCTGCTTCTGCTGCCTGGGCCACCGACTCGGTTCGGCCTGACCCGGCCTGAGTCGGCCGGCTTGGCCCGCGAGCTCTGTCAGACTCGCGCTAGAGCACAGCTGCAGCCCCAGCAAGGCTGTTCTCCCCGGCTCCGCGTCTCTTTCCTCCCCCCTATTCCTCCCCCTCTGCCCCCGGCCGCCCCGCCCCCCCATCGCCCCCTCACCTCACACGGCCGCCACCATCTTCCCCGCCAGGCCCGGGCTGGGCCGGCCCTCCCCAGTTCAGCGCTCGTGGCGCCCCCTCCCCGGCCTGGCTGCTGGGGAGGGGGGCTGACCTCATTACGCTGAGTAGGGGGTAGGGGATAAGCAGTGAATAGGGAAAAAGAAGCCGCTCGCTGCGCCCCCCCTCCCCCCTTTTCTCTTCCTAGGCTGAAGGCAGGAGCGAGCGCCCGACCTGCCCCGGCCTGTTTCTCCTCCTCCTCCTCCCTCCCCACTCACTCCCCCCCGCCGCCACCACCACCCTCCTCCACCCTCCTCAGCGCGCGCTCCGGCCCTAGGCGCGCGTGCGCGTGTGCGCGTGCTTCCCCTCTCCCGCCCCCGGGGCTTCGTCTCCCAGCGCGCGCTCCCTCCTCCTCACTCTTGGGGTTCAGCGCGGGTGAAGGCCAGTTCGCGACGGCGCCGCCCAATCAGCTCCGCCCCTCAGCTTCACCCCCCCTTTCACTACACATAACCCCCCCTTCCCGGTCTGCCACCCTCCTCGTGCCTGGCCCGAGAGCGCCGGGCCCACTGCGCCCCGCGGCCCTGTGCTGTCAAGGCAAGGGCCCGCTTCGAGGTGGGGGGAGCGATTGGAGTGGGAGCAGTATCCGTCGGTGTCTCCGTCGGAAGCTCGGTGAGGGCCGGCGACGTCAGGCTGAAAAGTCTCTGCGGCCCCTCACACACCTCTGAGCGCTACCGCCCTAGCTAGCGCTCCGGTCCCGGCTGCAGCCGCACATGGCTCTGCCTGCAGCCCCCCGCTCTCGGTGCCAGGTGGTGTCGGTTGCCTTGGCCTGCCTCAGTCCCGCACCTGGCAGCGGCGGCGAATGCCACTGCTGCGGCCTTGCCCACCCTTCTCCTCCTCCTCCTCCTCCACCTCCTCCTCCTCCTCCAGGCCCGCAGGCCTTCCCTCCCTCCCTCCCTCCATGCCTGCCTGACCCGGCTCGGCCCGCGTCAGTCCCGGCCTCCATCTTAGGTTACAGCCAGGGCTCCCCAACCACTGGGCACCTGCCCCCCCCCCGGGCCTGGACCATCCCCCCACCGTGCTCTAAGGACCACCTGAGTGCCTGGGCTGGGGGGCTCCTACGGCCTCAAGTCTGCCCCCCCCAATGACGGCTGCAGGTGGTCTTTCTGTTCCCACCCCCCAAAATACCTAAATAGATACCACCACCACCATCGACCCAGCTGAGCAGGAAACAAAATGGAGGCAGCTGCTGGTCTCCCTGAACGAACCTGGAGCAGCCCCAAAGGCTGGCTCCCCGGCTCAGACCGGGCCTTTGGGGCGGGGACAGGCTGGGCACCGCGGCAGCAGGGGCTGCAGCTTCAGCGGCTGCCCCCTGGAGCTGGGGGGGGGGTGTTAAGGGGGAGACACCGCCTGGCTCTTCCCATACCCCCCCCCCCCCCCCTTCCCCTCCCTCCCTCCCTCCCCCTCCCCGCTGATGGTGGTGCAGCAGCAGCGCCCAGCAGCTTGGGTCGGGTTACCCCACCCTGCGGCCCGGCCTGGGCCACAGTCCCCACCCTCGGGCAGACAGACCACCCGCCCCGCCCCACCTACACACACATCTTAGCCCAGAAGTAGACCTGGGGAAGTGGTAGAAGAGATACAGTGGACCACCCGCCCCACCCCCACTTCACCCCCCCTACCCCCCGCAGCGAAGGCGGCGGGTCCCACTCCACGCGAATAGCTCCCTTCAGCCCCGCCTGCCTGCAAGTGTGTCTGCAAGCTTGCATGTCAGTCTGTCTTTCGGTTCGTCCTTCTCCGGGTCCTGGCCCTTACCGTCCCGCCCCCACTCATCCGTCAAGGTCCAGATTCGAGGCCGGCTCCCTTCCTCCAGCCTGAGTCTCCCTCCTCCCATTTCCCCCACCTTCCTTCTCCTCCTCCTCCTCCTCCTCCTCCTCTTGCCCGCAGCCCGGGGTATTGGTCCCGGTATTTCCCAGCCCGGGGCTCCCAACTCTCAACACACTCATACACTCCTTTCCCTCCTGCCCTAAAGCCTCAGGGGGTCCCTCTGGGGTGGATTTCCCAGTTCTCCAGGATTAGGATCTGAGGGGATTCGGAGCGGTGAGATGGGGCACTGCTCACTTCCCTAATTCCCCCCTCGCCCTCCCTTTCCCCGATCTGCTGCTTGAGCTTCTTTGCCACCCAGGGAGAAGACGACCTGACGGTCCCCAGCGCTTCCCTGGCCTACTCGGCCCACGGTGACAGCAGGAGGCGCCTAATTATTCAGCATTTGAGCGAAATGCACCCAGACACCAGACGGGGCGAGAGGGCGGATAAACAAAGGGCATGTGCGGTCCCGGGAGGTGCCACCACGGCTCCGAGAGGAGGCTGTTCGGCTGAGGCTGCCGCCGCCGCCGCCGCTGCTGCAGTTCTCGGCGCTGATGCAGATGGCCCTCTAGTGCAGCCTGAGCAGTGCCTTCCTCCCTGCAGCGGGGTTGGGCAGCCCGGCTTCACTTGGGAACCGGCTTTCGCCGCGGCCGCCTTTTAGTATGAAACAAACAAACAAACAACCCCCTACATCACCCTCCACTCCGAGCCAGGGCTAGCACCCACTCAGACCTAAAAAGCTTGGGAAGGAGGAAGGTTCACTGGGGGACACCGGCCCGATTGCTGCTCTGGCTTAAAGCCTGTTGCAAGTTTAATAACACGATTGGCTAGGGAGGCTTAGAGATGAGACACCGGTTCCAGCCAAGGAACTCCCCGGGTTATGTAACAACTAGGCCCAAACGGGTTTCAGCGAGGCCTGGGAGCTCAAGACTAGGAAATTAAGGATCCTGCGTTCTCCAGCACCCCAAACTTAAGGTTCATGGTATTCACAGTGAATTAGTCCCGATTCAATCCTTTTAAAATGAAAATTAAAACTTTAAAGTTTTTCAAGCAAGATTCAGCAGAATTCCCTTTGGGTCTCCACCCAACTCCAACAATTTTTGAACAACTTCTTCCCCAAGTCGCAAGCCTTCAGGAAAATCATACAATGTGACTTTTTATTCCCATGTCCCCTCCTTGGCTATGTACTCATAACCTCTTCACTCTTCAAAAAATATCTCCTCCAGAAAGCCTTCACTGATTGCCTTGATTGATTAAACAAATGTCCCAAACAAATCAAAAACAACCGCCTGCCTTCAAGTAACCACTCTACTTCCCTACCACTTGAGATAGGGCTTGGCATAAATGTATATTTCATTGCCATGGCAACTGAGCTTTGCTACAGCCTGTGAAGTCAGCTCTAAACTCACCTAAACCAGGTTTCCCAGCAGAGGTTAGAGCTTTCCAATTAGGACTGCTCTATTTAGAGAGTTAGTTTGCCCTCAGTTTCTTATTCTATCACATTAAGTGTGATAGACTATAAAGTAAAAAAGTTCTCTTCCAGCTCAGCCCGTTTAGGATTCAAACAAGTCCACACCTTTATGGGGCAGATTTTAAATTTTGTGGCAGGTATGGTATTCTCAGTCTAATGGCAGCCATCACTTTCTTAATCCATCAGGAGAGATGAGAAGAGGTATAATAGAAAAACCTTGGGTTTAAAATCACTGACAAACTTCACTAGATTAGAACCCTTTACCAGCGTCACTGGAATAGAACTTCGGGCAAAGCACTTTGTCTGAAAAGAACTGATGAGGAAATTGAAAAAAAAAGTGCATAAAACTCTCAACATCTCAATATTCGCAACTGTAAAATAGTGAATAATATTTACACTGACTTCATAAAGTTGTTTTAAGGAGAACCATTTGTACACTTCAAACCTTTTTAGAAATGGGAGCCATTATGATTGTTGCACTCATCCCCATTTTCTAATTTAGCATTTTAATGACTGGAGTATTCCCCCTTCCTCTGATGATTCTGCTTTATACATGCAAGTTTCCCTTGATAGATAATCAGTATAAGCTCCCTGAGGGCAGTGGTTATTTTGTCTATTAGGGGAAACTTGCATGTAAGTGTAAATACAAAAGATAAACCAAGTAAAATATAATGTAATTTTACTTTGGGGAGTTCAAGACAACCTCCTATGGAGAAGCAAGCTACTCTGAACTGTGAAGAGAGTACAAGTCAGAAGAAAAGTGCAGTTAGACCAGGAATGCAGAGGATATAAGAATGACTTGTGTGTGCACAACAGGTAAGCAGATCAGTTGGCCTTTGAGCCAGTGTTGGAGTACAAATGAATCAGAAAGTAATTTAAGCCAGATTATAAGAGGTTGCAAATACTTAAACCCCTGAGGTTTTCTGACCAGACCTCCTATTTGCAAGAAAAAGTTTCGACCCTCAAGAGTTTATTATCTAAGAGACATCTCTCCAGATTAGTGAAAACTCAAATTCAAGTCAGCCCATGCTTCTTAGCCACTTACTAACTACAGGCTTGGAACAAGACAATCCACCTCTCATGTGACTACAGATCTGTAAAACAGGCCCTGTAGTTAATAATAGCTTTATAAAATGTTGGTGTTAATTGAGTCCTGACCCTCATCTTCAGCCTCATCCTTCCTTTTCTGTCCCCTTCCAAATTCAGTTTTGTACTTCCCCTGGAAAGTCTGTACAAATGACCCTCTGTTTAACATTGCAACCCCTTCATACCTTCCTTCCTTTTCTTCCAATTCTTTTACATCTAACTTCCCCAGTGACATTGACCTCCTGGTAGTTCTCAGCTTGAGGCACTTTCTGACTCCTATGCCCAGAATGCTTTCCCTCAGAATCTCCAACCTTTTGGCTTCCCTGGTTTTCTTCAAATCCCATCTACAATCTTCCTTCTACAGGAAGCCTTTCCCAACCTCTCCTAATTCTTCTAGTGCCTTTCCTGTTAACTATTTCATGCTTATCCTGTGTACATATAGTTTGTAGTTGTTAGATGGTGAGCTCCTTGAAGGAGCCTTTCTGTTTTTACCCAACACTTAGCATAATGCCAGGTACATAGAGAAGAGTTAATAAAATACTTATTGACTGACTGACCCATTTGACATTTTGACCTCTTCTGCTTTTTCTTCCCAGCTGGTCAGGAATCTTCTCATTAACAAATTCCCCAGGGAACCAAAGCTTCTTGGGGACCACCTAAGCAGGTGGGGAAAAATTGTACCTGATCTAGCAGCACTGCTTTCTTCTTTGCACATATACTTATGCAACTAATATTGCTAAGCTCCTAGTCACAGCAATAGAGATTTATAAGGTGCTTTCAATAATTCTGAGATAGATGATGCAAATACTATCCCAATAGCAGGTTCTTTATTAAATGTTCATTGAATAAATCAATTTTTTTTTATTATTGTTATTTAGTCATTTCAGTTGCTTATTCTTCAAGATCCCATTTGGAGTTTTCTTGGCAAAGATATTGAAGTGGTTTGCCATTTCCTTCTCCAACTTATTTTACAGATAACGCAAGGCAAATGAGGCAAATGAGATTAAGTGACTTATTTAGGGTTACACAGCTACTCATCTAGCCTAAATCACATGGCATGAATTTTCTGATCAATTCGACTAACACCAGAATACCTGGACAAATAAGAAGACAATTTACAAAATGATGTCAGTTATGTTTTCCCCAAAATTCACTTTCAATAGTGACTTGCAATGTCAAACAACTTGTAAACAGTTTAATTCAATGGAAAGAGCACTCAGACAGAAAAAGTTGATATGAATGCTAGCCTTATTTACTTACCTGAATAATTACTGACAAGTCACTTCATCTCCCGGGGCCTGGTTCCCCATTTTTAAAATGATGTAATTAAGACATTGATTTCTTCCAACTCTAAATCCTTTGACACTATGAAGGTGAAATAGTCTTTTGACTAACAGTCTACTGCTCTTTTCATTCCCTAATTTTCTTTGAAGGAGTATTCAGAAATAGGGCAGCTAGGTAAATGAATAGAGCTTGGGCCTGGAGTCAAGAAGATTCTTCCTGAAATCAAATCCTACTTCAGATACTTCCTAGCTGCATGACCCTAGGCAAGTCACTTAAACCTGCTTGCCTCAGTTTCCTCATAAGTAAAATGTACTAGAAAAGTAAACAACAAACCACTTCAGTGTTTCTGCCAAGAAAACTCCAAATGGGATCATAAGCCAGACACAACTGAAAACAAATGAACAATATTGAGATTTTCTTTTAATTGTCCCAAAGTAGCTCACAATCTAATAATACACTTAAAACTCTGACATCAGTAACATAATCATTTACAAGAGACTGAGGCAACTGCAAAAAAAGGAAGTAGGAGAGACTTAAGAGTTAGAAGAGATCTTCCCAGTCTTCAGTCCCCACATTTTATAATAGAGAAAAAAACAGAGATCCAAAGAGTGGTGACTTACTAGTATAGATTTGATTTTATGTGCAGGAATCCATGTTGTTTGTCACTCCTGATAAGGGCTGTGTCATTTTTGTTTTTGCATGCCCAACCTAGCATATAGTAGGGGCTTTTAAAAATGGCTGAATTCAGTCTTAGTCTCAGGGTTCTTACAGGTGTTGGGTGCAATCTCAACTCTTCAACTCAAATACTCCCTCACATCAGCCACCAAAGCTTATCAATGTCTCTGGCATCTGATCCCTTCATCTCTACTCAACAACAAGTAGTCTAGTCTAGGCCCTTGTCAACTCTTGCTTGGATTCCCCTCTCTAAATTTATTTATTATCATTTACAAGACAAACTGGTAACCACAAAAAGGTCTGATACTGGTTAACTCCACTACTCAAGAAGTTCAATGGCTCCCTAATGTCCTGAGGATAAAAAAAAAAAAAAAAAAAAATTTACTCTGCTTAAGCTTAAACCCCTTCATAATCTGGCTCCAATGTTATCTTTCTAGTTCGAGTGAAGAGATGAGATTGAATACTTGTTATCGGGGGGCCTACTTGTACTTCCCCATATACAGCACCACATCTGTCATCCCTGGACCTCTGCACAGCACCCCCATGCCTACAAGGCTCAGCTTTGCCTCTTAAAATCCTTTTATTGTTCAGCTGTAGATTTCTCATAACTCCATTTGAGGTTTTCTTGGCAAAGATACTGGGCTGGTTTGTCATTTCCTTTTCCAGTTCATTTGACAGATGAGGAAACTGAGGCAAATAGGATGAAGTAATTTGCTCAGGATCTCACAGCTATTAAGTGACTGAGGCTGGATTTGAACTCAGATCTTTTTGAATCTTGGCCTGACTGCTGTGCCACCTAGCAGAATCCCTAGCTCTCTTCAAAGAAAATCAGTTCAAATACTACCTCCTCTAGGACACATTGTCTGATTTTCCCCAGTTGTTAGTGTCTCCTTCTCTCACATTACTTTGTATGTATCCTGTATTTATATGGTAGTGAACACAGTGTGCACACACACACACACACCCCTCCCACTGCCTTACACTGTCTAGGGCACTTACTAAACTCTTACATTTCTGTTGCTCAAATAAGAGTTAATTCTCTATGTAAATATAAAGTGAGAGTTAAACTAGATGAATTTCTTCAAGCATGAACATTCTGCGAGTCCAGGGCTCACTCTAGTTTAATCAACCACCCCCTTTCCACAAAAGCATGTCAAGTAACAGCTCCCTTTTTTTCTGAGCCTTCTAACACTGCAGACTTGGGGTTATCACCTTGGTGGTAATAAAGAATATTTGTCCTTACCTGAGTCCCAGAGCACCTTCCCAGTTAGGGTATGTCATAGCTCTTGCTCAGGAGCTCCCAAAGATGAGTAATGGCAACTGCTGGCCCTCCTTTCTCAGAGAGGAGTCTCTGGGGAATGTTCCCCTGTGGCAAGAACACCTGAAACTTAATATATTAGAAGCTGAGCAGACATTCCCCCCCACCCCCAAATCACTGAATTACCTCCCATTTTCTAGTCTCCCACAATAACACTCCCTCCTCATCCAAAGACATGGGCTTGTTTTTTGTTAAATGTTTGCATTCTCATTTCCCATCAAAAAATATCAAAGCCAGAAAGGATGAGGAGGGCAAGCCTAGTAAAATGCAAAGAGCACTGAATCTTGAGTCAGAGGACCCAGGTCCAAATCCCACTTCTGACCTATGAGCTTTCTAAATATGGGCAAATCATTTCACCCTCCCTGAGTCTCATTTTCCTCATCTGTAAAATGGAAGAGATGGTCTTGCAAGTCCCTTCCAAGCACTCATTTTATGCCCTCAGACTTAGAAAAGATCTTGGCAAAAAGGCTATCAGAGCTAGAAGGGTCTTGAGAATATACAATGTCAGATGTGGCCAAACCTGTTTTTTGTTTTGTTTTGTTTTGGGGGGGGGGCATTTATTGGAGAAATTGGGGAAACTATTCCCCAGTTACTTTTAAAACAACTTTTTTTTTTTTTTACAAGTTTTTAAAACTTTTGAGTTCCATATGCCCAAAAAGTTATCAAACTGTGCATACCCTTTGATCCAGCAGTGTTTCTACTGGGCTTATATCCCAAAGAGATCCTTTTTTTTTTTTTTTTAATTTAATAGCCTTTTATTTACAGGATATATACATGGGTAACTTTACAGCATTAACAATTGCCAAACCTCTTGTTCCAATTTTTCACCTCTTACCCCCCCACCCCCTCCCCTAAATGGCAGGATGACCAGTAGATGTTAAATATATTAAAATATAACTTAGATACATAATAAGTATACATGACCAAAACATTACCAAAGAGATCCTAAAGGAGGGAAAGGGACCCACATGTGCAAAACTGTTTGTGGCATCCCTTTTTGTAGTGGCGAGGAACTGGAAACTGAATGAATGCCCATCAATAGCCAATTAATGGCTAAACAAGTTATGGTATAAGAATGTCCAGAAACCCTGGGTCTTTCTCTCCCAGATTCATTTGTTTATTTATTTAGATTTTTTTTAGACTAGGTAAATGAGATTCTTTGCTTCAATTGTTATCTGGACTCAATCACCAAATGAGTATGGCCTCAGTTGAACACAAAACTGTAGAATATCTAAGGTTAAAAAGGCCAAGGTCTCCCATTTCATCCATGACACTCTCCAGTTGTCCTGATCTCTATCTGTCCAATGGACCCAGAGGGGAAGGGAAAGTAGGGCAAATGACTTGCCCAGCCTTCCCTCCCTTCAATCCAATTCACTTGCATATCACAGCATCAGCTCCCTGATGTCATGGTCCTTTTTAAAAATGAAGGACAAACAATAATATGAATGTTATAGGATATTATTGTTCTGTAAGAAATGATCAGCAGGATGATTTCAAAGAAGCCTGGAGAGACTTACATGAACTGATGCTGAGAGAAGTGAGCAGGAGATCATTGTACATGGTAACAGCAAGATTATGTGATGTAATGGACTTGGCTCTTTTCAACAAGAAGGTGATTCGTGCCAATTCCAACAGATTTGTGATGGAAAGAGCCATCTGCACCCAGAAAGAGAACTATGGGGACTGAATGTGGATCACAGCATAGGATTTTCACCTTTTCTGTTATTGCTGTTGTTTGTTGCTTGTTTTCTTTCTCATTTTTCCCCTTTTAATCTGATTTTTCTTGTGCAACATGATAAATATGGAAATATGTTTAGAAGAGTCGCATGTTTAGCTTATATTGGATTACTTGCAGTCTAAGGGAGAGAGGAGATGGTAAGGGAGGGAGAAAAATTTAGAACATGGTTTTCAAAGGTGAGTGTTGAAAACTATCTTTCCATGTATTTTGAAAAATAAAAAGCCATTATTAGAGAGATTATGCTCTCTTTTTTTTAAAAAAAAAACTTTTAATTTCAGATTCTCTCCTTTATCCCACCCCAACCCCATTAAGGAACCACAAATAAAGTTATGTAAAACATTGTGGAAGAGACTTTAGAGACAATGGGGTAAGTAGAAATCCAGAGAGGGAAAAAGTCTTGCCCAAGACTGATTTAATGAGTTAGTAACTATCCATTCTTTTGGCTAAAATCAAGTGTAATGAATTAGTTGCCATCAGGCCAAAACTCAAGCCCAGGCCCTTCTTGGTCTTCTGACTTCCAGATCAGTGTTTTTTCCCCAACAGGGTATAAAGAAGATCCCTGCAGTAGAACACATCCAAAAAAAGCTGACTCTGGCCTAGCCTTCTCTCCCACTCCTCCCATGTACACTCTATTCCAGCCATATTCATCAGAGGATGGAGGTTTGGCTCTAATTTAGCACCTCCAAGGTGAGTTTCTGTTTCCTAACCCAATGGAAAAATGTTCCGTTCAGCTTTCGGCACAGTAGATAGAGCACTGGTGTCAGAAGAACAAGTTCAAACTTGAAATCAAGACACTTGACACTTGCTGTGTGATCCTGGGCAAGTCATAGACCCCTGAATGCCTCCATTAAAAAAGGGGGGAAAGGAAGAATGTTCTTCCAATTTAAATTACCAATTTCCTTTTGTGTCCTTCCAGGAGTGCTTTATTTTTCTGCCTATTGTGCTCCCCCATGCCAAGTCATCCTTTCTACCTCAATCCTACCCTGAAGCCTTATCCCTATCCCCAGCCAATCATAAATTATAGACTTTGGGCACTGGAAGGGTTATTAAAGATCATATGTCCCATCTCTCCAGGAATATTCTTCCTGAGGTACTACTCTGACCATATGATCTTAGGAAAGTCCTTTCCCTTCTCTGAGCCTCAATTTCCTAATCTGTAAAATGAGATAGTTATACTAAATTAGTGGTTCTCAAAGTATGGTCTAGAGAATCCTGGGGATCTCTGAAACCCTTTTAGAGGGTCTACAAATTCAAAAATAGTTTTTATTTCCAATATGGTAAATGTCTATAAATATAATCCAGATGAACAAAAACACTTTGGAGAGATCCTCAATAATTTTTAATAGGATAAAAATACTGAAAACAAAAGTTTGAGAACCACTGTACTAGATGATCTCCAAAAATTCTTTCTCTGCATCCTAAGATTCAACAGTCTCCAGTGGCTTTCCTTTGCCTATTACAAAACACAACAAAAATCTTCCTACTCCTTGCAGTCAAATATTTCCAAAAAAGCTGGCTCTGGCCCAGCCTTCTCTCACATCCCTCCCACATGTAGACTCTGCTCCAGTCAAATTAGACTACTCTCCATCCCCCACTTTCACTATACCCTCTCTCTCTCTCCATCATGCTACTCAGACAATCCTGTCTGAGTAACGAGCTTTTCCAAACTATTCTATTGAATGAAATCCCTTCCTTCTTTCAGGACCTATGCTGTCCTCAATGAAACTTTCTGACTCTATCCCATCCTTCAACTGAAAGTTGGAGGAAATTTCTCTTAGTACTTTCCAGTCTGCATATAATTTCATAATTATTTGTATACCTGACTTCCTCTCAATGCAATGTTAGTTCCTTAAGAACAGGACACATGTACTATATCTGCCTTGTGTATACAAACCAAGGACCCAATGTTTAATGAATTTAGTGTTTTTGCTCCAAAGCCATTATGAGGGATAAAAGGAATGAAAGCTCCTAAATTACAAGGAAAAAATCAGAACCAAGCTCTCATGATCCCAATAGGCCTTGCCACTATTAGGGCTTATACTCTTAGAAGGAAGACATTAAGACAATGGTTACCACCAAGGTTGACTGAGTTAAAAAGATCTATGTGGAAATTTAGGGCGAATGCTGGGTAAACTTTCTCCCTAGAAACTCTTGGCGCAGTACCAGATATATAAGGTTGAATAAAGGATAATACTGTAGGTTACTTGGCTCATGGCTGGACTAAGTGAATTCTTGGTGTCTGCATTCAGTTATAGCAATGAGCATGGAGTTATGGTAGGTTCCCTAAAACACTGAATGATAGAGCTGGAAAGACCACGTTTGCAAAGGGTCTTAGAAAACACAACTTCAGGGCATAAGAGAAGTAAAACTGAAATAATAATCCCTTACAAAGTGTGTAGCACTTTGCAGGTTACAAAGACCCTTCCATACTTGCCAGCAAGGCCATAAAGATGATTTAGGCTTCAGAGTGAACATGGGACGGACTTCCACCAGATTTAGAGCCAAAAAAAAAAAAGACCTTATAAGAGATCAAGCAGGCTAACCCACTCATCAGATTAGGAAACAAAGCCCGCCCTACATGTAACAACTTTAGATAAAATCCTGTATTTATGACATGTATGGCTAGTATGACGGAAAAGGAAAATAAATTTTGGAGGGGATGGGGGGAAAATTGAGACACTGATGCAACTGCTGATGGGGTTATGAAGTGGCCTGGTTATTATGGGTCAATTTGTAACTATGACCAAAGAATTATAAAATCCTTTGACCCAGTAATACCACTGTTAGGTCTAACGCCTAAAGGGTATTTTTTTTTTTTTTTAAAGAGTGGAGATGGCAGGGAGAAACCTACATGCACAAAAATATTTATAGTAGCTCTTTTTGTGATAGCAAAGAATTGGAAATTGAGACCATCAATTGCAGAATGGCTGGACAACTCATGAAATATGATTGTGATGAACTTGACTACCACTGTACTATGAGAAATGCTGAGTAGGATACTTTCAGAAAAACTTGGACAGACTTAAATTAACTGATGCAAAGTGAACAGAACCAGACAACATTGTATATAGCAATAGCAATATTATATGATGAACAACTATAAATGACTTAGTTATTTTCAGTAATACAAAGATACAATACAATTCTTATGTACCTATGAGGAAAAGTGCTATCCTATTTCTTGAGAAAGAACTGATGAAATTTGAATGTGGATCAAAGAAGTATACTGTTTTTTCTATTTTCCTTTTCTTTTTTTTGCTATATTTTTTTTCACCCATGACTAATATGAAAATGTGTTTTGCATGACTGCACCGGTATAACTATCAAATTGCCTGCCTTCTCAATAAGAGGGAAATAAAAGAAGGGTAGGAGAAAATCTAAAACTCAAAATTATAAAAAATTTTAGGTTAAAAATTATTTTTGTGTGTAATTGGGGAAAAATAAAATATGAAAATTATTAAAACAAAAACAAAACCAACTTCCTTGTCAACTCCATACTATGCTGCTTGCATTCTTGCCACCATCTTTATCTTCCCAACAAACTCTGGTGCTGGATATCTTTCATCTGTCTTGCCTAAATCCTCCACTCCATGTCCCAGCAATTAACATATCAAACTATGGCTGTCTTCCTCAATAACCTTCTCCTGCTTTTGAGCTCCCCAGAAGTATTACCTTTCCCATTAAAATGCAAGCTCCTGGCAGGAACTGTTCTGTTGGCTTCCATTTGTATACAAAGAACCTTGAAAAACTCTGACATTTAGTAAGTACTCAAAACTTTTCTACCTACCTACCTTTGAGAAGCTGTGGCAATGAGATTGTGAAATATCTGCCCAGACTGAAAAAGAAAGCTGATATGAGGAAGTAAAGAGAAAACAACTGGATGTTGTTGACAACTAGATGAAAAAGCAAACTGGATGAGACCAGATTATGAAGGACTCTCAGAATCTCAAAACTGGATGGTATCTCAAAAGAATGTCTAGTCTGAATCACGCTAGACCAAAAAAATCAATACTACATTAAAAAAAAAAATCAATACTTCAACATTATAAAAAAGTGATTATCCAGACCTTGTATGAAGCCCTCCAATGAAAAGAAACCATCTAATTCTGGAGGCAACCCATTTCCCTAGCTTCCTTTAAGTCTTAACTGAAACCTCACCTTCAACAGGAAGTCTTTCCCAACCCCTCTTTTTTTAAATTTAAAATTATTTTATTTTTAATTAACGGAATAAAGCAATAATTTCCATAACATATTATAATAAAAAAAGATGATCACACATGAAACAGCAAATTGATTGGGCATATCACATACATTTCTTTTTTCCTCCCCCTCCCCTTAATTCTAAATACCTTTCTTCCTTTAATTATCTTCAATAGACTATATATATATCTATCTTATCTGAATTTATTTGTATATTCTTTTGTAAGAACTCCAGAATATCAGGGACCCACATTTTGCTTTTTTTTTTTTTTTTTTTTTTTTTTTTTTTTGTATCTTTGGTGCTTAGTATAGTATCTATACAAAGGTAGTCCCTTAATAAATGTTTAGTGATTGTCAGCAAATTCGCATTTACACCCAACTTAAATCTTCCATCTTCCACCCACAGCTCCTAATTCTGCTCCCTGGGATGAAACAAAATTGCAGCCCCGCTTTCACCAGTCAGCCCAACAAATACTTGAAGATGGCAACTACATCTTCACCAAGCCTTCTCTTCTCCAGATTAACTACCCCCTGGTCCTTCAAGGGTATTCCTAAAGCAAGGTCACCAGTCTCCTCTTAAGGCCTAGTCACCCTCTTCTGGATACTCTCCAGTCTGTCAATGTCCTTTCTAAATGCATCACATCAAAAGGAACAGTCATCCTGAGCTAAGTAAGTCAGGACAATTACCTACTATGTTCTAGCAATTACACCCTTCTTAACACTGCTTAAAATCACATTAGCATTTTTTAAGCTGCTATGTCACACTGTTTTCTTCAGTTTGCAGGTCTGCTGCCTACACTATTCCCCAATACTATATGTGCTTAAACAGCTGACTCCTTGAAGTAAAACTATAGTATACCTACGTACTAAATTTCTTCTATGTAAAGCATTTGCAACAAGTTCAAAAGAGGGCAGAAGTTGCCTTTTAAAAAAATACAATTCTTGTCAAATAAGAGACATGGCAATCAAGAGGAATGATGGTTAAAAGTTCAAATTCATTTATAAAACACTACTGAAGAGGATAGCTGTTCTTGCTATTGTCAAGTCAATTCAGTCTTATCCAACTCTCCATGATTCCATTTGGGATGTTCTTGGAAGAGACATTGGAGTGGTTGGTCTTTTCTTTCTCCAGCCCATTTTATAGATGAGAAAACTGAGATAAAGAGGATCACATAGAAAGGCCCTTCTTGACTCCAGACCTGGACTCCATCCACTAGCCACCTAGCTACCCTGAAGGGAATGGTAGAAAACAATTACCACCCCTTAAAAGTGAAAAGGGAAGGCAAAAACAAGTCTCCAAAAAACCTGGCACAATTTCCAACTAAGCTGTATCATTCTTAGAATATTTCTATGTGAAACTGGCTAGAAGAAACCAAGTAGAAAATGGAATGGAATCATCAGTGTTTCTATAACTCTCTATTTGCCTATCAATGAGAGGCAAATAACCATACTTCATCTCTCAAGCACTTTAGGCCCTAAAATAAGCTAAAAGAAATGGTTCCTAAGAAGATAAAATCCAAGAATTGCTACACTGGAGCAAGTACACACAGAGCTAATCTCTATTTGAAGGTGCACAATCTTAAAAGCACTGAGTGATTTTATAAGATCGCATAAGATGAATTGGTCCAGTCATTCTGGAAAACAATTTGGAGCAATGCCCAGAAAGTTACTAAACTTTGTACCATCAGTACCACTACTAGGCCATACTCCAAGAGATCAAAGAGAGACAAAATACTCATGTGTGGGGCAGCTAGGTGGCACAGTGGATAGCACGAGCCCTGAAGTCAGGGGGACCCAAGTTCAAATCCAACCTCAGACATTAACACTTCCTAGCTGTGTGACCCTGGGTAAATCACTCAACCCAATTGCTTCAGTAAAAAAAATACTCATGTGTACAAAAGTATTTTAGTATTGATGTTTGTAGTGGCAAAATTAAGAGACTGCCCATGAAGTAGCTAAACAAAATATGTGATATGAATGTAATGGAATATTATTGTGTCACAGGAAATGAAATGTCTTCGAGAAACCCAGGAAAACTCAAATGAACAGATGAAGACTGAAGTCTGCAGAGTCAGGAGAACAATTTATATAATAACAACATTGTAAAAACAACTTTGAGAGGCTAAAAAATTTTGATCATTGGAATAACCAATCACAATTCCAGAGGTCTGATGATAAAGAATACCACTATCCCACCATCTGACAGAAATGAGTGATGGATGCAAGAAGCAGAATGAGACAAACATTTCTGGCAATGGCCAATGTAGAAATTTCAACTCAGTACATTTATTACAAAGAATTTACTTTTACTTTTTTCTTTCTCAAATGAGAAGGAGAGTAGAGGAAAATAATTACTCATTCATTTAAAAAAAAGTTTAACTTCTAAAAAACATCAGAGGACTATATGATGATCAATTCTGATGAACGTGGCCCTCTTCAACAATGAGATGAAACAAATCAGTTCCAATAGAACAGTAATGAATTGAAACAGCTAGACCCAGCGAAAGAACTCTGGGAAATGAGTGTGAACCACTACAGAATTCCCAATCCCTCTGCTTTTGTCTGCCTGCATTTTTGATTTCCTTCACAGGTTAATTGTACACTATTTCAAAGTCCAATTCTTCTTTTGCAGCAAAATAACTGTATGGACATGTATACATATATTGTATTTAACTTATACTTCAATATATTTAACCTGTATTGGTCTACCTGCCATCTGGGGGAGGGGATGGGGGAAGGAGGGGAAAAAATTGGAACAAAAGGTTTTGCAACTGTCAATGCTGAAAAATTACCCATGAAATATCTTATAAATAAAAAGCTATTAAAAAAAAACATCAAAGGAAAACAGATGACGGGGAATTCAAGGTCATCTAGTCTGATTCTACTTAGTTTAAGTTAAAGAACTAAGGCTTAGTTAGGTTAAATACTTTGCTAAAAGTTATATAGGCACATCAGTAAATGGCAGGTATGGAATCTGAATCTGAAATCTTTTATTCTAAACCCTTCATATTTTCCATCATACTTGAAGGAAAGATAGCAAAAGAATGAAAGAAATCAGGTGATTTAAAATGGCATTGGTCACATCCAAGCTATTTCTCATTTTTTGGTTTGTTTTTTACCTTATTAACTTTAGTTTTACTTTTTAAACAGTATTTTATTTTTCCAAATACATGCAAAGATAATTTTTAACACTCACATTTGCAAAACCTTGTGTTCTAAAATTTTCTCCCTTTCCCTCCCCTCCAAGACAGTAAGCAATATAACATAGGTTAAACATGTGCAATTCTAACCACATTTCCATATTCATCATGATGTACCAAAAAAAAAAAAAAAAAGATCAAAAAGGAAAAAACACTAGAAAGAAAAACAAGCAAAGAACAACAAGGTGTATTTCCCATCTTCATAACGAATCTTGTACAAAATGGTCAGTGATATTCTTGATGAAAAAATATGAGAAGGTAACAAAGGCTTTTGTACATAATTATCTCTGGCAAACCACATCTTTACAGTCAGAATAAAAGATCCTACTGTATTTATTGCTCATGCAGAGCAAAATACAGCAAATTCTCTTAGAACAAGTAGTATCTTCTTAAGTTAAAATCCTACAAGATTCCTAGTACCATGCTATCAGAGAGATAACCGTTCAGCAGTGCCGTTATTCATGGCAAACAAGGCATAAAACAAGGACACCAAAGGCAACACCACTATATTGCAGAAAATATCCAAACAAAGTCCAAATAAAAGTGGGATATCCTAGAGAGGGTAAGGTTTACCCGATGTTTCATATCTGCTAATGACTTCAACTGTATTAACTCCAATAACAGCCTATTCAATGAAAGCCATGATTATGCCAAAGAAATAAAACTAATAAGCCATACCAGAAAAAACTAATTGGATGAAGAATGGGTATTATCCAAATTACAGTATACAATAAAATGGACAATCTCCTAAATAAATAGATCTATATATTTTTGAAAGACAAAAAAATTTAACCAAAAAAAATTTATAAGGGACAATAGATGAGAGTTGGGTCTAGAATTAAGTGGAAAAAAGTTAGATTCGATAATCTTACCCTATTCTTTTCTTTCTTTCTTTTTTTTTTTTTTGCACTGAGGCAATTGGGGTTAAGTGACTTGCCCAGGGTCACATAGATAGGAAGTGTTAAGTGTCCGAGGCCAAATTTGAACTCAGGTCCTCCAGACTTCAGGGTTGGTGCTCTATTCACTGCTCCACCTAGTGCCTCTTTCATATCTTTTAGATTTTTTCTTTCAGTCTACTTGTGCTCATTCAACCCTGAGTTCAAATCTGGCTACCACTGTGCCACCTAGCTGCCCCTATCTTACCCTATTCTTAAGAGTTCCCTTATACAAACCCCTTTTTTAACATCTAAAGAGTCAAAGTTTTAGGTGACCAGCACAGTACAATTCAAGTCACTTAGCCCCAATTGCCTCAGCAAAAAAATAAATAAATAAAAATAAAAATAAAAAAATTGAAAGAGGAACCTCATAAGGACATCCAGGGAGAATACAGGATAACCACTGGATTTCAAGGATAGTCATTAAATAGCAAAAGACCTACAGGAAGGCCCCACATAGTTGGACAAGATTCACACAGAGGGGCAAGGTGAGGATGGATTTCAATTAATGTGAGAAGGCACACATGAATGAGGTCACAATTCACTAAAAGTGCAGAAGTATTATCTTCAGCATATCACTGAAGCAGCTGGATTCTTTTTAGATCCAAACTTATCCAAGGGATTAGCTATCTTCCCCAATTTCATGTCATCTTCAAGTATAATAAACATATCTTCTAAACTCAGCAAAGGACTAATCAATTCCTGAGGCAGTCATTATACCAAAGACTTCTTTCCAGTTTGACAACAACCTCTGAATGGCTACTCTCTGCCAACTGGTCATTCAAGTGGTTCCAAATCCATCTCACCATCCTATCATCTCCTTCCTTCCAACAAGAGAGGAACAACAAACAGGATTTGTTCAAAGCATTCAGGCTATCTCAAGCATCCCCAATCTACTAATAGTATGGAGAGAAAGAGAGAAGAAAGGAGGAAAGGAGAAGAAAGGAAAGAAGGGAGAAAAGAGGAAAGGAAAGAAGAAATGCTGAGGAAAACTATGATTAAAAAACAAAATAACTATTAAGACTTACTTTAAAATTGTAAAAACTTATAAAGCGTTATTTTTAAAAAAGGAAAAAAGTAGGGTTAATCTATAATTATCTTTTCTTGAAGAAATCACATTGGCTTTTAATGATAACTCCTTTCTTTTCTAAATTCTTACAAACTACACCTTTACTAAAGTTTTACATTGCAAACACTGTAAGTTGAATTGACTCATATTCTGGCAAATTTTGCTGAAGTACTTCCCTGCCCCTTATTTCCCTCCCATCTCACCCCCACAATTTTTTAAATTCCTTTTTTAAAAATAAGAGATGAGAAAGAATATATTTGAAAATGAAATTCATGTAAAAAAATCAATAAAAATGTAAAATAATGTTCAAGGACATTGTCAGGAAACAAACCCGCATCAAACTCATTTGTCTAAACTCACTTATCTAAAGCTTAAATTTTCTATTTCTTAAAAAAAGGTCAATCTTCACCTGTGTCTAGTCCCACAGCACATCTCCCATGGTCTATAACTTCTCACAGATCCCTGACAATGGCTGACCAATCACATCCATCAGTTTTTGTTTTGTTTTGGTTAAAAAATAAATTAAAAATCTTGGGATGCACTTCATCTGAGTGGATCCAGTGTCTTGAATTCATTTAGGACAAACAGATGCCTACTCATATTTTAGGTTTCAAAGAAACTCCCTATTAACCACTTTTATTCTACCCTTTCCAGCCAAATATCATCCTTCATAGAAACAAAAAGTTAAAACTAAGTATTGTATCCACCTTCTCTTCATGACCCAATATCATCCTTTCATCCAAGTTATACATAGTCCTAAAAAAGGGACTTCTCTCATCTTCCTGTTGCTTCCAATATCATTTTAAGTCTTTTTCAGTTGTGCTTTGCCCTCCCAATCAAACATAGAACCCAAGTGAAGTTTTAGCTTTCCAACACTATTCTTAAAGGGCCAGATGACTCTTTTGTACTTGGTTCTCCAAAATCTGCTTGTAATTCCATATACCATGCATATATTTTTTAAAATTCAAATTTATCAACTGACTGTTGGGTAATTATAATGACTTAGGTTGGTCCTGAAGAAGAGGTATGAAAATGTGGAATCTGACTGTCAGAAATGGGGGATCTAATTTGTTCCTACATTTTTCAGTAGTGTGCCCCATTTGGGATTTTCTTGGCAAAGACACTGGAGTAGCTTGCCATTTCCTTCTCTAGTTCATTTTACAGATGAAACCAAAAGGGTAAATGACTTGCTCAGGGTCACAGAATTAGCTTGAGGTTCATTTTAACATGACATCAGGCCCAACACTCCATCTGCTTTGTCACCTAGTTGGCTTCAGGCCTAATTAATTTTTAAGAACCATGCCCCTCTCCCCCCTTCCTAATTACAAGGGATGATTTTTTCTAGAGCAGGGAAAGAGATGCTGATATTCAGAAATAAAGGTGATACAAAGACAAAAACAATAAAAATTTATTTTAAAAATTTATTAGTTTGTGGATATATCTTTTATCTACTGTCTTTAGATGGCTTCCTCTTTTCTTTAAATGGAAATCCTTTGCTTTTGTGCCATCAGAATACCATACTGGAGTTCTCCATTTCTCTAGATAAAAATTTGCGTGCAGAATTTTTGGCCCTCAGCTATAATCTGTGAGTTCTTTGAAATCCATTCTCCCTAAACCTACAATAGATAGAGAGACTAAGTTGAACTTCCCTTTCCTCTATCCTTTCTAAAGGAAGGAACTTTGGAACATAAAATGTCACATCTAGAAGGGACATCAAGATGTTAGGGCTGGAACATAGCAAGTCACAATATGAAGCATTGCTTATCAGAACAGAAAAGGAATTAGAACATATAATAATAGAGCCAGAAAGAAATTTAGAACACATTATGAAAGAATAAGAGAGTCTTTAGAACAGAATAACAAAGCTAGAGGGGCCCTTAAAACAGAAACCTACAACTGGAAAGACCTCATAATACGGAATGTTAGCATAAAAATAGAACAGCAGAGCTGCAAAAGACCTAACAACAAAGAATGTCAGAGCTGATCCTCGGAACAAAGACCATTTGATGTCAGGGAAGCTTAGAACACAGAATGTTAGCATTGGAAGGAGCTTTGAATCTAGGTTGTTAGTACTAGAAGCACTCTTAGAATATAAAATGTCAGAACCCAGGCCAGGACCCTAGATCACAGAACATAAAAAGACATAGCTAGAAGGGAGCTCAGAACAGAGAATGTCAGACCTGGAAAGGACCATGGACTTTATCAAGAAGTTCAATGCTTTACTTGGGGGTAGAAGCTGTGACTTGCCTGAGGTGGAGAATTCACCTTTATTACTGAATACATCCTAAATACAAGTGGACTACCCCCCCCACACACACACACACACAATTTATTGTTCAGTTGTGTTTAACCCTTTATGACTCAATTTGGGGTTTTCTTGGCAAAGATACAGGAGTGATTAGCCATGTCCTTCTCCAGCTCATTTACAGATGAGAAAATTTAGGCAAATTACAGTTAAGTGACTTGCCCAGGATCATACAGCTAGAATGTACCTGAGGTCACATCTGAACTCATGAAATCTTCCTGACTCCAGGCCCAAGCTCTATTCACAAAGCCACTTTGCAGTCCACCCCACACAATGGGAATAGACTACAAGGAAATTAGCCTTGTCAGTAAGGAATTACTCTAATTCTCTAAGACTCCACTTATCCCCAGTTAGAAAATCACAAAATCTCTGAGTTAAATGGGACCTTGGGTTCATCTAGTCAGGCTTAAATCTCACTACAGTATTCAGGACAAGATCTCCATCCTCCCTTTGAATTCCTCCAGTGACAAGAATCTTGTTCCCTCAATCCATTCCATTTGCATAGCTCCTAAATGATAATATGGTTATCTAGTCTTTAGTGGAAGTTCTCGAGTGAGAGTGAACTCCAATCCATCTAGAACAGTGCCTGGTAAATAATAAATGCTTAATTAACATTTATTTATTGATCCAATGATTTCCCCCATCAGCTGTTAAGGTGATTTTTTTTTAATGTTAGTTCTATCACCCTGATACTCGTGAGCACTAATGGTTCCCTGATGCCATCCAAGATCAAATACAAATTCCTCTGTCATTTAAAGCTCTTCATAATGTGACCTCTTTCAGGTTTTTCACTCCCACTCCCTCCATGCACTCTGGGATCTTTGATTCACAGGCCCACCTGCTCTTTCTGTGCCCTATGAGATTCCCTGAAGACTCGCCTCAAGTCTCTCTTTAAAGAGGTCTTTGCCCATCCTGTGAGTGGTCTGTGCCATCCCCTCTCAGATTGCCAGGTACTCTGTATAGATTGTAGGATGAAAATTGCAGCTGAGCCCTCTGACTTCAATTCTCTCCTTTTGAAGATAAAGAAACAGAGGTTATCAAGCATGTAAATGTGGTACATCTAATAAGAGTCTGACGCAAGATTTGAACTCAAGTCTTCCAGACTTGGAGTCAAGGGCT
The DNA here is from genome assembly GCF_902635505.1 of Sarcophilus harrisii. NCBI lineage: Eukaryota > Metazoa > Chordata > Mammalia > Dasyuromorphia > Dasyuridae > Sarcophilus > Sarcophilus harrisii. The sequence continues at coordinate 417,025,319 of NC_045427.1, read as the reverse complement.
CTATCCACTGAGGCACCTATCAACTACTAACTTGTATTTACCTATTTATAGTTACCTCCCCCATTAGAATATAAGCTATTTGAGGGAAGGAACTTTTTTTTCCTTACCTTTCTTTGTATCCCTAGCTTACAATAAGAGTTTAATAAATACTATCTGACTATCTCCTGAGGCAGCCAGCCATTCGGTTACTTTTTTTCCTTTTTGTTAGTAAATTAGGGTTAAATGACTTGCCCAGGGTCACAAAGTTAGGAAGTGTCAAGTGCTGGTAGTTGCATTTGAACTCAGATCCCCTGATTCCAGGGCCTTGATCTACCCACTGTACCTTCTTCTGTCCCACCATTCAAATTCTAGACAGACGCAATTACGATGAGTTCCCTAATCCAGACAAAATCTTCCACTGCCCTTAGTTATGCTCTAGTTTTCTGGACAAGCAGAATAAATCCAATACCTATTTGCTATGACAGTCTTTCAGATGGGTTAAGAGGGTTCATGCCTCTTAATTCTTTCTCTTCTCTAAAGACCACCCTTCTCAAAGGATCAGGAAATTCTTGTTCAATTTCACATGACAAACAATTATTAAGTACCTGCTATGCTCAGGGCTCTAGACAAATGTCTTCCCCTGATGTCTCAGCTTAGCATTAAGGTCACTCTGGGTTCTCAAAGGCCATCCCAGTGAAACACAAGCTGATTTAACTATGCTACAAAGCCAGCAATGGTCCCAATGATCCCTAAAAATATAGCAGCTCACAATCAGTAGTAACTCAAGCATTGGTGATCCCACACTTTGGCCATCCCACACTTTGGCCATAACACCCTGGGAAACTGAGGAAACTACAAAAGGTCCTTAGGAGTTTTCTGTAGCCCCCAAGGACCCTAGAAACTTTTAAATAAATAAAGCAGCTAGTGGCAACACCGGTTTGGACTCCAAATTCACTTGTAGTGAATTACTTTACAAAAGGGAATCCAGGGGACTAAGAGCAGTGGGCTGCCTAGAAGGTAAAAGCTCTCAGCTCTCTTTCCCCTCTTCACATCACTATCCACTATCTCCTACCCAGCTAGGTCAACTCTACACCTGTAGAGGGCTGGAACTCTGGAGTACAACAAGGTGTTAACTCAGAGGAATTGATGAGATAATAGTTCTCTAGTTCACATATATCTAGTATGATATAATCACTCTAGATTAGCTTATACTCAGTATACTGTAATGATGTAATTGTAATAAGGGACAAAGAAAGACTCAGACGGAGACTGGTTGAGACTGGCAGACTGGCAGACTGCTGGAGGAGATGGGTCAGACTGAGACTGGGTCAGATTATGACAGACACAGAATGTGAAGGAGACAATAAAGACTTTGGACTCTATTCTTGTCCATTCTCTTGGTGTCTATCCTGCTGAGACCAAGGCCCTTCCGGAGGATCTCCAGAAAGCTAGTCCAAATATTACACATATCCTTCCAGTTTCCCATCCCATACTACCATACCTTTCCCCGGTTTTGTTTTGGTCTTGTACACGTTTTGAATTTTATGCCAAACACAGCTCACTAGCATTTCTGGAACCTAATTCTACATCAACAACCTGCTCTTTGTATCTGACTTAAGCTCTCCCTCTCCAATTTCTTTATTTAAAGACCTGGAGGAGAGAAGTACCTAACCCAGATCATACAGGAATTTGAGTCTGGATTAAAACTCATGTTCTCTACAGTTGTCCCTTCCACATCTCCACTCTTCCCATCTCTATTTCAATGAATCACAAGTCAGCATAAGAATTATTAAATGTCAATTTTTGAGAAGTTCTGCAGAAGCTACAGAAGAGATGCACAGGCCAACATATTCCACAGGAAAAAAACTAGAAACTAGGAAATGCATAAAAATTTAAATTGTATTGCACCCAAATTTTACAATAAGATATTGTGAACATCCCTTAAAAGAAAAAAATTCAGGGAAGATCAAAAAATTTTACTTGGATTTTCCAGATGGGGGCACCACGCCCCCAACTCCCTTCCATGTGGAAGATGGGATAACTGGACTTTCAAACGGAGCTTTTTTCCGCCTCCCCCAATCTACCACTGGAGGAGGAGGAGTTAAGAAATGGAGAGAATGCTTATTAGGCAACTGAAAAAGTCCAAGCTAAAAAGGAATGAGGGGGTTGGAATAATTGGGTGACTGTTTGGCTATTGGAAGGAAAAGGAAGAGAGAACTGAGGAAGAACCAACAAGGTTTATTTACTATTAGAATCTTGTTTTTTGGCTTTTTCTTCCTTCGAGGCTCAGGTCAGCTGACATCTCTTTCCAGGTAGCTTTAACTTTGCCCAATCTTCCCCCACCCCCACCCCAGATCTTAGAATTATAGATTTAGAATAGAAAGGAACTACTTTAGAGGCCACTTAATCCAACCACCTCATTTTATAGATTAGAGGTTAATCAATTTGCCCAAGTGTCAAAAGCTAGGAAGTCTCAGAAACTGTTAGAAACTGGATTTGAATCCAGGTTATTAAAAAAAAAAATTACTACTGCTAAAGCAATGCTAATTAGCTATTAGTGTTTTCCCCCTTCCTCAATTTAACTGGTATTAATAATTTTTGAAAATGCAGTTATTCCATCCCCCAATCCAAAAGAAAGTAATTACCTTTATTTGGGGGGAGGGGAGGAGAAGGTTGTATGTTCAGCACCTAATCAAGTGTCTTAAAAATAACAGGTACTTAACAAAGGCTTTTTAAAAAAAGAATTGTAGGAAACAGAAAGCTGGGAAACAATTTTTACAGCCAACATTTCTGATAAAGGCTTCATTTCTAAAATATATGGAGAACTGACTAAAATTGATAAGAATACAAGTCATGGGGAAGCTAGGTGGTACAGTGGATAGAGTACTATCCCTGAAGTCAGGAGGACCTGAGTTCAAATATGGTCTCAGACACTTAACACTTCCTAGCTGTGTGACCCTGGGCAAGGTCACTTAACCCCAAATGCCTCAGCCAAAAAAAAAAAAAAAGCCATTCCCCAATTTGATAAATTGTCAAAGGAAACAAACAATTTCGGAAATTAAAGCCATCTAAAGTCATAGGAAAAAAATATTGTAAATCACTATTGATTAGAGAAATGCAAATTAAAACAACTCTGAGGTTCCATCTCTTGCCTATTAGATTGGCTAAGAAGACAGGAAAAGTTAATGATAAATGTTGGAGGAAATGTGAGAAAACTGTGACACTAATATATTGTTGGTGAGTTGAGACCTGACAACCATTCTGGAGTGCAATTTGGACATGTGTCCAAAGGGCTCTCAAACTGTGCATAGCCTTTGATCTACAAGTTCATTAGCGGATCTGTATCCCAAAGATCATAAAAGAGGGAAAAGGACCCACATGTGCAAAAATGTTTGTGGCAACCCTTTTTGTAGTGGCAAGGAACTGGAAACTGAGTGGATCTCCCAACTGGAGAATGACTAAATAAACTGTGGTATATGAATGTTATAGAATATTATTGTTCTGTAAGAAATGACCAGCAGGAGGATTTCAGAAAGGCCTGGAGAGATTTACATAAACTGATGCTGAGTGAAATGAGTAGAATCAAGAGAACAATGTATACAATAACAGCAAGATTATTTGAGGATCACCTGTAATGGATTTAGCTCTTCTCAGCAATACAAATCAATGACATAAGACAATTCCAAAAGACTTGGGATGGAAAATGCCAAATATATCCAGAGAGAGAAGATGAATGCAGATCGAAGTACACGATTTTCACCTTTTTTGTTTTTTCTTTCTCGAGTGGTTTTGTTTTTGTTTTTGTTTTGATCTTTCTTCCACAACATGACAAATATGGAAATATATTTTAAATGACTATACATGTAGAACTCATATCAGACTACTTGCTATCTTGAGGAGGATGAGATAAGGGGCAGGAGGGAGAAAAGAATTTGGAATTCAAAATCTTACAAAAATGAATGTTGAAAACTATCTTTACATGTAATTGGAAAAATAAAACACCATTAAGTTAAAAAAAAAAAAAAAAAAAAAAAAAAAGAACTGTCTTATGTAGGGCAAGTTCCTGACAATCTAGTGAATATAAGAATCAGTCTTTCACAGCTTCATCTTTTCTGAAGTGGGGAGCAGAGGGCAAAGTAGAAGCATAGAAGCCAGAACAGGCCCTGGGCAATGCAATATGGATGAAAGTGCTTTGGAAAGTCTTAGTGACTGGATACATAGAAAGGACGGTTCTTCTCTGGTTCCCCCCCTTCCTTAGCCTGAAAGTCATAGGAGAAAGGGGGTGGGGGAGAGAGGAGGAGCCTCTCTGGGGCTAACAAGTGAGTGAAAAGGACAAGATGGCTAATTCCAAAACCAGCTACTAAGAATTATTTATTGTTAGTATTGCCGTGATGTTTTTCTCATCTTTTTTGATGGAGTTCAGATAGAAATAATCTTGGAACAAGTTGCTGTCCTGCCATTTCTTTAATATTTATTTTGCCCTACTGTACAAATGAATAAGCTAACTGTTTTCTGTCCTTGAATAAAAGTATTAAGATACAAGCCCATCCCTCTGTAGGGGAGTCCTTGAGCAGCCCCCTCCAGCTCTAAATCCTACAGTCCCACATGGGCTGGCTGCTCTGTTCACTTGCCCGAGGCTCTAACCCCACCACTCTCCAGCTTCACAATCTTATATGGCTCCCCAATGCCCACAGAAATCGTCCAAATTCTTTGAGCAATTAGAGTAAATTCCTGCCAACTTTTACAGACCCCAAATTTTAGATCTAAAAGAAGCCCTAGAAAGCATCCAATCCAATGCTTCATTTTATGTGATCTGACATTGAGCCCCAAGGCTTGGGGACTGTCTGAGATCACACAGCCAGCCAGCAGCACAACTGGGAAACCAACCAGTGTGTTCCTTCCACAATGCCACCTTGCTTCAGCTAGATCTGGGCCCCAGCCTGTCCCCGAGAGGCCTAAACGTATGCACCAACCCTAACTGATCCACGGTCAACTCTCAAAAGTTTCATTCTCTTTCCCCTATTTTCTGTGTTCCCCAAATGTCTGTAGCACAGCAGATCCAGCTAGAGGGTCACCTCCTCCTTGCAATCTTCCTGACTGCTTGGACTAGAAGTGATTTGCCCTCTTCCAGCACTCGTTTTTTGCCTCCCTCCTTTGCCCTGATGGTTCCTTTTGTTTTACTGTTTTAGGGTATTTAATCAAACGGCACTTAATAAGTGCCTATTATGTGACAGGCACTGTGTCCCACTCTTAATTCCTTTACAAAATTTTGAGCTTTTGAATAGCAGGGAACAAGTTTCAATATCCTTCTGAACCTTGTATTTAATGGACAGGATATCTTAGCTTCTAGCCCTTTACATATCTCGTTTCCCACATCATCGCACCTGAAGATTTCTATTCATTTTTTTATTGAAAAAAGAGAACATTTGCTGGGAATTCCCTCTTCCTTCTCTTTGTATCTCAAAACTCCTATGACATCATCCTTCATTCTCTCCTCCTTTATTTCAGTCTCTAAGGAAGACAAGGTCCTCTTCTTCACAGGACCAACTCCTCCATGTGTATCCCCACTCCCATCTGCTCCAGTAAACTAAACTGTTCACAATCATCTCCTCTCTTTAATCTTCAATCTTTCTTTATCTAAGGATTCCTTCTTTGTTATTTTCAAACAAGTCCCAGTCTGCTCCATCTTGAAAAAAGCTTCACTTGAGAAAAGAAAAATAATAAAGGTCAGAGAAGATGTAGGAAAATAGGGACACTGATGCATTACTTATTGATGGAGTTGTGAACCTATCAAACCATTCTGGAGAGCAATTTGAAATTATTCCCAAAAAACAACTGTCTACATTTATTTTATTATTATTAATTATTTATTAATTATTCCCAAAAAACTGTCTACATCCCAAAGAAATCATAAAAAAGGGAAAAGGACCCACATGTATAAAGGTGTTCATAGCTGTTCTTTTTGTGGTAGTAAAGAAATTGAAGCGATACTCATCAATTGGGAAATAGCTGAAAAAGTTATGCTTTATGAATAGAATACTATTCTGCTATAAGGAATAATGAGCAGCATTTTTTTTTTTACCTTTTTGATCTGATCTTTCTTTGTGCAGTATGATAAATGTGGAAATATGTTTAGAAGAACTGCACATGTTTAACCTATATTGGATTGCTTGCTGTCTAGGGGTGGGGATTGGAGAGGAGAGAGGAAGAAAAATTTGGAACACGAGGTTTTGCAGAGGTGAATGATGAAAACTATCTTTGCATGAAAAAAATAAAGAAATAATAAGCAGGTTGACTTCAGAAAAATATAAAGAACTGAATCGATGCTGAATGAAGTAAGCAGAACCAGGAGAACATTGTACATAGTAACAGCAAGATTGTGTCTGAATCAAATATGATAGACTCAGCTCTTTTCAGAATACATAATCCAAGACAATTTCAAAGGATCATGATGAGGTAATACTATTCACATCTAGAGAGAGAACTGATGGAGTCTAAATACAGCTCGAAATATACTATTTTCATTTTTATGTTTTTGTATTTTCCCTCCCCCCATAGTTTTTCCCTTTTGTTCTGGTTCTTTTACAACATGACGAATATGAAAATATGTTTTACATGACAGCACATGTACAACATATCAGATTGCTTACTATCTTGGAGAGGATTGAGGGGAGAAAAGTGGAGAGAAAAATTTTGAACTCAAAATCTTTGAAAAACCAATCTTTATATGTTATTGGAAAAAACAAAAATTAAATGTTGTTACATTAAAAAAAAAAAAGTTATTTGATTTTATAATCTCCTCAAGTTAACTTTGTATATCTGTCTTCTTTTCTCAATTTTAAGGGAAGAGGTCATATTAGAAGGCTTCTGAGGTCCCTTCCAATCACATTTCTGTATCACTATGATCCTAGAGTAAAAATTTTCTATAGGGGGAAAAGTCCTTGTCTCCATTTGCCTTCCTCAACTTGCCTTCACTTTTCAACCTTTATAATGCAGTTTCCATTTGAAAATAGCTTTCTCCAAGGTTACCAAAGATTTATTGACCGTTAAACCTGAAGACCTTCCCCCAATACTCACCCTCCTTAATTTTCTGAAGCATTTGAAACTGAAGGACCACTCTTTTATCCCAAAATTTAGATGACACAGTTCTATTATGCCTAGTGTCTAACAGGAGTTTTTAATAAATATTGATTAACTCTCACTTCTACTCAGTTTCCTAACAGGGTCATGTTTGTCCTAATCCCTATCCACAGATCTACTCCAAGTATGTGTCCTGGGCCCACTTCCCTTGCTGATTCTATCAGTTGCTAATGATACAATCATTCCTTCCATGCAGATGAAGACTCCCAATCTACACATCTACACCTGACCTCTCTTCCTGAACTCCAGTTGTTCATCACCAGCTAGCTTATTAGACTAATTCTTTGGGCATGTCAAACTCACCAATAAAATTTACTGTACCTGAAACAGAATTCATTCATTTCATAAAAAAAAAAAAAAAAAAACCTCTCCCCTCTTCCTAACCACTATTTTTGTCAAGGGTTTCACTTTTAATCACTCAGCTTCCTAACTTTGATATCATCCTGAAAGGAAGAAGAAAAATAAGCATCTGTATGGTGCCTACTGTGTGCTAAGAAGCACTTCACAAATATTATCTCATTTCATCCTGGGATGTAGATGTAGATGTTATTACTATTCTTATTTTACAGAAGACAAACTTTTATAAACCTGGTTTACAGAACTGAGGGACTTGCCCAGGATCACATGGCTAGGAATTGTCTGAGGCCACATTTGAACACTGATCAAGATGAGCTACCTAGCTAGCCACACTATGTCCTGGCCTCTCACCATCAGCTGCCCCGTCTTCTCAATTCTACCTCCATAGTACATCTGTCACCAGGCCCCTTCTTCCTACTCCCAAAGTTCAAGCCATTATTCTCTCTGGCCTAATGTATAGAAAAAGCCTCCTAATTGGCCTCCCTGTCTCCAGTCTCTCCTTTCCCCATGTCTCATACAGTTGCCAATTTGACACCCTAAAGCATAGTTCTGACCATGACACAGTCCTGCCCAAGAAATTCTGGTGGATCCTTCTTACCCTAGTATAAAATACAAACGCTTCTGTTTGACTTCAAAAGTCTTTACAGTGGGATCCAGGTGACCTTTTTAAGCTTACTGCACATGACTCACGTTTACAACCCTTCAATTCCGGATAAACTGGCCTCACATACAACATTCCATCTTCATCCTCCTCAGCTGTCCTCCTGCCTGGAATGCCCTCCCTCTCATCAGAGTCCTATCTTCCTTTAGTCCCACCTCCGTGAGAAAGCCTATCAGGTTCCCCCCATTTCCTAGTCTCTTCCCTAGAAAATCACTTAGTACGTATTTTATATTTCATTTTCTATGGGCATGTACTCTGCCCCCTTTCCCAATGGAATATAAGCTTGCTAAGGACAGGAAGTGTTTCTCCTTTGTTATCCTTGAATCCTCAAAACCTTGCCTGGAACTCAAAAGGTACTCAATAAATGCTTGGTGAATTAAAAAACAACATATTTGGAGTCAGAAGACTTGTCTTCAACCCGCCAGCTCTGTCGTTATTTGTGAGATCTGAAGTAAATCAATTCAAATCAACAAGTATTTCTTAAGCATATCTGTATTATGCATGTGCCAAGAATGGTACATGAGCCTGGAAAAAATGACAGGCCTTGCCCTCAAAATGCTGACAATCTATATGACAACATATATGGAAGACATTGAATGACTTGGGTAAAAGATACCAAATTACAGGGGGCCTCTCAGAACTGAACAGTCTATTAAAGGTAAATAACACTGATACAGAAGAGCAAGCACAAAATAAAATTTCTCCTCTGGAAACATGAGGCACCTCCCAATTCTGCCTCTGATCCTACTTTTCTTTTGCATTATACTTGGTGGCATCAGAGTCTTAACTTCATTAAGAAACTTTGAGCTCCAGCAACGAGATCAACCAAATCATTTCTAATGGAGCAGTAATGAACTGAACTAGCTATACCCAGAAAAAGAACTCTGGGAGATGACTAAACCATTACATTGAATTCCCAGTCCCTATATTTATGCACACCTGCATTTTTGATTTCCTTCACAAGCTAATTGTACAATAATTCAGAGTCTGATTCTTTTTGTACAGCAAAATAATGTTTTGGTCATGTATACTTATTGTGTATCTAATTTATATTTTAATATATTTAACATCTACTGGTCATCCTGCCATTTAGGGGAGGGGGTGGGGGGGGTTAAGAGGTGAAAAATTGGAACAAGAGGTTTGGCAATTGTTAATGCTGTAAAGTTACCCATGTATATATCCTGTAAATTAAAGGCTATTAAATAAAAAAAAAAAAAAAAAAAAAGAAACTTTGAGCTCTTTAAGGGAAGAAGGGGGATTCTGTCTTCTTCTATCACCTAGAGCACAAAGCTCAAGGCCTCCAACAATTACTAAGCCTGGTTGAGGAGAAAGAGCTATGAAATGTTTACTCAAAAACCTACAATCTAGGAAAGCTTCATAGGAAGACAGGATCTAGATTTAGGAGGAGTCCAATTCTTCCATTTTACAAATGGGGAAACCAAAGTCCAAGAAGTCAAAAGACTTGCCACTGATAATACAGGGAAGTGACAGCCAGTGTTAGAACCTTAGTGGCAAGCCTGGAGGTAGAAAGCCTCATCTTCCTAAATTCAAATTTGGCCTCAGACACACATACTAGCTGTGTGACCCTCAGTTTTCTCATTTGTAAAATGAGCTGGAGAAGGAAATGACAAACGGCTTCAGTATCTCTGCCAAAAAATTCTCAAATGGGGTAATGAAGAAGAGGGTGCAACTCAAAAGAACTGAACAGCAACTATTATTACAACTTCTAATTCCAAATCTACTACTCTCTGCACTGTAACTTCTACAAGTTGTGTGATATTTAGCAAAATCCCTTGAGTAGGACTTTTCAAAAACTTTTTCCAACCATGACCCCTTCCTGTGACCCCAGGGATATAGATATATAAAGCGGATATGCAAACCAAACATTTACTTGTAATAAATCATAATTCTGCAACACCCACATTTAGTTGTGAGACCGCAAACGGTGTCATGACCCACAGTTTTTAATAAAGTTGAGCCTGCATTTAATCAGAAAATTGATTCATTCAACAAACATTTTTATTAAACATAAACACTATGTTTGCCATTGCATATTTCAAAAGGTTATTTATCGTGTTTCTAGACATTGACTACTACTATGAGGCAGGCCAGAAAGAGCTGTACTCAAATGCTGCTTCAGACAAAACAACCTTGCGCCCCAAGAGCAAGTCCCTGTCCCTTGCCCCCTGACTTGATCTCCTCACCTGTAAAAGTGGGCTTTGACAGCTTCTTAGATTCTTTCCAGCTTCAAACTTAAGATCTCTCTAAGACTGAGTTCAGGAAAAGTTTGTTGAATGAATGGAGTTCAGCTCAGCTCCAACTTTTCCCCATCTCCTCGGGGAGAGGGGGGCCCGCCCCTCGGCTCCTACCTCAGTTAAAAGAGGCTTTGTTTCCCCGGGGGATTTGTTAATGGAGAGACTCCCAGAGCAACTAGGAGGAATCCTACTTTTAAGAAGTACTTACTCAGCGAAAGGCCCTATTGGATCCTGGCAATGAGAAGTGGTCCCCAATCCAACAAGAGCTTTCTCAAAGTATTTTTTGTTTCTAGGGTGGGCCGGGCATTCACTCCTCGGCCCGCAAGCAGACCCCCGGGGATGCGACTGAGACTCTTACACAGACGTCCCACGCCAGGCTCAAGGTCGCACCGATAGCAAGTCGCAGGGGGGCCGAGGCCGGTCGAATTCCATTTTTGTAACTTGACTTTTTAAACTCCCGAAAGAAAAGGTTCCTGTCCTCCAAGAGAGTCTGATCTAGCGGAAGGGGGAGGGGAGAAAGAGGGAGAAGTGCCGTATGTATGTAGTAAGTGAGGAAGGGGGAGGGGCCGGGCTGGGAAGGTTGGATCGATTAGTAAAAGGGGCAGGGTCTGGTTAGCCCGGGGACGAGAGCAGCGGTGGAATTAGGAACTGAGAGTGGGAGATCACGGTAACGGCTCCGGTTTCTGGGGCATTTTAAGATGCAGAAAGCGTTGTGTTCTTGGCAACCCCGGGAAAGCTTTGCGCGTTATCGCCATTTTACGGATAAGAAAACTGAGGCCCAGCTCCGCCGGGCGCTTTGCCCAAGGTCACGCTCCTGCCCGCTACTTCGCGGGCCTTCTGCAAGCCGCGCTCCGTGGCACCCGGCAGCGGGCTCTTTCCTGCCGGGGCCAACGCGGGCTGGACGGGGGGCCCGCCTCTGGCGGGCTGCCTCCGCCGTGCGCCGCGGACGAGCCCCGGCCCCTCTCCGGGCCTCAGTTTCTCCCTCTGCCAAGCGAGGGGCCCGGGCTCCGCGAGAGCCGATCCCCACGGTCCCTCCCCTGGCAACGTTTCCTCTCCGGCTCCCGGGGAGGGGAGCAGCCCCTGCGCACGCCTCGCTCGGCCCTCCCCCCTCCCCGGACCCAGACCCGCTCCCCAGGAGCCCAGCCGGCCCCGGGCTCGGGCACCCCTCCACTTCCGGTAGTGCCCACATGCCGCGGGCTCGGTCCATCCCACCCGCCCGGGCCCCGAGCGCCCGACTCACCCCGGCGGGCGGGACGGCGGCGGGGCCCCGCGCCGGCCCGGGCTCCGGCTCCCAGCGGGCGGGGGCAGCAGCTGCAGCGGCAACAGAGACCGTAGCGCCCGCGAAGCCCCGCGCCAGGGGTCCTCCGCTCCAGGCACTGAAGCGGCTCCGGCTGCGGGGGCCGCAGAGCCGCGGAGGGGGCGGGGCCACGCGGAGACCCGCGAGGGGAGGGGGAGGGGAGCGGAGCAAAGGGGGAGGGGGCCGGCGGCGGTCGGCGCTGCTGAGTCATGTGCCTGGAAAGTCAGGAATGGATCCGCGGCCCTAGGATCCTGGTGTACACAGCAGCCGCCCTGGGCCGCGCCGCCACGTGCCGGGCTGCGGCCCCCCTTTCGGAGGCGGGGGCCCGGGCCTGGCCGGCCCAAGCGCCCCCGCCTTGCATTCGGCTCAACTCTATGGTCTCCACGAAGCGGCCTCAAAGATCCTTCGCCTTATATAGGTATGTGCCGCTGAGGTCATCCTGCACGCCGCCAACCCCCCCCCCATGCCCTCAAAATGATGCCAGGTGGTGCGCTCCCGGCCCTCGGGTAGCCCCGGAGCGCCCGCACGCGCCCGTACGCGCGCGGACCCGTGCCCGGCCATCGCGGGCGTCCTCGGGACGGACGTGCATCCTGTGCTTCTCCCCCATCGGTCCCAAAGGCCGCTTAGTCCCTTCGCAGGCTATTGCGATCCTCGCGCATTACGCACGTCTCCCTTTTATGCCATCGGTGTGAGTGCGTGCTGCATACCCTCCGATCAGGCCTTAAAAGGGTCACGCTCCCTTTATGCCTGCCTGCATGTCACTGCGATGGCCCTGTGCGGCGCCTTCTTTTGTTACTGACATAACATGTTCCGCCCTTTTCTTTCTTGTAGCGGGAGAGCGGTCTTGCATGTTCTTTCCCTTACATTTCATTGCCGCGGCCGTGCACATCACAGGCGAGATACCAGGGAAGACCGCGCCATACCCACTGTTTTCTTCCCTTCGCATCACCGGAGTGACCACTCCTGCTTTCCCCCTTGAACTTCATTATAGCGGCCGTGCGTGTTATACGCCTTTCCCTTACACAGCGTGAGTGACCACGCACGTTGGGACGCATTTCCCATCATATCAGTGACCGTTCACGGGCTTTCTCATTTATCACTGGAAAGGTTTATATGCTTTGTGCTCCTTTCCCTTCCAGAACATTAGGACACATCCCATTAGAATGTGAACTTGGGAGGGAATCTGCATTTTTTTTGCCTTCCTATCCCCTAGGACTTAGTAAAACGCCTTATACATAGTAGGTGCTTCATAAACAGCTAATTTCACAACTTGGTCCTAGCAACCTAAGATAGATGCATCGTCCAAAGAGTTTGCCGGTTCACCTAGTTTTATAAATAGAGTGTAGCCTGGACAGGGGAAATAACTTGTCCCATTAGAAACAGGGCAAGGATTCAAATCTTTTTTTCCATACTCAACTTCAATGCCACTGAGTCACTTCAGAAAAACAAAATCCTATGTATAGCTTACATTTTCTAAATTCAAGAAAAATAAAATATTTTATCAGGAGGATTTGAAAAAAAATACTCATTTTGTGTTGTCAAAAACATGGCTGCTATTAGAACCCTAATTTAGTATTTGCTCAAGGACAATTTGTGTTTCTTCAGCTAACAGAAATTACTTAGATTAGTACCTAGGAATAGAAGATAGTTAAATGGGAACCTGGAAGCAGTCCCCACCCTTCCATGTTTTCTCCTCTGGCATGGCCTAGTAGCATAGAACTAGGCCTCAGGGATTTCCTGGGTTTCACTCTCTTTCTATGGGAAAATGTCCGGAGGTGTTTCCTTTGCAGGGACTCGTGTTCCAAGGTCGAGGGCCTAGGATCTAGATCCCAACTATGTTTTCATTTGTTGTTCAAAATATTAACTAAATCAATAGTCTTTACACCTCTTCTTGGCAGCCTCTCTCTTTAAAAACCTAATTTTTTTTAAATTTATTTATTTTTTAATAGCCTTTTATTTACAGGATATATAAATGGGTAACTTTACAGCATTAACAATTGCCAAACCTCTTGTTCCGATTTTTCACCTCTTACCCCCCCCACCCCCTCCCCTAGATGGCAGGATGACCAGTAGATGTTAAATATATTAAAATATAAATTAGATACACAATAAGTATACATGACCAAAACGTAAAAACCTAATTCTAAAGATAATTTCCAGAGTTCAGAAATTTTTTAAAAAGGTGACTTTTAAACTAAGGATTCTTAGTCTGAGGTCTTTGCACTTGTAAAAAAATATATAAAAATTACTATATTTCAATATAATTGGCTTTTTTTTTTATTTTAAAAAACATTATTCCAAGAAGAGGTCCACAGATTTTACCAGACTACCAAAGGGTTCTACTGTGATATATATGAAAAAGATTAAGAATCCCTCCCTGGCTTTAAAAGACAGCTGCCCTTTGAGTCTGTCAAGGGAAAAAAAAATATTATTACAGTTATGCCCCTAGTCCATCTTTCTAAATTGCTAATAAATTGGGAATGAGTGGGATGAAACAATGAACAATAAAGCAATTGGACTGAAAATCTCTAAAATCCCTTCCAGGTCTAACACTTCGTGGTTCTAAAGTGGGAACACCATTCTAGCTTCTTGATCATACAAAGCTATAGAACTACAAAACACTGGATGATAGAATATAGAATTAAGAAGCTGGGAGAAACCTTAGAACATAGAACTCCAGCCCCATACCTCCAATACCTCCTAGAAAATGTTCCTTTTGATGTTTTGGTTCAGCTGGTGCCAGCTGTATGGAGCACACATGGGCATTCTGTAACCGATCTGAGTTGGCAGACTACCTGGCTGGGAAGAGCCTTTTCCAGTTGATTGTATAACTAGAACGATATCAGCATCTTCTGGAAAGCCGACCAACCTCAGCCGGTTCTTTCTGCCAAATTTGGTGACTTTTGCCCACAGCACCTGCCAAGAAGCTGTACTGTTAAGAGAAACGCCTTAGGGCATCCTGACCCCCAGAGGCTATGAGATCCTAAAGAAATGGGCCTTAGTCCTTGGTCTCTTCCTTCAGCTCTTTTCCCTTTGAGGTGAAGGGAGTGGAGCCTCCCATTGAGAGAGTTCCAAAGGTCCGGAGGTCGATCCGTAGGAACCCGAGAGTCAGAATCCAGGCCGGGTTTTTAAGCCAGGGCAGCATCTGTGCCCCGAGGAGCAAACAGCAATATTCAGGAGTGACCTTATGGACTTCAGTCCAATGAAAGGACTCCTCTGGCAGTCCTGCCTTAGCCGGACAGGAACCCGGTGGGGTCAGGGCTGTGGTTATTTGTCCCTTGTTCTCCATGACATCAGGGAGGTGATGTCATGACATGCAAGGGAGGGAGGGTTGTGCAAAGTCCCTGCCTCACTTTCTCCTCCAGGGCTCTTTGGGTCCAGCGGCCAGATCAGGACCACTGGAGATGGCCCTGAACCTTGGGGGGCCTTGGCCTTTTTAAACTAAGGTCTTTATCAGGTCTCAGTCTGACTGAAACAACCCCCATTCAGTGATGAAAGCTAAGTAAGAAAAGAAGCAGAGAATGGCCTCTTTTGGTGGAATAGGAAGTAAACCTCCCTAACAACTAAAAGGTTCCAAACACTGGGAAGGGCTACCTGGAGGCTGGCAGGGGCCTAATCACTGGACATCTTCCAAGAGAGATGAGGTGACCAGCTGTCAGGGCTGTCCTAAAAAGTGCCAGGAGCACAGAGGAACCAAAGAACAGTGTTTCTGCTATATACACATTATACATATAAAAACACATTGCTGAATGTGGACTGAACTAGGGCTTAAGTTTATCCCTCTAGAAACTGAGAAAATTTTGTCCTACCTCCAGAGGTGGATGAGGAGCTTTTGTACTTTTGTTTTTAATCTGTTTTTTAAGTAAATAAGCTTTTGTAAAAACAAACAAACAAACAAAAAAATGTAAGTGGTTAATACAACAAGGGTGCTACACAATGGGGAAACATAGTCAGCAGGGCTCATCTGGTTAGCAATAAAGAAAGATACCCCAACCTCTCGAGATTCCCTCTGGAACATGTGATGATGGGCAGATATAGCCCTACCTGCATCTGGGAAAACTAAAGCGTCCTCCCTTTACTTAACCCATGTATACATTAGACTGTAATATTCTTGAGTGCTTAATGCTGCCATTTAAAAATAGTTGTATTCCTAGTACCCACGCAGTTTGTCAGGTGAATAACATTTGCTTAATAAATGTTTGAAATGAATCAAATAATAATGTTTAAATGTCAGAACCGGAGCAACTAGATAGAGCAATGGATAGAGCACTACCCCTGAAGTCAGAACCAAAACAGACCTTAGAGATCCCTCATTTCTCTTACGTCTTCATTTTACAGGGGAAAAAAAAACGAGCCCAGAAAGAAGTGATCTGCTCAAAGTGATTAAAGAGAGGAAATTCCCATTAGGAAATTGGGAAATTCAATCCCTATATTTTTGCTCACCTGCATTTTTGATTTCCTTCACAGGCTAATTGTACAATATTTCAGAGTCCGATTCTTTTTGTACAGCAAAATAACAGTTTGGTCATGTGTACTTATTGTGTATCTAATTTATATTTTAATGTATTTAACATCTACTGGTCATCCTGCCATCTGGGGGGTGGGGGTGGGGGGAAGGAGGGGAAAAATTGGAACAAGAGGTTTGGCAATTGTTAATGCTGTAAAGTTACCCATACATATAACCTGTAAATAAAAGGCTATTTAAAAAAAAAAAAAAAAGGAAATTGGGAAATTGAGTCAGGATATTGTAGTACAGAGAGTTTTAAAAGACCTGGGTTCACATTCTGGAGAGTAGTTTGGAACTATGCTCAAAAAGTTATCAAATTGTGCATACCCTTTGATCCAGCAGTGTTCATCCCAAAGAGATCATAAAGAAGGGAAAGGAACCTGTATGTGCATGAATGTTTGTGGCAGCCCTCTTTGTAGTGGCCAGAAAGTGGAAACTGAGTGGATGCCCATCAGTTGGAGAATGGCTGAATAAATTGTGGTATATGAATATTATGGAATATTACTGTTCTGTAAGAAATGACCAGCAGGATGATTTCAGAAAGGCCTGGAGAGACTTACACGAACTGATGCTGAGTGAAATGAGCAGGACCAGGAGATCATTATATACTTCAACAACAATACTATATGATGACCAGTTCTGATGGACCAGGCCATCCTCAGCAATGAGATCAACCAAATCATTTCCAATGGAGCAGTAATGAACTGAACCAGCTACGCCCAGAGAAAGAATTCTGGGAGATGACTAAAAACAATTACATTGAACTCCCAATCCCTATATTTATGCCCACCTGCATTTTGGATTTCCTTCACAGGCTAATTGTACAATATTTCAGAGTCTGATTCTTTTTGTACAGCAAAAGAACGGTTTGGTCATGTATACTTATTGTGTATGTAATTTATATTTTAATGTATTTAACATCTACTGGTCATCCTGCCATCTGGGGGAGGGAGTGGGGGGAGGGAGGGGAAGAATTGGAACAAGAGGTTTGGCAATTGTCAATGCTGTAAAGTTACCCATACATATAACCTGTAAATAAAAGGCTATTAAATTAAAAAAAAAAAAAAAAGACCTGGGTTCAAGTACTGCTTCAGTTACTTATTAACTGTGTAACCTGAGACAAGTGTGTTATCCTTTCAGTCTGTTTTCTTATCTGTAAAAGAAAGGAACTAGATTCAAAGACCTCAGAAGTCCCTTTCACCTCTAAATCTATGAGCTTATGAAAGGAAAGACTTGTCACATATATTTTAAGACAAATTTTTAGGTTTTGTGAGAGACAATATTATTACCATTTTACAATTATTATTACAATTATTACAATTAAAATCAGCAGCTGCATCTCTAAGGCTTGTAAACTTCATCTGGAGAAACTAAAAATAAGAAGGGGAAAAATTACAGAAAGACAAATATCCCTGGATTTATTCCTCCTGAGACTGTTAGGTGACCTTAACTATATCACAAAATCTCAGAGATGCCTTTCAACAGCTCCCCTGATAAAAGTGTCTTTCAACATCTGCTCTCTTGTAAAAAGTAAAATAAAATTTAAAAAATTATAGGAATGATGAAACACTACAGCCTTTGTACATTTTTTTTTTTTCTAAAAAGTAGATAATGCTAAACTCAATTGTTTGTGACTGGTTACTGTGTTGTCCTTACTAATTTATTTATGTGAAATTTAGAAAGCTTTATACTTTAGAAGATACAGATATATTGCTTATAGTTGATCAAACCCATTTTTGAGGGGAAGGAACCTAAGAAAATGGTTATGTCAAAACACAAAACATCAAATATTAAGCTGAAAAAAGGGTAGGAAAAATACATAGGATGTTAGAGTTTGAAGGAAATGTTAAGTCAGAAATAAAATTTATCTGAAATATTAGATATATTATCTAGCAGAAAATCAGTTTCTATCGAAAATTCAATTAAATAAACATTTATGGAAGGAAAAAAAATGAGGTCTAGGAAGAAAAGGATTCAGGATTTACTGGGACCTGCAGCAGCCTGGTAAAAAACAGGAATACTCTAATATAATTGTCTGTGTCCATAGCTTATTTCCTCTTCTAAGCAAAAACTGATATATTCATCTTTGTATTTTCTTTGTGCTTAACACAAAGGCCTTAGCAGAGTGAATCCAAGGAAATATTTGTTGAATGAATGAGATGAAAATTAGACACAGAACCCTATCGAGCAATTATTTGAGTGTGTCCAGGTCTCTTCAGTTCTTAAAAAACAAAAACAACAACAAAAAAAAACACCTCTTATTTGTCCCTTCCATCTCTAATCTATTGCCCTATAAAGAATACATCTAGGAATTGTTCTGGGCTTTTGTAGCCTTCCTTTCATAAGAATACTCTTAATAATCTACTGGTCATCCTGCCATCTAGGGGAGGGGGTGGGGGGTAAGAGGTGAAAAATTGGAACAAGAGGTTTGGCAATTGTTAATGCTGTAAAGTTACCCATGCATATAACCTGTAAATAAAAGGCTATTAAATTAAAAAAAATAAAAAATAAAAAAAGAATACTGTTAATAACAGGACTGTAGTAATCATAGAGGGAAGGGAACTTTTTCCCCCAGGATGCTGACAACTAGGATGGCATGAGGCCTTCCAGGACTGAAGTGGGACACATTTCCCCACAGAAAGAGGCCCTCCCACTGCCATCCCCATGTTGACTTTCAGCCTTTTTAAAACAAATATTTAATTTTTATCTTTTTTAAAAGTGTGTCTTATTTTGAATTTATGGATACATTTTCATAGCTCTATATAATTTTTAAAAAGGTGTTTGCATGTGAGACTGCAAATTTACTATAATTTATATTAATATTTAATAATAGCATAATTTGCTATTCCTGTTAAATATACAACAAAGTTATAGCATAAATTTCATTTTTCTTTTTTTTTCCTACCCCTACCCTCCCACCATCAAACATAAACAAGTATACATGCCCTCCCCCACACACATATATAAATTATTCTAAACATACTTCTATTGATCAGTTCTTTCTCTGTATGAAAATAGTGTCTTCATATGTCCTTTATAGTTAATTTGGGTAATTAAAGTAGTGCTAGGTTTTTTTGTCTTTCAGCCTTCATCTGACCTACACTTTCTTATAGGACAAACTTCATCCTTCAACACATTCACTCAGGTCCCATCCCTATAGTATCACCTTGGACTTTAATCAACCAGTCAATCAATCAATAAGCATTTCTTAAAAGCCTGTTATGTGGCTGTGATTCAAAGAAAGGCAAAAGACAGTTCCTGCCCTAGAAGAGTTCAAACTCTAATGGAAGAGACAACATAGAAACAACCACATACTAAGAAGATAAGCAACCATATCCTAATGGGATAATTGGGGCAATCTAAGAGCAAAGGTGCTAGAATTACGATGTTGTCTTCTCTGCCAAGTGTTTCTGCAGATGAGGCTTTATTCTGACAATTGAAAATAAGGTAAAGGTTGAATCTAAGTGAGTCAGAATTGCACAAAGGCCTCAGCTTCATTCACTTTTCTGGAGCCATTGATGTATAATGGCAGGACAAAAGGGATCCTCTAACTCACTGATGGGTGCATCAACCTCGTTAGCCCAGTTAGAGACAGTTTTACCATTACTACTCATGCTAAAGCTTCTTGGAGCTATAGAGGAGAGTTGGGTGAAAGGTGAACTCCTAAAGTGGATGAGCAGCCCTGAAAAAGGCCCAGACCGGGCCTTCCTTATGTCCTGGAGAAAATCATGTAAATATTACCTCCCATGCCTGTTTGTGATGATTTAATGAAAGGATGTACTTAAAGTGCTTTTAATTCCATATCAATGTAAACATACACTATTGTATATACTAATAGTGTATACTATTCCTTTTACAAAATGTTAAGTTAAGTTACATGAACTGATGCTGAGTGAAATGACCAGAACCAGGAGAACATCATACATAACAGAAATATTGGGTAATGGTCAACTATGATAGACTTAGCTCTTCTCAGCAATCCAAGACAATTCCAAAGGACTTGTGAAGGAAAATGATGACCACATCCAGAGAAAGAACTATGAACTCTGAATACAGATGAAAGCATACTGTTTTCATTTTTTGTTGCTGTTGTTTTAAAATTTTCTTTATTGTGACTTTTACCTTTTGTTCTGAGTCTTCTTTCACAATATTACTACTGTGGAAATATGTTTAACATGATTATATATGTATAACTTATGATAGATTGCTTGACATATTGGGGAAGAGGGAAGGAGAGAGAAAAACTTTGAACTTAAAGTCTTCCAATGATGAATATTGAAAACTTTTTTTTACATGTAATTGGAAAAAATAAAAATACTATGAAATTTTTAAAGCTACAAAAATATTATAATAAAGATATGAATAAACAAAACAAAAACAAAGTGTTGTCAGGATTACAACCTAATAAAAAGGCTTTTGTTCTGAATCAAAGTTGTCTCTTCATGTTTAAGGTAGAAAATGCCATCTGCATCCAGAGAGAGAACTCTGGAGACTGAATATAGATCAAAGCATGCTATTTTCTTTTTTTTTTGTTTTTTTTTTCTTTTTTCTTTTTAGTGGTTTTTCCTTTTTTTAATTTTTAAAGCTCTTTATTTTCAAAACATAAGCACAGATAATTTAACAACATTAACCCTTGCATAGCCTTGTGTTTCAGATTTTCTCCTTCTTCCACCCATCTCCTCCTCTAATTGACAAGCAACAGTTTTTCCTTTTTGTTCTAGTTCTTCTATAAAATTACTAATATAGAAATATGATTAATATGATTGTACATGTATAACCAATATCAAATTGCTTACTGACTTGGGGAAGATTGAGAGGAGAGAGGGAGAAAAATTTGGAACTCAAAATTTTATAAAAGTGAATTTTTTTGATAAGTAGTGTGATTTCACAAGGTCCTAGAGAGACTAATCACTTCAACGTAAACATTGTTCACAATGTTCATTGTAAACAGCAACAAGAAGATTATGCAATGATCAATTTTCATGGACATGGTTCTTTTCATCAAGGAGGGGATTCAGGCTAATTCCAATAGACTTGTGATGGAGAGAATTATCTGCATCCAGAAAGAAGACACCAGGGCCTGAATGTGGATCATAACATAGTATTTTCACTTTTTGTTGTTTGAGTGCTTTTTGTTTTCTTTCTCATTTCTTTCCTTTTTGATCTGATTTTTCTTGCACAACATGATAATTGTGGAAATATATATAATATATATATTGTGGAATTGTGGAAATATATATAAAAGGATTGCACATATTTAACATATTCTTGCTGTCTGGGAGAAAGGAAGGAAGGGAGAAAAAATTTGGAACACAAGATTTTGCGAGAGTAAATGTTTAAAACTATGCATATATTTTGAAAATAAAAAGCTAAAACATAAATAAAATAATTTTTAAAAAATAAATGTTGAAAACTAAAAAACAAACAAACTAAAAACATGCTTTTTAACACCCCTTATAAAAATGATTGATTGATTGGATGAGTGAAATCTGGCTTTTCATATACCTGACTCAAATCCTTCTGCTTTATGGAGGAAAAGACTATCTTTCTTCTCCAATTCTTCAACCACATAATTTCCAAATTAATCTTCAAAAAAATTATGCCATTCCATGGCTCAAAAATCTTCTGTGGCTTCCTCCTGCTTCTAGGATAAAATTTTGTTGGTGTTCAGTGGTGCTCAACTCTACTGACTCTACTTGGAGATTTCTTGACAAAGATACTGGGGTTGTTTGCCATTTTCTTGTCCAATTCATTTTACATATGAAAAAACTGAAGGAAAACAGGATTAAGTGACTTACCCAGGGTCACACAAGGAACAAATATCTAAGGCCAAATTTAAACTCCAGAAGAGGAGTCTCTCTGCTTAAGGCACCATAATGGATTATACCACCTAGCTGCCCAAGATAAGCTACAAACTCCTTAGCTTCATATTTCAAGACTTCAAGGATCTGACTCTCCTACCTTTCAGTCAAACAAAAAGCATTTACTAAGTGCTATGTGCTAGGTACCATGCTAAGCATTGGGTATACAAAAAGAAGGCAAAGCATTCCCAGTTCTCAAGCATCCTACATGTCTTAAAGCTCCCTCACTTCTTTTAAGATGTAGCTCAGGTTTTTAAAAATATTCTTTATCATATAGAATGGTTCTCTGGAGGTCGGAGTGGGGAAAAATACAAGGGGAAATTTAGAAGATGCAAAAAAGATATTAATAAAAATTTATTTTTAAAAAAATATAGCTCAGAGACCATCTGCTACATGAATTTTTTCCTGATTCCCCTAATGTGTGCGATTTTGTGTGCATGTAATGGGAGTCTGGTGTCTGTGTTAAGTGGCTGTAATGATATCTCCTCACAGGCAGAAGCTGGGGAGCCTGTTTCCTGTTTCCAGGAGAGTAGGCAAATGGAAGTGCTTTGGAAAGGCTATGGAGCATGTGTGGACTTTCCATATCTGGTTCTGGCCTGCTCAGCATGTGGTAAATGAGAAGCTCTTTGCTTTTGGAAGATTTCAAAAAGGCCTGGCAGATTATGGGAAAATGCTGTATGTAAGGACGTAGGGGAATCCACATCCCTTACCAATCCCTGACTGAGGATTAGAAATGCACCAGTTTTGAAAAGAAATGAGAAGAAATCACCTATAGACTCACCTACCTCAGAGATTCACAGAACATCCCTAGAATTTTATGAAGACCCTGAAATAGCTAAGTCTGGTGGGTACATCATATTCCGGACTAGTTAGGTCCTATCCACCAACATTTAGTTATAAAACTTGATCCAAGCACAGACCTCTTCACCTCCTAAATCTAGTTTCTGAATCTGATGGGAGCAGAAAACCAAGGAAAACTGAATATCATGATGAAATATCTTGGTTTAAGAGATGGCTAGGGGGCAAATCTTAAAGAGGCTAACCATCTTATATCAAGTCCAAAAAAACCCAATCCTGGCCACAAAAATTATAACAGTACTTTGAAGAAATGAAATAAGAGATACAAAATGGAATAGCCAGAGAGAAAAGAACTGCAAGGAGAATTGACATTTTAGCTCAGACAATGGAAAATCTCATCCCAGAACTAAATGCCTGCTAAATTAAAATGGGCCAGAAAATGACTCATTAAGACAAGAGATATCAAAACAAAATTTAAAGATGGGGGAAAAGCATGAAAGAAAATCTAAGAAATATTATATAGAGAGAAAGAGAACATACACTTATTAAGTGCCTACTATATGTC
The DNA here is from genome assembly GCF_902635505.1 of Sarcophilus harrisii. Classification (NCBI taxonomy): domain Eukaryota; kingdom Metazoa; phylum Chordata; class Mammalia; order Dasyuromorphia; family Dasyuridae; genus Sarcophilus; species Sarcophilus harrisii. The sequence continues at coordinate 417,001,899 of NC_045427.1, read as the reverse complement.
AGTCTCTGTGCTCAGTGCTTCATAAATATTATCTCATTTAATCTTTTCAATAACCTTGGGAAATAAGTACTATTATTTCCACTTCACAATTGAGGAAACTTTAGGTTATGTGAGATGCCCAAGGTCGGATAGCCAGTAGCTAAACCCAGATTTAAATTCAGGTCTTCCTTATTCGAGGCTGAGAACTCTATACTTGGATCATCAGTTTCCTAGAATAAACAACTGAAATGAATAATAAGTCAAGGAGATAAAATCTTAGAATTATCAGAGAATCTGAAAATCCTGACCAAATATTTATTTTGGAAAAATTAGAAATATAAACTACCTAAAAGTCTTAAAACTAGAGATCAAAGTAATATAGAAAGAATACCTTAGTCACCTTCTTAAAGAAACTCTAAAATAAAAACTCCCAGGAATATTATAGCCAAAAACCAGTGTTACAAGATTAAAGGGAAAAAATACTACAAATAACTATTTATAGTATTAAAACTTTAACCTTAAAAAGCATAACTACCAAGGAGCCACAGTAAAGATCACACAAGATTTGGCAGTTATTACTATAATGGAGAGGAGATACAATAGTCTAAAATAAAATATTTCAAATTGCAAAAAATAAAGGATTATAACCCTTAAGCTTAAACTAGCATAACAATCATAATTGGATCATATAGATATGAAAAAAGATAAGGAGAAAAATTACATTATGCTTAGATAATGAATCAATAGCAACACTGCATATGCATGCATACACTTGCATACACACACACATACACACACACACACACACACACACACACCAAATAGCATAGCATCTAAATACTAAAGGAAAAATTAATTGGATTGGCATTAAAAACAGAAAGTAAATTAAAACAATAGGCAATCTTAATGTTCCCTGTTGAAATCTAGAGAAATCTAACTAAAAGAAAGAAAAAAGTTAGTGGTCTGACTAGAACTCTGGCAACTAATGAATGGGAATAGAAAGAAACATGCATTACCTAGCTATATATAGCACTTTTAAGAAAAACTGACAACATATTGGGATATAAAGATCTCACCAAAAATATGGAGAAAACAGAAATATTAAACATATCTTTTTTTATTATTATACAATAACAATTATATCAAATAGTGGGTTCTTTAAAAAGAATTAAAACATAATTAGAAACTAACTTAATCCTAAAAAACCTTTAGGTCAAAAAATAAATTATATAAACAACAGAAAATTTCATTAAAGACAATTACAATAATGAGGCAATATGCCAAAAATTATAGGATCTAACTAAAGCAATTCTTAAGGGAAATTTTTATTTTATTTATTTATTTAGCTATTTGTTCATTCATTCATTCATTCGTTTGTTTGCAAAGCATATACATGGGTAAGTTTTCCAACATTGACCCTTGCCAAACATTTTGTTCCAAAATTTTCCCTCTTTCCCTCCACCCCCTTCCCTAGCTGGCAGGTAATCCAATATATGTTAAATATGTTGAAATACATGTTAAATCCAATATATGTATTTTGCTACACAAGAAAAGTCAGATCAAGAAGGAAGGAAAAGAAAAAAGAAAGAAAACAAAATGCAAGCAAATAACAACAGAGAGAGTAAGAATGCTATGTTGTATTCCACACTCTGTTCCTAAGGGGAATTTTTTTTAAAAAATCTCTAAATAGTTTCATTAACACAAGAGAAAACAAATCAATAAATTAAGCACATGATTTAAAAAAACTGAAATAAAAAAACTTTACTCAGAAAAAGAGAAATTCTGAAAATTACAGGACAGATTAATAAAATTAAAAGCAAAATTTTTTTAAATCACTAAAACCAAACAAAATTAGCTAAAGATCAAATGAAATATCTGCAAAGTACCTGGAACATTTATTTGGCAGCAAAATAATAATTGCTTGTTCCCTTCCTTTCCTCTCCTTTACATAATCTAGTTTTTTAAAAGAGAGAAAAATTACATTGTTCATGTGAAAAAGAACACACAACAAGTGAAAAAGAATTGATCAGTTATACACAGCAACAAGATTATAAGATAATCAATTCTGATCAATGTGGCTCTCTTCAACAATGAGATGATTCAGACCAGTTCCAATTGTTTAATGATGAAATGAGCCATCTACCCAGAGAGAGGATTGTGGGAACTGAGTTTTGTTCACAACATAGCATTTTCACTCTTTTTGTTGTTGTTTGCTTGCATTTTGTTTTGCTTCTCATTATTTTTTCTGATTTGATTTGATTTTTCTTGTGTGGCAAGATAATTGTATAAATATGTTTGCATATACTGGATTTAATATATATTTCTAACATGTTTAACATATATTGGACTACTTGCCATCTAGGGGAGGAGGTAGGAAAGGTGGGTAAATTGGAACACAAGGTTTTGCAAGGCCTAATATTGAATAATTTCATGCATTGTTTTGAAAAATAAAAAGCTTTAATAAAGGGAGGGAAAAAAGGAATTGATAAGAGACCATTTTGCCCACTATATACAAATAGACAATTGAGATGAAAACAGATGAGTACATATAAAAATATAAAATATTCAAACAATAAAAAAACTATCCATTTAAATAACTCAATTTAAAAAAAAAGAAATTGAATTAGTCACAAATAAAGTCCCCCCAAACAACTACAGACCCAATAGGATATAGATGTCATTTCAAGAAAATATGCAAAGATTGTTGGTGGAGTTGTGAACGAATCCAACCATTTTGGAGAGTAGTTTGGAACTATGCTCAAAAAGTTATCAAACTGTGCATACCCTTTGATCCAGCAGTGTTACTACTGGGATTATATCCCAAAGAGATTATAAAGAAGGGAAAGGGACCTGTATGTGCACGAATGTTTGTGGCAGCCCTTTTTGTAGTGGCTAGAAACTGGAAACTGAATGGATGTCCATCAGTGGGAGAATGGCTGAATAAATTGTGGTATATGAAAATTATGGAATATTACTGTTCTGTAAGAAATGACCAACAGGATGATTTCAGAAAGGCCTGGAGAGACTTACACGAACTGATGCTGAGTGAAATGAGCAGGACCAGGAGATCATTATATACTTCAACAACAATACTAGATGATGACCAGTTCTGATGGATCAGGCCATCCTCAGCAACGAGATCAACCAAATCATTTCTAATGGAGCAGTAATGAACTGAACCAGCTATGCCCAGAAAAAGAACTCTGGGAGATGACTAAAAACCATTACATTGAATTCCCAATCCCTATATTTATGCACACCTGCATTTTTGATTTCCTTCACAAGCTAATTGTACAATAATTCAGAGTCTGATTATTTTTGTACAGCAAAATAATGTTTTGGTCATGTATACTTATTGTGTATCTAAGTTATATTTTAATATATTTAACATCTACTGGTCATCCTGCCATCTAGGGGAGGGGGTGGGGGGGGGTAAGAGGTGAAAAATTGGAACAAGAGGTTTGGCAATTGTTAATGCTGTAAAGTTACCCATGTATATATCCTGTAAATAAAAGGCTATTAAATAAAAAAAAAAAAGAAAATATGCAAAGAACAATTAATCGTTTATAATAATAAAAAAGTAGGCATCTTTACAAATCCCTTTTCTTTGGTATGAATATTTTCTTGATCCCTATATGAGAGAGAAATAAGGCAGAGAAAAAAATTGGTTTAACATAAACAGCAGCAAACATAACATAAACAGCAGCAAAAAAACAGTTTAACATAATACTGGAAATTCTAACTGTAGAAATAAAACAAGAAAGAAAAATCAGGGAAATAAACATAGGCAAACCAAGGAAGCAAAATCAGAATTTTTGTATATGACATAATGATTTACTTACAAAAACTCTAATAAAGCTAATCAAAAATTAAATGAAACAAATTCAACAAAGTTGGATAATACAAAAAATAGAAATAGAAAATAAATCCACATAGATCATCCTTATTCTTGTATATTCTCAATAAAACCCACCAAGACGATCCAGAAAGTAAAATTACATTAAGACAACTGCAGAAGCCATAACATACTTTGGAGTACATCTACTAAGGTACACACAGGAACTATATAAATTCAAATACAAAACACTTTTTAGTAATACAGATCTAAATAATTATAGAACCATAATAATTATATTAAAATATATTATATAACATATAACTTATGTTTTATGTTATAAAATATATTAAAATAATTATAGAAATTATCTTATGGGTAGATTGAGCTAATATAATAAAAATGATAATTCTGCCTAATTTAATTTACTAATTCAGTTATGTGCTCATTGAACCACCAAAGGAATATTTACAAAGTTATAAAAATAACTATAGAATTCATATAGAGGAATAAAAGTTTAAGAATCTCAAGCATAATGAAAAAAAAAGTGAGAAATAAGGGAACCTGTCAGTACAAAATCTCAAACTATACTATAGAGCAGTTAGTATAAAAATGACTTGGCACTTGTTTAAAAATAGATCAATTACTAAAACAGTTTAAAGGTACAATATACAGAAGCAAATACCAAAGAACAATGTTCATTGAACTCAAAGACCGTAACTACTGAGATAAGAACATACTATTTGACAAAAATTTCCAGGATAATTAGAAATTAGGTTTAGATCAATACCTCACACATTAATACCAAAATGTGCTCCAAATGGATATATGAACTATAGATTTAAAAAATCACATCTTAAATTAAAGAAGCAAGGGCAAAATTACACTTCAATTCTACGGACAGGGGAAAAGTTCATAACAAAAAAAGCTATGAAGAAAATCATACAAGATAAAATTGGAAATTTTGATTATATTAAATTTAAAAGTTTTGCACACACACACACAGAGAAAAATACCCCAACATAATTAAAATTAGAAGGGAAACAAGTAACTAGGAAAAATCTTTGCAGTGAGTTTCTGTGACAACGATCTTATATAAAATATATAAGGAACTGATTCAAATTTATAAGATTAAGAGCTATTCCCAAATAGATATATGATCAAAAGATACAAATAGATAGTTTTCAAAGGGAAAAATCTAAACTACTAATAACCATATGAAAAAAAATTCAGAAATCACTAATAATTAGAGAAATATGTACAACTCTGAAGTTCTAACTCAGTCTGAGACCCAAGGATGATAAAAAAGGAAAATGATAAATGTTGCAAAAGCTACAAGAAAACAGATCCATTTAGTGCACTTTTGGTGAAATTGTAGCTGCAGAAAGATATGTAATTTGGAAAATGGCCAATGTAGAAATTTTATTTATTTGACAAGGAAAGCTTCTGAGGATTTTGTTTTGTTTTTGCTGTTGTTTAATAGATGGTAATGAGTAGTGGGAGGGTCAGAAATGCATGTTGAAAAATACTTTTTTTTAGAGGCCTAGAAACTTTGACTTAGGCCTTTATTTGACTGTTCTCACTTTACCTGGTCTTTGTTGGAACCTCTTTACTCAGCACTTGTCTGGTAAGAGACAATTTTATTAGGGAAAGGGTCTTTTTCTGCACAATCATCCCTGTTGTGTTTTTTTTTTTCCCAGTTAAGGGGAGGAGGCATCCTTGGTAACCTTGTGAGTTTGAAAGATGGGGAGGATACTTCATTTGCTAGTGTTCTAGTATATGATTTGGCAGTCAGCAAAATATCAGTTTTCTGAGAAACAACCTTCAGAAGTGACCTTCAAGACTCTGGTCAGTAAAAACTGAGATGAAGATTCAGTCAAGAAGGATTTAATACTTGGTGGAAACAATGCAAAGTAGGAATTGGGCCTAAGAGATAAAGGAGAGAGTAAGTGCTAAGGTTTTGGAGGAAAGGGCTGTACACTGGCTCTTATTATAACTTCAAAGTAAATATTTCTGTGTAAAAACTAATTGATATTCAGTTGTTCTATGGAACTAGGATGCTAACAATGAGTGGTGGGAACTCTTGAACCTCTGGGAACTGGTTTGGATGTACCCCTTGTATCCTGGGGGACAAATGTAACATGCTTTGTACTATTCATTTGTTCATTTATTAGTCTGTAATTTGTAATGTATAAATTTTATATGAATTTATTTTCCCATTTGGAAAGTTAAATAAGCTTATCATAAGAAAGAACTGTGTCATTGTTTTGTGGTATATGACTTTTTGTGATCCCATTTGGGGTTTTCTTGGTAGACATACTAGAATGGTTTCTCCAGCTCATTTTAACAGATGAAGAAATTGAGGCAAATGAGGTTAAGTGGCTTGCCCAGGGTCATGCATCTAGTGTCTGAGACTGGATTTGAACTCAGAAAGAGGAGTCTTCTCAACTAGGGAAGATGAGCAGCCCTAACTCCAGCCTGAAGTTCTATACCCTGGGCCACCTAACTGCCTCATTGTTTCATAGGAGGTCCTTAATACATTCTTACTGATGGATTAATTGATTAAAAAGGAATCTGCTTTCTTATGTAACTGCCTTTCAAAACTCTATATTTAATCAATCCATCAAAATTCATTTATTAAACTCCTACTATGGTTCAGGCAGTACTAGCTAGGAATACAAAGACAATTCTATGGATGTGCCCTGAGATCCCTTTCAGGGAATCTACAATGTCAGAATTACCTTCATAATAATACTAGGGCATTATTTACCTATTAAAATCCTCTTTCTTGTCCCACCTGTCTATTTGTGTGAGGCTGGATTTTCTTGATATATTTCAACCAAAATAACATTTTGCAACAGATGAATGCAAAAGCAGAAAAGAATAAAAAGCAATTTTTTTTTTCTATTAAGCCAGGCATTTAAAAGATTTTCAAAAATAGATAAAAACAATGCTACTTTACACTAATTTTTTATTCTGGAAAATATAATTATTTTTCATTAAAATATGTTATATTAACATGTAATGGCTTTATTATAATTTTAAATGAATGAATAAATTTTAATTTTTGTTTTGTTTTTTGCTGAGGGGGCAATTGGGGTTAAGTGACTTGCCCAGGGTCACACAAGTAGGATTTGTTTAGTGTCTGAGCTCACATTTGAACTCAGGTCCTCCTGACTTCAAGGCTGGTGTTCTACCCATTGCACCACCTAGCTGCCCCCCAAATTGTATTCTTTTAATTTCTATCACAAGTAAATAACTCATAAAAGTTCATTGAGTTCCTCAATAACTTTTAAGGGCATAAAGGGGTCCTCAATAATTTTTTAGAATGTAAGGGGGTCCTGAGACAACAAATTTGACAAGTGCTGTCAAATCCTTCCCTCTGCCCCTTCCCTTTCCCCATAGGTTAGGCTAGTTTTTTCCTTCAAAAACTTCCCTGGAGATTTGTTTGGCTCAGGACGAAGAGTTTAGACTGTTGATATCACCTCCTCATCATCTGAATACAAAGGAACCAGTAAGATCTTTTGGTAGTGCATAAGTTCTCCTGGTCTGACTCTTCTCAGGGCGACTTCTACCCTGGACTAATCAGTTCCCTGGTGGCTAAAAAGGAAAAAATATCTTCTGTCAAGGGGGCAGCCAGGTGGCACAGTGGATAGAGCACCAGCCCTGAAGTCAGGAAGGCGAGAGTTCAAATCTGATCTTCAGACACTTAACACTTCCTGGCTGTGTGACCCTGGGCAAGTTACTTAATGCTAGGTAGCTAAACCGTGAGCTTAATTTCCCTGGGCCCTCAAATACTCAAGTGGCCTGTTTGAGGATTATAATTCCAAAGATTTGGGAAAATGTTTGTATGTTCTTCCTATATCTTTGAAGTAAATATCCCTTTGTCAAAAAGTAATCTGACTTTTAGTGGTTAAATGGAACTGGAGTGCTAATCACTGGAGCCCCTAAAAACAAAGTAAGGGAGGAATACAAGCTGGTAGGGGCGTTAGCTGATGACAGAGAAAAGAGATAATGATTAACCTCTTCTGGTTAATGGAGAAGGAAATGGGGAGAGTCACAATGGAATAGGCCTGGCCCTAGTAGTAAAGGGCCAGATTCAATCATGTTACAAACAAAAAATAATCAATAACAAATATCTTAATAGTATCTATCATTTTTTCCACTGTTTAATACTTAATATTTTTTAAAAACAAGTATTTATTTGCACTCCATTTCACTCCCTGTCCCAATTAAATGAAAAAAAAAAAAAGAGAAGGAAAAGTAAACCCTAAATCATTACAACAAATATGTGACATCAAATGAATCAAATTCCCTTACTGACCATGTTCAAAAATGTATGTTTCATTCTGTATGCTAAGCCTTATTATTTCTTAGTTAGGTTTTATTTTTGGACCTCTAGAATTCTAATTTGTTATTGCACTGATCTGAGTTCTAAAGTCTTCCCAAGTTGGTTTTCTTTATAATACTATGGTCATTGTAGAAATTCTTTTCTTTGTTCTGTTCACTTCACTTTATAACAGTTCATACAAGTCTTCCCAATTTCTTTTGAAATTGTCTTTTTGTTTTTTATGGCACAATTCCATTCCATTCCACAATTATAGTCAATTATTCATTCCATTATATCCAAATAACATAATTTGGTTAGCCATTTCTCTATAAATGGATACTCCTTTAGGTTTCAGATTTTTGCTACTTCAAAAAAAGCTGCTATAAATATTTTTGTCTCTTTCTGTATGTATGTCTAATAGGAGTATAGCTAGGTCAAAGGGTTTGCACAGTTTAATGGCTTTTAGAAAGTAGTTTCAAATTGCTTTCAGAATGACTGCACAAATTCATAGCTCTACTAATAATGCAATAGTATACTTGTTTTCCTTCAGCCTCTTCAACATTTGTCATTTTTTCATTGACTTTTTAAAAAGTATCTACAATGTTGAAGGTTCTACAAATAAAACAACATAAATACTGACCTCAAGAAGCTCATAATTCCATGGAGTGGGTGATGCAGCAAAGATAAGATATGTACACATAAATATAATACAAGGACAAATCAATTATGCAATTCTATATGAAAGACCCTGTGTCTGGGTCTAAGAATACAAATATATAGTATAGGCTCTACTGTCCAATTACATGTAAAGATAGCTTTTAACATTCATTTTTGTAAGAGTTTTGAGTTCTAAGTTTTTTCTCCCTTTCTTCCTTACTTCCCCATTCTGCAGTTCAGCAAGCAATCTGATGTAAATTTCACATATATAATCATTTTGAACATGTTTCCATATTACTCATGTTAAGCCCTATTCTCAGAGAGCCTATCATGGCAGCTTATAAACATTTTGCATCATTTTTCCTCCCCTCCTTTTTTTAAACAAAAAATTATGATGCTACTTAATTTACATAAAATATAACCCACACAAATAATTTTCTTAGCTCACTTATTCAAATGAAATTTTTTGATGCCTTAAATATTTTTTACTGATAATTGTTATATAATAAACCAGTGAAATACTTTTTAATCAAAAAAGATTGTAATCAATTATTCAAATAGTTTAGAATTTGTTACAATTTTATAATAGAAATAACTTTTAATAGCATCACATGTACAGATACCTTGAGAAAAAATTCTTAAAAGTCACATTATAATGTAAAATAATAACAATAATATTAATATTTTGCATGTTTTGGTACATGCTTTTGGCATGTATTGGTATGGTTTTTCAAAATCTGGTGTCATTAATGATATCATCACTTGTAATTCTTTTTCATTTTTTAATCAAAATCAACATTTTGCTTAATAGTTAAAGAAGAAAATTCTATTTCACACAAGTAGTTAATAATTATATATCTTTATCTGATAAATCAGAGAATTCTTTATTCACTCAAAGTCAAAATTAAGATTTTTTTAAACTTAAAATATATTATTATTCAACATATTGTTATATGATAGGTCTATTGACAATTTTTCATATGGAATAAGAATGTATCCTACTTGTCCATTTTAAGTGGCTTCCTTATTCATTAAACTTTAAAAATATTTAAGTCTTTGAAATAAGAACTTTCTACAAAAGTAGACTATCCAAATGATTAATAATTAGGTCCTTGTTTCACTTTCATTTGCAGGACACATTGTTTGTTTGTTTTAACTGGGAACCGATAAATGTGGTGTTCTCTTCTTTTTTATAATATGATAATTCTCTGGGAGCAGGTTTCTTGGGGAGGTTTTCTGGAGCCAGCCTTAGTTTCAGTTCCATGTAATAATCACCTCAAATACAGCCAGCTGATAAAAACCTAACGTTTATTTATTCCTTCCAAGTATTGTCTCTTTCCTTGGGCCCAATTAGCCTTCTTAGAGGCCTATCTCCCTCCTTGGTTCCAAGAGCTCTTGCAGCTTGTCCTTTGTCGCCTCCAGCTCCCTCTGTATCTTCTCAATTGACGCCTCCACTCATTCCTGGCTCTAAATCTCCCAGAGTGCTCTTTGGCCCTGAGAGCTTCTTGCTTATATGCTGTACACTGAGAACACACCCATCAGTATACCACTGGGAAACCATTATTTGTTGAAGGATTAAATCAATTCTAAACTAGATTTAAACATTTTCTCCTCAATTCCACTCAGTACCTTGTTTCAAGTTCTGGCCCATAACATCTCCTTGTAAGATCAGATCAATCATACTGAACCATGCTAAATTAGATAATTATTGTCTCTATCAATTCTAATGACTTAACACTTTGTAAGGATTCCAACAAATAAAATTTTAATTTCTAAACTAGTTATCCATAGTTCCATAAATAAATTTATTTTATCTTTATGGATTAACGAATGAGTGAATTTAAAAGTCTTGTATTGATTAAAGAATACCTGATTTTAAAAAAACAAAAAAGAAAAAACAACCAACCAACAATCTAGCAAATACTCATGTTTCAGAACATTTTTGTTATAAAATAAATTGCTTTAACTTTGTATAGTATCATGAATAAAAATGACAATTTTTTAGCTCAAATACCATTCAATGTATTTTTATAAAAGAAAGTCAGCATGTTTGGCAAGAATATGGAAATTCCCTATTTATTTTATCATACACAATTTTGCAGGGAAACTATTTAAAGTAGGATTTTTTTATATGAAGTTAATTATTCTAACAAGTTGAAAGATTATACATAGTTCTTCATTCATATTTCTCAATCCAAATATACTATATATAGTCTAGTCCCACTTAGTACCCTAGAACCTTAGAAAGTGTAAGGATATTTATTCTCTAATGCAATTAGTTCAAGCCCCAACTGGCTATATTCCCCTTATTTGTTAGTGGGCCAGGGGCTAAAATCCCCAGTTCAAGTAACTTTTGCAAATTTACTTCAAAGTTTTCAAAATACAAACATTTCCCCCCAAACTTCAGGAGCACAATCCCTTCTAAACCACTTTGGTCAGAGAAGGAATCAGGACGAGAAGAGGCTCAAAACTTAGCTCAGTTCTTACATAACAAAGGGTCTATGGTGTTCCTGTCCACTGGATTCTGCTCAACTTCAGTTTTCAGGGAGTCCAAGGGCTCTCTCTAAAATCCACTTCTTTCTCACAGAACACTGAGAGTAGGCTAATTATCATTCTTGACAGAGACTCTGATCCCCTAAAGTCGTGGCTCCCAAACTTTTGAAACTACAACAGTCAGAGCCTCTACTCTTTTTACTGGAAATCATCCTCAAAGGAGTTACTGAGATTCTCAACACCTGAATGAAGCAAGGAAATCATCCCTGACAGGCCTTTTTGAGTGCCTCGGAGTCCATCAAAAAGTCTTCCCTTCAACCTAGAGTTTGCAGATTGAACCATGTACTGAATATTTGCACATGTTCCAGGCTCTCCAAAGCATTTCTTTTACATGTCATCAATTCTCGTGAAAGCAGTTTACTACTGTCTTCCACATGGAGAGTCACCATCTGCTCCCTAGCATGGTCCACATGGAAATGCCATCTGAGCAGGCTGATGGCATCGGCACATGAACCATACTTCCATTACATAAGTATTTTGGAAGCAAATAAGATGTTCAATTTTCTGTTTGTGCGACAATTTTCACTAATTTATATAGACCTGTGTTTCCTCCTGACATCAAATGAGTGTTGTCAGTAGAAATCATTCATATTTTATCATTGGCTTTGAGCAATCATTCAGTTAAAATGTCTCTTGATATGGCATTGCCATCAGAAGGTTTGCAAAGTAGCAAATCACCCCTAACATGAGTTTCAATAACATATTATACATATGTAATCAAATGAGCATCTTTAACCACATCTGTTGCTTAATCTATTTGCAATACAATAAGAAGATTATAGTTTCTCGATTGATTGATTGCACATGTCTTCTCAAACATATGGACAATTCTCCTCAGTGTATTATCTTAGAATGGAACTATCTAAAGTTGATCTGTATATGATTTGTCATATCAATAGCAGCCACTAGTATCCATATTTCTGTCCTATCAGTTGAGACTTTTTATATCAAGCAATTCTGAAAGTAATCTTATATGATGCCATACTTTTGATGTCAGAAACTTTTTAAAGTATGGCCGTTTCTCTCCATTGATTAATATTTGGGAATTCCAATAGCAAACATGGTTTTTAATACTTACTCTATTTCTTTTGGCTTTGCTTGTACAAGTTTCAACTATACCTGTAAATTTTCTCTTCAAAGTGATTGTGTATTTTCCCAAAAGGGTATTTTTAAAAAAAGAGAGATAACTTAGAAATTGATAATTTAATGCAAATTTAATTGTTAAATATTTCAAATTATTAATTCTAGTCATTCTTGAACACTTCAAATTTTTTTTTAATTGCATTTTTGAGGGGAAATCTTTATCCTGGATTATATCTGTTGAAGTCTCTTCCTTCTATACTCACTAAGGTGCTACTGTGGAGTACATGTGTTTTATCTAACCTTTCCATCTCCCTTAGAACGAAGCAAAATTTTCTACAGAGAGTAGACTCCTAATAATAGCTTATGATATTGTACTTAATACAAATTATTACAAAATATAAAAGATGTGGTACTTTTAATTTCTACAAAAATATTTTAAATTTTGAATTTAAATATTTCACCATCAAATGTCACAATGACATACAACTATCTGTGTCATGAGTCTAGGGTGGCAGATTATACTTTTGATAAGGCACAGAATGCTGACTCAAATTTGACTTTGCACATACCCTGGTAAATAACTGCTGCACCATATTCTCACTATTGGTTTAAATTTGCCATCTAGGTCTCGGTTTCATTCATTGATTTGAATTACTCTATCTTTTGTGCTACCTTGCTGCCCAGAATAGTGATATTTTGGAAGTGATGATAAAGGCCTATTGGAAAGCTTCAAGATTACTTAGGCTCAAGGGGTCATATATATATCATTCATCTCTCAGCCTTGTGGATCTGAAAGAGAGAACTGATCTGGTATTGAATATTCCTTGCATTATTCAGGTCTGAATATTCCTTGTGTTATTTGGGTGCCTCATTTTTATGGACTTTAATGGTGTCTCAATAATATTGTTATTTTAAACTAGATTTTACATATTTTAGGTAACAGGAATATTTTTACTTCATGTAGGTATTTTGCTTCTCCTGATTTTGGAGGAGTGTTTTTTGTCTTATATTTGTGATCTCAATGGAATCAGGGAGCATTTACATCATGGAAATCAACAAACTTTATAAAGTAGGGCCAGATGTATTGTTTTCTTGATAATCTAGACTTAAGAAAGTGATAGAAAATTTTTAATAAAGTAGATTAAACTTAAAAATGTGTCCTACATATTTTTTTGGGAGGGGGAGGGAGAAAAAGAAGCTAGTTGTTAAACATTTACTGGCATACTATTGATATCATCCCTAAGGCCTTGAAAAAACCTTATCCTGGATTATATCTGTTGAAGTCTCTTCCTTCTAGACTCACTGAAGTGATACTGTGGGGTAAATGTGTTTTATCTAATCTTTCTATCTCCCTTAGAACTAAGCAAAATTTTCTACAGAGTAGACTCTCAATAACTATTTGTGAAATTATTATGGAGATCAATTCACCAGATTAATATAAAAAGATAGAAAAAAAGGTCAAAAACTAATAGGGTTGAAAGGAAATTTAAAGACTAACCAATTTCCTCTTTCAATAGAGAAAAAAAAAAATGGGGCCCAGAAAGAAAAAAACAACTTGCTCCAATTAAGTTGGCAAGTACAGATTTTCCAGATATGGTTCAGAACTTTATCCACTAGTTGAAGATCTTAAAAGCCTAACTCTGCCCCTACTTCTTTTTTTTTAATCTATAATTTTTATATCACTTTCATAGCTGACTATAACCTTCCTCCATCTCCTCCCTTGCAAGCTACCATTTCTAACAAAAATTTGAAAAAAAAAAATCAGAGTAACAAAACTAAACATATCAATCAAATCTGACAGCTTATACAATAATCTACCTCTATTATACTCCACCTACACAAGGAAGGGATATTTTCTCAATTCTTTTCTAAGGTGAAGCTTCTTGACAATTATGATAGCTGAGAGTTCAATTTCAGCTTGTTGTTGTTCATACCATTTAAATTGTTGTAGTCATTCTATATATTGTTTATATACAGTTCTGCTTATTTCACTCAGTATTATTTCATTTGTTTCACTGTATGTCTTAATTCTTCATTTTTATCATTCCTAATTCTATAAAATAATTTATGGTAGTTTGATTGGTATGGCACTGAACAAGTACACCAATTTAAATAGAATTGTCTACCCATGATCAATTGATATTTTCCAATATTTCCATATTTTCGACTTTATTTGTGTGAGAAGTATTTTGCAATTGTATTCATATAGTTCCTGGGTTTGTTTTGGCAGCTAGCAGTTTTATCATTCCTTAGGCATACGGGCAGTATTACATTAAAATCTGGCCTCATATCCTTATTGGACATATGTTTCTGGGCAAATTATTTAATCTTTCTGCTTCAGTTTCCTCATCTGTAAAATGAGTAATATCTTCCAGAGTTTCTGTGAGGATATTTTGCAAAAATATTTTGTAAACCTTAAAACATTTTATAAATTCATAGTAGTAGTAATAATATACTTGTAGTAGTTGCAGGAGTAGTGGTACCTCATTACAATATATTTATATACCAAAATTGGTTTGATCATTCTCATTTGATGAATATCCACTTTGTTTCCAGTTTTTTATTGCTACGGGAAAAGCTGCTGTAAATAAAAATGTAGTTTTCTTAAGTTAAGAGTACATTCTAGAGAGAAGGCCCAGAAGGCCTTCTTTACTATGTAGGAAGAGATAAGCTGATTAGGAATATGGAGAAAAGGACTTGAAAAAAATTCATTAGCTCTAATAGCTTTAATTATCTCTCCTGAATACCAGGTAACTTCAAAACTTCAAAAAGGATGCCCCATAAACCACTCATACTCAATACATCCAAAATTAAACTCACTATCTTTCTCCCCCAAAGCCCTTAATCTTAATAGTACTTATTTCCCAAGGTTGTTGTGAAGATAAAATGAGATCATAATTTTAAAGTGCTTAGAACTTTGCCTGGCACATAAATAAATATATATTTACTATATAAATGTTAGCTATTATTATTTTCCAGATTTCCATATTATTGTCAAGGACACTGCTCTCTTTCTAGTCTGTGCTGAAAGAAATAATGGATGTGATGAATACAGAGAAGCACTAAAAAATCGATATGAATTGATGCAGACTGAAGTAAACAGAACCAAGAAAATATACACAATAAGTGTGCATAAATGGAAAGAACAATCACAACAAAAAATTAAAAGTGAATGTTTTAAAATTATAAAGGACAAGCATGTTTGAAAAAAGAGATATAAGATGTTCTCACCCCACCCCATTGGAGAGGTAGGGAGCCTATAAGTATTGTACTTTGCATATATTTTCAGTCTTTTCCAACATATTGATCACTAAAGCTGATTTTTCCCCTCTCTTTTCTTTTCTTCCTCCCTTTGTTTTTCTTCCTTCCTTCCTTCCTTCTTTTCTTCCTTCCTTCCTTCCTTTTTTCTTTCTTCCTTTTCTTGTTATATGGGATAGCACTTTGAAAGGATGAGGAATACAGGGGGAAATTATAGTGATCTAAAAAATTGAAAAAAATCTATAAAAATTTGTTTTTAAAGAGATCATGGAAAACTTAAGGACTAGGAAGGGATAAATGTCCAAATATATATTTTAAAGGGTATCTGCAAATTACAGACCAGTGAAATTAACAACAAACAATCTGTCAAAATTCTAAAACTCATTATTAAAGGGATGGTTGGTAAACATTTAAAAGAGAAAGTACTGGTCACCAGGAGCTACACAGCATTTCATAAAAAACTGCTCAGGCTACATCTTCCTACTCTTGCCAAAGAAACAGGACTATGAAGGAAGAAGATTGTATACATGGCCAAACTGGATGGGTCAATCAGTCAATAAACATTTATTAAGCACTTGCCATCTGCTATGTTTATTTTGCTAAGTATTGTATAATACTTGAGGGCTTTGTGTGCTGGTTGGGTGCCCCCATGTGACACTCTGAAAAGCAAAGCCATTCAAATGGGCTGCGGGCTCCCTTATTTAAACCTACAGAAAGCAGGACACGTAATATCAGATTGGTCCACTAGGTGGTAGCATACCCAAGTCACCAATTTAAATCTCCTAATTGTTTTAAAAATGCACATGCACCAGCAACCCACATGGCTATAAATGGCCTGAAAAGTTAAAATTCAGACTGGGTGGGTTCTGAATTTAGACTAGAAGCTGATGAAATATTGCTTAGAATTACTTTAAAAATACAAAATCTCTCTCCCAACTGCATCTGGACTTTCCCCTCCCCATCCTCCTCTCCACATTCATAGAACAAGGCAATCAGCATGCTATGACCACGTATTTGATTAGATATATTAAAATTAGATTTTATTAAATCTAATTAATCTATTTAAATCTAATTAAAAATTAGATATATTGAAAATATAAGTTTTTTTCTCTTTTTAGGCAAACAGGGTTAAGTGACTTGCCTGGGGTCACACAACTAGGACATATCCAAGGCCATATTGGAACTCAAGTCCTCTTGATTCCAGGACTGGTGCTCTATACACTGCACCACCTTATTGCCCCTATACTCCTCTGTCTGTTTGTCTGTCTCTTTCTCTGTCTTTCTCTCTGTGTTTGTCTCTCTCTGTCTCTCTCTTGTGTCTATCTCTGTCTCTCTGTCTCTGCCTTTGTCTCTCAGTCTTTGTCTGTCTGTCTCTCTGTGTCTGTCTGTCTGTCTCTCTCTTTCTCTCTGAAGTTAAACATAAACCACCATGAATATTTTAATATTTAAAAAGAGAAAAGAGGATTATGGAAGGAATTGTGAATTATTGTTTATATACACTTTTAGAGTGCATGTTAAATTTCACATAGTAGTAACAAAATGATCCTGCTTGTCTGTGTTCCATTTGAAATTCCTTCTACTCTTATCAGTGAAGAACACTTTTCCCCCCTATTTTCTTTAGCTTTTTATTTTCAAAACATACCATAGATAGTTTTCAACTTTCATCCTTGCAAAATTTTTACTTTGTGTTCCAAATTTTTCTCCCTCCTTTCCCCTCACTCCCCAGACAGCAAGTAATTCAATATAGGTTAAACATGTACAATTCTTCTATACATATTTCCACAGTAATCTTGCTGCACAAGAAAAATCTGATCAAAAAAGAAAGAAAATGAGAAAGAAAATAAAAAGCAAGCAAACAACAACAACAAAGGTGAAAATATTATGTTGTGATCCACATTCAGTTCCCACAGTACTCTCTGGATACAGATGGCTCTCTTCATCATAAGTCTATTGGAATAGATCTGAATCATCTCATTGTTGAAAAGAGCCACATCACTATTGTCTCTTGTACTTTCTCCTGGCTATCTTCCCTACTTTGCCTGGAGAAAAGTAAAGCCAACATGCATTTATTAAGTGCCTAATGTGTGCTAGGCACTGTGCTAAATTTTAGGAATACAAAGAAAGACAAAAGTCAGTCACTTCTCATGGAAAATTTAAGGACTAGTAAAGAAGCTTACAATCTAATGGAGAGAAATAATGCAAAGAAATGAATATAAAATGCAGATAGCATAAGGACTAGGAAGGTCTTGAGTCATTAAATGAGACTTAACGAAAGCCAGAAGGTAGAAATTACAAGGGTGCAAGTTCCATGTATGGAGGCCGGCCAATGAAAATGCCTGTAATTAGGAGGTAAGGTATCTTGTTCAAAGAAGAGCAAGAGGTCAATGTCATTAGATCATTAGAAGACAGCAAAAATAGGAAGAAGCAAGGTTATTAAAGGCTTTCAAAACTTATATTTAATCCTGGAAGTATAGGGAGTCACTGGAGTTTATTGAATAAGGAAGTAACATCAGACCTACATCTTAGGAAGGTCATTTTGAGAGCTGAGTGGAGGATGGACTTGAAATTTTGATTTTCCCTCACTATTCCTACTCTTTCCAAAGAACCATTCCAGGTAAAAACAGTATTTAAAAAAGAAAGAAAGAAAAAAATCAGCACTTGATTTGAGAAGAGACTTGAGTCAGAGAAACCAAGCAAAAACATGTTGCAGTATCCTAGGTGTAACAGGATAAAAAGCCCTAGGAAAGATCCCAAAGCATCTGCCAAAGACTGTGAAAAGGAAATAAGGATCTGTACATCAAAGCATAAATCAGCCAAGCAAGAAAAGTACAGGAAGAGAGATTGATCTCCTATTCTTGGCTCATCTGTTTAGTGTGTTTCTCTATAAGGTGAGGGAAGGAAACAAACATTTATTAAGCATCTACTATGTGCCAGGTGCTGGGCTAAGTGCTTTGCAAATATTATCTCATTTCATCCTCATAACAACCCTGTGCTATTATTGTACCCATTTTGCAGTTGAGGAAACTGAGGCATAGAGAAGTTAAATTACTTGCCCAGAGTCACATATCTAATTTGAGGCTGGATTTGAACTCAGGTCTTCATGACTACAGGCTTAGTGCTTAAAATAAAAAGTCTAAAAATAATCTTCATAGCATATTTTATATGTTAACTCATTTAACCCTTAAAACAATTCTATGTGGTAGGTGCTATTACTGTTATTCCCATTTTACAGATGAGAAGACAGAGGCACAGAGAGGTTAAGTGGTTTGCCCAGGCTTATAGAACTTGAACTGAGATCTTCATTCCAAGTCCTGCCATCTAGAAGCCGACTGGATCTCTAATTATTCTGATCTCTACTTTAGTTCCTTCTGCCATCACTGGTGTGCCTACTTGGTCTCTCCTCAGAGAAGGCTATAATCAATGGGAACCCAGACGTCCAGATCCCAAAGTTCACTTCCATCCCCCCAAGGAAGCCTCCATCCCAGGGCTGTACCTTTTTGCTCCCTGTAAGACAGACAGCAAGGCCCTGTGAAAAGAAAAAGGGGAAAGAGCCCACTCGACCTGAGTACCCACCAGTAGATAGGTCTGTGAGCCATTCAGCTTCCACAATGACAAACTTCACAGCAGACGCTTCCATTCCTGATAAAGGAAGGTTCCATCCCAGAAGGGTCTCAAAGAGTTGGCGGCCAGCGGGAGTGAGGTGGGGAGAAATATTTATAACGTAAAAGACAGCCAGAAAAAAGCTAGGTTTTGTTTTTACCTGTCTGCTTATTTATTTATTCATTTATTGTAAGACAGGGTATCCCTATATCAAGCAGACTAAAAGTGCATCAGGAATTCACAGCTCAAACACACCACCAAAGCTTTAACTTGCTCATTTTGGGCAGCCTTGACCAGCTTGCTTTTGCTTTGGCAGCCTGGTGGCTCTCCCTTGCTCCTGGCTCGCCATATTGGGGCATTTTTACCATTGACACCTGATTAGTTTTGCTCCTCCTGCAGCTCCCTGACTCTAGCAAGGGTCCTCAAACTTTTTAAATAGGGGGCCAGTTCACTGTCCCTCAGACTGTTGGAGGGCCGGATTATAGTAAAAACAAAAACTTTGTTTTGTGGGCCTTTAAATAAAGAAACTTCATAGCCCTGGGTGAGGAGGATAAATGTCCTCAGCTGCCGGCTGTAGTTTGAGGACCCCTGAGTCTAGCTTCTTCTAGTAGCAGGATTATACCATTACACCTGTTTGTTTTAAAAGAATTTTCGAAGTAGCTTCATTTTTTTTTGAATGTAATCGCTAACCCTGTAGATTAATCGAATACTTTAGATACAACATTGTTTACCTCAATTTCAGCATCACATTTGACAAAAGCCTTAAAAGCATTAGACACAAGTCATTAAGAATATGGGGCTAGGTTAGGTAGGTAGACTTGGAACTAGTTGAATGTCTAGATCAGAAAAAGAATTGCTTTGTATAAATATATATGCTTATATTGGATTTAACATATATTTTTACCATGTTTAACACATATTGGATTACATGCCATCTAGGGGAGAGGATGATGGGAAGGGGTGAAAAATGTGACCACAAGTTTTTCAAGGATCAATGTTGAAAAATTATCCTTGTATATGCTTTTAAAATAAAAAACTTCAATAAAAAAGAATTACTGATGAGTTAATGTTAAGTTGGAAGGTTAGTTCTAATCTAGTGCCCTAGGAGTCTCTCTCTGGCCCTGTTCTCCATCATTTTTATAAATGCCTTTAATAAAGGCATGGATAGCATGTTTATCACACTTGCAGATTACAAAAGTGGGAGGAAGGGAGGAAGGAAGGAATAAAAGAAGTAAGAAAGGAAAGGAGAAAAGGAGAGAAGAAGGACTTATTAAGTGCTTACTATGTGCTAAACTTGGGGAATACCAGTACCAGCAAAAACATCCCTGCCCTCATCTATTAAAAAACTTAATATATTGTTTTCCTTCCAACTACATTAAAAGCTATTTTAACATTCTTTTTTTTTCTTCAAATTTTGAAAGGAACTTATAATCTAATGGAGAAGGCAGCACAAAAGAAGGAGCTAAAAAGGAGGAAAAATGGAGGTACCCGGTAAAGGGGAGGGAAAAGGGAAGGCAATAAGCATTCATTAAGAATTTATCATGTACCAGGAACTCTGATAATTGCAAATATTATCTCATTTGAGCCGAACAACAATCTTATGAGGCAATTAAAGAGTTTGAAGCAGAAAAAGATTAAATGACTTGGCCAGGCTCAAGCAGCCAACAAGTATGTATGGTCGGATTTGAACTCAGTTCTATTCTAAATTTATCCAACACTCTAATCACCATATCACCTAGCTTCTCAGTAGAATAGTTTTGAAATTCTGAAGTCAGGAAGAATGAGAGAAATGGACTGAAACCTGTCTTGGACCTCTCCATAAAATGGAGGCCATAGGAGAAACTCACCAGTGGGAAGAGATGGGCCTTCCAGAGAGAGAGTCTAGGAAGAATACTTATGCTGGATGAGAGAGCCAAGATCCAAAATATTCTCAACAAGGCAAAATGATGAGATGAATATTAATGTAAAATCTTATGCTTGGCTCAAAAAAAATCAGCTTCATCAATACAAGATATAAAAATATCTAAGGGGTTTTAGAGTATTATAATATGCAATCAGTCAAATTGTAAGATAGAAACCAAATAAATTAATGGAACCTTACTTAGATTGCATTGTAAGTATAATTTTATGCTACTCATTTCCAGATAGAGAGATGATGGACTCTGAGGGCAAATGGAGATATTTAAAAAAATTATTCTGGGTCAGTGAAAGAATTATTATGCTTAAGTATACATGTTTGTAAGTAGGTTTATTTGGGACATCTAGGTGGTAAAAATAGATAAAGCTTGCAGTCAAGAAAACTCATCTTTTTGAGTTAAAATATGATCTCAGACATTTACTAGCTGTATGACCCTGGGCAAGCCATTTAACCCTGTTTGCCTCAGTTTCCCTATCTGTAAAATTAGCTGGAGAAGAAAATGACAAATTGCTCCAGTATCTTTGCCAAGAAAACCCCACATGGGATCACAAAGAGCAGACACAACTGTAAAACAATTATTGGTTCTGTTGTTATGACTTTCTCAGTGGGAGAGTGGGGAAGAGGATGCGAGGAGAGAATTATAAATCTGAAAATAAAACAAAATTGAATTAAAAAAAATAATTATAGTTTCCAGAGTATAGAAGGTTTTACTATACCCTTCCCTTTTTCAAGATGACATCTGCAGCCACTGTATTCAGTTCTAGCCACCACATTTTAGGAAGGTGGAAAGCTTCCACCTAAGGGGCTCCATGACTATGAGGGCTAAAGCCAGTGCTACTTAAGCAGATCCCTCAAAAGAACAAAGGGTGTTTTAACTTGGAGAAGAAAATGCCTGGTGTGAGGGCAGGTGTCTTGAAGTATTTGGAGAACTGTCATTTGGAAGATGGAGTAGATTTACTCTGTTTCCAGAAAGTTTAGAACTAGCACCAATGGGGAGAAGTCACTGAGCTCAGATATGGGCTATAGGTAAAAAAAAAAAATCCTAGGAAAGGGACCCTCTGTTTTTGCTTAGCACAGTGCCTAGCACATAGTTAGCATTTAATAAATCTTCCCTCAAAACCAAATTATCACTCTTTGCTGATGATATGATGGTATACTTAGAGAACCCAGAGATTCTATTAAAAAGTTATTAGAAATAATCCACAACTTTAGCAAAGTTGCAGGATACAAAATAAACCCACATAAGTCATCAGCATTCTTATACATTACTAACAAAATCCAACCATAAGAGATACAAAGAGAAATTCCATTTAAAGTAACTACTGATAGTATAAAATACTTAGGAATCTATCTGCCAAGGAAAAATCAGAAACTTTATGAGCAAAACTACAAAACACTTTCCACAAATTAAGTCTGATCTAACCAACTGGAAAAGTATTAAATGCTCTTGGATAGGGCGAGCAAATATAATAAAGATGACAATACTACCTACTAGTACAAATATTAATTTGTAGTTAGTGCATTACAAATAGCACTAATCTATTTGTTTAGTGCTATACCAATCAGATTCCCAAAAAAATATTTTAATGACCTAGAAAAAATAACAACAAAATTCATATGAAAAAACAAAAGGTCAAAAATTTCAAGGGAATTAATGAAAAAAAAAATCAAATGAAGGCCTAACTGTACCAGATCTAAAATTATATTATAAAGCAACAGTTACCAAAACCATTTGGTATTGGCTAAGAAATAGATTAGTCGATCAGTGGAATAGGTTAGGTTTAAAGGACAA
Organism: Sarcophilus harrisii; assembly: GCF_902635505.1. Taxonomy (NCBI): domain Eukaryota; kingdom Metazoa; phylum Chordata; class Mammalia; order Dasyuromorphia; family Dasyuridae; genus Sarcophilus; species Sarcophilus harrisii. The sequence goes on along the minus strand of NC_045427.1, from coordinate 416,978,894 downwards.
AACAGTCAATAACTATAGCAATCTAGTGTTTGACAAACCCAGAGACCCCAGCTTTTGGGATAAGAACTTACTGTTTAACAAAAATTGCTGAGAAAATTGGAAAATAGGATGGCAGAAATTAGGCATCGACCCACACTTAACACCATACACCAAGATAAGGTCAAAATGGGTTCGTGACCTAGGCATAAAGAATGAGATTATAAATAAATTAGAGGAAAACAGGATAATTTACCTCTCAGACCTGTGGAAGAGGATGGAATTTATGACCAAAGAAGAACTAGAGATCACTATTTTTTTTTATTTTTATTTTTATTTAATAGCCTTTTATTTACAGGATATATACATGGGTAACTTTACAGCATTAACAATTGCCAAACCTCTTGTTCCAATTTTTCACCTCTTCCCCCCCACCCCCTCCCCTAAATGGCAGGATGACCAGTAGATGTTAAATATATTAAAATATAACTTAGATACACAATAAGTGTACATGACCAAAACATTATTTTGCTGTACAAAAAGAATCAGACTCTGAATTATTGTACAATTAGCTTGTGAAGTAAATCAAAAATGCAGGTGTGCATAAATATAGGGATTGGGAATTCAATGTAATGGTTTTTAGTCATCTCCCAGAGTTCTTTTTCTGGGTATAGCTACTTCAGTTCATTACTGCTCCATTAGAAATGATTTGGTTGATCTTGTTGCTGAGGATGGCCTGATCCATCAGAACTGGTCATCATCTAGTATTGTTGTTGAAGTATATAATGATCTCCTGGTCCTGCTCATTTCACTCAGCATCAGTTCGTGTAAGTCTCTCCAGGCCTTTCTGAAATCATCCTGTTGGTCATTTCTTACAGAACAGTAATATTCCATAGTTTTCATATACCACAATTTATTCAGCCATTCTCCAACTGATGGACATCCATTCAGTTTCCAGTTTCTAGCCACTACAAAAAGGGCTGCCACAAACATTCGTGCACATACAGGTCCCTTTCCCTTCTTTATAATCTCTTTGGGATATAATCCCAGTAGTAACACTGCTGGATCAAAGGGTATGCACAGTTTGATAACTTTTTGAGCATAGTTCCAAACTATAGAGATCACTATTGACTACAAAATAGAAAATTTTGATTACATCAAATTGAAAAGTTTTTATACAAACAAAACTAATGCAGACAAGATTAGAAGGGAAGCAATAAACTGGGAAAATATTTTTATAGTCAAAGATTCTGATAAAGGCCTCATTTCCAAAATATATAGAGAACTGACTCTAATTTATAAAAAATCAAGCCATTCTCCAATTGATAAATGGTCAAAGGATATGAACAGACAATTCTCAGACGAAGAAATTGAAACTATTTCTAGCTATATGAAAAGATGCTCCAAGTCATTATTAATCAGAAAAATGCAAATTAAGACAACTCTGAGACACCACTACCCACCTGTCAGACTGGTTAGAATGATAGGGAAAGATAATGCTCAGTGTTGGAGGGAATGTGGGAAAACAGGGACACTAATACATTGTTGATGGAATTGTGAATACTCCAGCCATTCTGGATTCCATTTGGAACTATGCTCAAAAAGTTATCAAACTGTGCATACCCTTTGATCCAGCAGTGTTTCTACTGGGCTTATACCCCAAAGAGATATTAACGAAGGGAAAGAGACCTGTATGTGCACAAATGTTTGTGGCAGCCCTTTTTGTAGTGGCCAGAAACTGGAAACTGAGTGGATGTCCATCAGTTGGAGAATGACTGAATAAATTGTGATATATGAATGTTATGGAATATTACTGTTCTGTAAGAAATGACCAACAGGATGATTTCAGAAAGGCCTGGAGAGACTTACACGAACTGATGCCGAGTGAAATGAGCAGGACCAGCAGATCATTATATACTTCAACAACAATACTATATGATGACCAGTTCTGATGGACCAGGCCATTCTCAGCAACGAGATCAACCAAATCATTTCTAATGGAGCAGTAATGAACTAAACCAGCTATGCCCAGAGAAAGAACTCTGGGAGATGACTAAAAACCATTACATTGAATTGCCAATCCCTATATTTATGCACACCTGCATTTTTGATTTCCTTCACAAGCTAATTGTACAATATTTCAGAGTCTGATTCTTTTTGTACAGCAAAATAAGAGTTTGGTCATGTATATTTATTGTGTATCTAATTTATATTTTAATATATTTAACATCTACTGGTCATCCTGCCATCTAGGGGAGGGGGTGGGGGGAAGGAGGGGAAAAATTGGAACAAAAGGTTTGGCAATTGTCAATGCTGTAAAATTACCCATACATATAACCTGTAAATAAAAAGCTATTTTAAAAAATAAATAAATCTTCCCTCACTATCTTCTTTTTTGTCTATTCAAAAATGGAATGGGTGCCCCACCAAAAGGGAAAAAAAAAGTTGTAGATACTACGGTCCACCCCACCTCCAGCCAGTAGAAATCTTCAAGTGAACTCTGCAGGGTTACTTGTTGGTGATTCTTGTTCAGATACAGATTGACATTCCCACCTCTGAGATTCTGTGATTCTGTGGTATTTACTATCTCATTTTCCTCATCTTTAAAATTTGAGGATTAGAAAAAAGGATGTTAAGGATTCCTTTTACTCTAAATTCTTAGTGATTCTCAAAGTGTGATTGAAGCAGGCCCTAAGACCCTTTGGCAGGGGGAAGTCTGTAAAGTCAAGACTATTTCATAATAAGACTATGACAATATATTTAAAAATTCAATGTTATTTTATTTTCAGATCTGCATTCTTTTCCCTTCACTTCCTTTTCACTCTCCAATGAGAAAGCAAAGAAAAAACTAACCCTGTTGTAAACATGTATTATCATGTAGAACAAATTGCTACACTGACTATTTCCTGCAAAAAAATTATGTCTCAATCTGCATTCTTAGTTCGTCATCAGATTTCTGTCATGAGATAGGGGCTTGTTTCATCATGAGACCTCTGGAATTGTGGTTGCTGACCAGTTTCAAAGTTGTGACATTTTTATTTCAAATGAAGTAAAATATCATAACCAAGACCTAACCAAGGTTCTGCAGTTCAAACTGACTGGTGAGAGCCAGTTGTTAAATTTTCATTGTGACCATTTATACCTCAGAGATTTACAGAGCAGGGGTTGATTTACTGTTTTGTTAATTGTCTAAATTTAAGGAAATGATGAAGAAACTTAATAATGCAGATTAAATCTAAATGTTTAATGCCCATCATGCAGTTTAGGAGAGCAGGATTTGAAACACTGACCAGCACATCACTGGATATAACCCACTTTAATAAAAGCTCTTTGGGAATAATTTTTAATCAAATTAAATTAATTAAATTTTTTTTGGCAAAAAAACTTGAGAACTGTGGACTAGGCAATAGGAGTGTTAATGAAAATAAATATGAAATCTATCTCACCTACAGCTGAATTCCTTTATATGAAACTCAGGTCCCTTGTCAAGTCAAGAGCTTTGTTGATCCCTCAAGGTTCCTAGAAAAGGAATCTTTAAAGAGAGACTTATTGCAGGGAGAGGAAAGAGATGGAGACTCCTTCCTATGCTACTGAGGGAGAAGGGCATCAGAAAAGTCCCTTGATTCCTTTGAAATACTCAGGTGCCAGCTCCTACTGTACACTTGGAGCTGATCTCTTCATCTGTTTCTTCCTTCACTCAAAGTACTTTGTATTTATATGTATTTTATTTATTTCTTTTTAATACATATTGCTTTATGAATAGTGCTGGGAGAGAAAAATCAGGACAAAAGGGAAAAACCATGGGAGAGAAAAAACAAAATAGAAAAAAGAAGTGAACATAGTTTATGTTGATTTACATTCAATCTCCATAATCCCTTTTTTGGATGTAGATGGCATTTTCTGTCCAAAGTCTATTATTGAACTTGGGTATTTATATATTTTTTATACTTAATTAACTGATTCTCTTCTTTCCCATTCCCCACTAGACTGCAGGAACTGTTTAATTTTTGTTCTGGGATTTTTAGGAGATTTGTACAGTATCTGGCACATATTAGGTGCTTAATAAAGCTTTGTTGAATTGAACTGAATTGCTCAGGACCCAAATTTAAAGTGTCAGACTCTTGGTGGAGAAGGGACAAAGAGGATACCTGTTGCTTTTTTTCTTTTGCTGTGCCTAAGTGGTGTAATAGAAGGAGGAGCCAGGAGTCCTATTTAGCCACTGACTGTGTGATTACAGCAAATCTTGCCTTCCAACACAGAAAAAATGAAGATTTATAAATTTAGAGCTCAAAAGGATCTTAGAAGCATTTCCTCATTTTACAGAGAAGTGATTGAGATAGAGATATTTTAAATAATTTGCCTGATGTCACAGAGGTTACAGAGTTGGATTCAAATCTAGTCCCTTCTCCTCCAACTCCCAATCTAAGAATAATAACCTTATCCCTGCCTCTCTTATGTGGTTGCTATAAGAATGAAATGAACTAATAGATGAAAAAGCATCTTAAACATGTTAGGGATCAGTGTGATAGAAGGCGATTAGAAATCATTAAGAAGGCAATTTTAGGAGAATGGTGGAGTCAGAAAATAGATTCATATATTTATTTTTTCTTGGCTTCTCATATTTGTAGAAGGTGCACAACTGAAATAATGCCTCTGAAGTCAACTGGACTTGAATATAAAATTTGCCTCAGACACTTATTAGTTGTGTGATCCTAAGCAAGTCACTTAAAACTCATCTGTAAAATGGACTGGAAAAGGAAATGGCAAATATCTTTGCCAAATGGAATCTTGAAAAACTGGACATTATTAGTGGACTGAACAATAACAACAAAACTTGTAGGAGGAAAAAAGGAGAAAATGGCAAAATGTTTAGATGAAGATGAAATATTCCATTTAAAGACCTTAATCTTTTTGTTCAAATCAAGAAAATATAGCCTGAATCCCAAATCCCATTGGGATGGAACTCTTTTCTCATTGATAGAAATTAAGAACACTGATTTCTCAGTGAAAGATACTTCTCTCAAGAGAAGTCTTTGCATGTAAACTTTCTGTGGTTAATGAATGTAACTAAAAGGATGTCAGCTGTCTCTGATCCATTCCATATCAAGAAGAAATCACCTCTACAATACCCCAACAATTTTTCTTCCAGTCTCTGTTCTAGGGAAGGGGAACCCAATATTACAGCCATAGCTAGCAATTTTGATGTCCAGGGCAAGTAAAACACAGAATACCTGAGAGTGTCTCTCAGGTCAACATTGTAATTAATGATATGAGATAAATACAAGTGATAAGATAAATTCAAGGCAGCTAGGTGGCCCAGTGGATACATTAAGGAAGGAGAGAAGGAAGGAAGGAAGGAAGGAAGGAAGGAAGGAAGGAAGGAAGGAAGGAAGGAAGGAAGGAAGGAAGGAAGGAAGGAAGGAAGGAAGGAAGAGAGGGAGGGAGAAAAGAAGACCTGAGTTCAAATATGGTGTCAGGCATTTACTAACTGTGTGACTCTGGGCAAGTTACTTAACCCTGTTAACCTCAGTTTCCTCATCTGCAACATGAACTAGAGAAGGAAATGACAAAATACTCCAGTATTTTTGCCAAGAAAATGCCAAATGGGGTCACAGAGAGTCAGTCAAACACAACTGAACTGACAACAACAAAAAGATACATTCAATTGAGCATGAGGGGAGGTTCCAGGATCCCAAGGTTATCTTCCTACCCCTAACTCTGTGACACTTTCCTGTGAGGAGAGACCTAAAAATATAGCAGGAATTATTGCTAGACTAGTTGCTACTTTGGAAAATGGGAATAGGGTGAGGAATAGAACAGAAATATGGCTTATACCTGGTAGTATCCTACTTTAATTAGTTAAAGTTAAGCTAAGTAACTTTTTCACAACAGAAGCACAAATGCAATTGAAATGTAAATATTTGTATAATCTCTAAAAATAGTCCTTTAAAACCTTTTCTGCCCTTTTGTGCCTCTTTTATGACATTTAAAATGTTTTAGTACCCTAGGACAAAGTCCCAGTCACTTACTCCTGGTTATTACTCTGCTCACTTTTTCCAGTTTTGAACTAGACTGCTGCAATACATTTGCTCCTACCAAGTTTACTTTTACGTGCTTTTCTTTTACCAACTTCTTGGTTTCTGGATCTGATTTGTTGCTGGGCTGGGTCCCACAGTCCCTCTTCAGTGCTTCCCTGACACTTTAAACCTCACAGTCTGGAGGGTTAATCCCTTCTATTTCTAATACTCTTTATCACCTTACGGCTGGGAAAGAAGAGGCCCAACAGAAATAGAAATGACAGCAGGGCCATGTTCTCAGCTACCACATGGTGCCAGCCTGAGCAGGGAGGGAGGCTCCTGCTGTGATGGATACATGGGGCCATGTGTCTTGGCTTTGAGTAAAAGTGGGTCTCCAGGGAGGAGGCCTAAAGCAGGGGTTAGAACAATAGAACCAACCTTGGCTCACCAGCAGAAAAAGGGGCTTTGTAGTACAAATCAAATCCTTCTTTCACAAGCTGGCCCTTTGGAAACTCAGACAATAGCAATCCATGTCTTACCCCACCCAACCCTCCAAAAAACCTGCTCTCTGGTTCCTTCAACTGGTCTTCATGAGACTTGGTCTTCTCTAATTCCCCTACCATCCAGTTAAAATGAGATTGAGATAATATTATAAAAGCACGAAACACATATGGTCCATAGATGTCCATACTTGATAAATGCTTATTTTCTTTCCTTCCTTCCTTACAAATTATGCTCCCTTGGAAATACCCAAGCTTGCCAGTTTCCCTTCTAAAATGTGGTCCCCAGAATTATGCTCCAGATGTGGACCCAGGGAGAGGAGAGTGAAATTATCCTTCCCTGGTTCTGAACATGAGAAGCGTTCTGGGAAGCCATACCTATGGAGACAGATATACCTGTGTAGGTGCTACAACTACAGCTACTACACAGAAAGGAAAGTTCTTGCCACCAGCATTCTTGGTATTTTCTTAGGGTTCAACTTCAGAAACTGATGTGATTTTATCAGTGGCAATTATATCAAAGTATTAATATCTGCTTTGTCTCCTTTGTGGAAAGACCACAGTACTTTCCTACATGAGCTAGTTTGTCCATAGTTGTTTGCATGCTATAGCCCCCATTAGACTGGGAGCTCCTTGAGGACAGGGACTGTTTCTTGTCTTTTATTTTTTATTCCCAGCATTCAGCTCGGTGTTTTACATAGACCAAACACTTAATAGATACTTTATTCATTTACTCCTTAAGAAATTATTGGTGTGTTTATTTTTATATTAAAAATATTTACATATTACTTCCATTTCTGAGAAGTCTTGTAATAAAACAAAATAATGAAGTAATACTAATAATACAGTGATCTCATCTGAAAATGCAGGCAACACTCTAGAGTTTCCTCCTACCTCTTTATTTTTAAGAAGTTAACAGAAATGTATTTTTTCACTTGAACTTCCAAACCCATTAAAAATAAAAAACAAAGAAAAACAAATTGCTTTTTAACAAATATGCATAAGTAAACAAAATAAATTCTCCTAATGACTATATGCTATATACATATATATCTCTCTATACAGGCATATGCGGGTGACTATATATATATATATATATATATATATATATACATAATCCCATTGCTATACCCTAAAATCCATCATCTCTCTATAATGGATAGCATGCTTTATTATCATTAGTCCTTTAGAATACCATATGATCATTGTATTGATGATAGCTTCTATTAGTCTTTAAAGTTGTTTGTTACTGTCTTTGTGTAAATTGTTCTCCTGGTTTTGCTCATTTAATTTTTTATCAGTTGATAAATATCCTCGACATTGTTCATTTTTATAACATTGATATTATATCTAAATGTCCCTTTGAATTAGTTCATATAAATTTTTTCATGTCTTTTTGAAATCATCTATTTCCTCATTTTTTACAGCACAACAGCATTCCTTTCCATTCATATACCAAAATTTATACAGTTATTCCTCAGTTGATGGGCCTCCCATTAGTTTTCTTTCTTTTTTTTCTCTTTACTACTATAAAGAGTTGCTATAAATATTTTTTGTTCATATAGAACCTTTTCTTTCATCTTTGATCTCTTTTGGGCCTAGCAGTATTAGAGCTGTAACTTTTTGTGAATAATTTTAAATTGCTTTACAGAATAGTTGTGCCCATTCACAGGTCCACCAAGAAACAGTCAAATTGGCCTAGTCTTTCAGCCCCAGTGCCCCATGCTCTTAGCTGCTTCTCTACCCCAAGATAATTCCAGATAATATATATATATATATATATATATATATATATATATATATATATATATATATATATATGAGTCTCGAAGGAGAACATCACAATATTTAGTTTGGGGTTAATATTTCAAAATAGTTGCTTAACCAATTTCTGTTCTATTCCTTCCTTGATCATTCACTTCAATGATTGATCATAGGGCTTTCTATCTGATAATTATCTTAATTCTTGAATGGAAAGAGGATACTGCTCTTAGGTGGGTGGTGGATGCCAATTACCCTGTGGGGGGCACGGGAGAGGGATAGTGAAGCAATGATCTTAATTAGATAAGAATGAAGTTTGGTTTCCACTCTTGATCCTTGGATTTTAGCCTTTGTTCTTTACTTTTTGCACATTTTCAAACAGGAAAAAAATCTGGAAAGAATTTTTAGATCAAAGAAATATGTTTAGTTAATATTTTCAGTTGAACTAAGAAGGAGTTTTTTAAAAAATATGTTTCTACACAAAGGAAAGTTATGAGGAAAGTTCTTTGTAAACTTCAAAGTTCTATAGAAATGGGAGTTTCATTATTGCTGAGACAAGGACTGTCCTCCACATGTAGCATGGGGGTATCGTTGTGTAGTTTGAAGGGAGGGAGGATAAACATATCTAGCTTCTTTTTCTCCAACCCTTCTCCAAGGGAGACCTTAATTCCTGCCAGGAGAGAAGGAGATATATATGTACAGATGCTTGGCTACTTTCCTCTATTCGAAGAAAGAGGGTACCAGGTTAGAATCATATCTATCTGCTCCCTTAAATGTTATTAGTCTATGGTAGTGGTTCTCAAAGTTTTGTTTTCAGTATCTTTATCCTATTAAAAATTATTGAGGATCTCTCCAAAGTGTTTTTGTTTATCTGGGTTATATTTATCCACATTTACCATATTGGAAATAAAAATTATTTTTAATTTGTAGACCCTCTAAAAGGGTTTCAGAGATCCCCAGGATTCTCTAGACCATACTTTGAGAGCCACTGGCCTATGGGATGTAATTTTCAAATTCAACCTAACTTCTGATGGCTGTTTCACTAATCAGGGAAGCAAGACCCCAAGCTTTATTATGCTCAAGACTTGACTCCTTTCCTACCAAATACTAGTCCCACAATAAACATATATAGAAAGTATTTAGCTAAGAAAGTTATTGGTATTCAATTTGGTAGCAAAAAAGAAATCAGAGAAAGTGTTTATCAAAGATTATATTTGGAACAATCAGAGTGAAGGAGCTCTCCCACTGGTAATGAGGTAACTCAGCTCAACCAAGAGAGTCCTAGATCTTACCCAAGAGGAAGTTTACAAAAGTTTTTAGTGTAGCAATGTGGGGATACCCTGATGGAGACTGAGTTCCTCTCATGCTGGTCTCTTCCCAGAGTCTTATTTTTCTTTCAACAACGTGAAATAGGAATGTCATTATTTTTTTTTTCTCAAAGCTGGAAGCCAGAAGTGCCTGAAGAAACCATGGAGCCCAAATGGAATTGAAGACCAAAAAAAAGCTCTTCTCTCCTGCTCTTTCAACCACACCTGTCCCTCATTCAGGCTCCTATACCAATGAGCTTTGAAAATGTTTTCTATTATTCTTATAATTTCTCTTTTGCTACAAGTATTTATTAATCCTGCAAGCCCAGACTCCACACAAGGTGGGGATGGGGAGCTAAAAAGGTTAGGATTATAGGTGAATTCAAACTGGGTAACTTTAAATCTGGTTTAAATCTGGGAAGGAGGACATAGAGATCTACCACTATGATAGCTGAGTTCTCTCTTTCTGGAACAGAAATGTCAGAATTGTAAGAACATCCAGTCTAACACTTTCTTTTATAAATGGGGAAATTGTCATCCAAAGAGGGGGAAGTGATTAACAATCAAATCAGGACTCTTTCTACCACACAACAGCAGAATGTCTCCCTTGGTTCCCTTGACAATTTTAGATTAGATAACAGAGAGGATAGAATCGTCAGGATCATACCACAGGAGGATCTTTTGAAATTAATACCAATTGACACATGATTAAGGACATGCATGGTCAGTTTTCAGAGGAAGAAATCCAAACTATAAATAGCTATATAAAAAAATTCTGAACTACTCACATTAGAGAAAATACAAATTAGAGCATTTCTGAGAGTAGTTTGACAAAAAATGAATATGACAAATATAGGAAGGATTATGGGGAAACAGTATTATTAATACACTTAGTGGAAAAATGAACTGGTCCAGCAATTCTGGAAAGCAATTTGGAAATATGCTCCCCAAAGTTACATATCTTTTGATACAGCAATACCAACAGTAGGTCAAGGAAATCAAACAAATTGAAGAAGAAAAGAACACATCTATAAATATATTTATAGCAACTTTTTGTAGTGAAAATTGTAAATGAAAGGGATGTCTATAAACTGGGGAATGGCTGAACAAATTATGATATAAAAATATCATGAAATACTATTATGTAAGAAATAATGAAAAGGACAGTTTCAGAGAAACTTTCAAAGACTTGCACGAACAGATACAGAATGAGGTAAGTAGAACTAGAAGAACATTTTATCTAATAATAACTACATTGTAAAGACAAACAACTTTTGGAAGATTCAAGAATTCTGATTAATGTAATAACTAACCATGATTCCAGAGGGCTCACGATAAAACATTCTGCTCACCTCCAGAGAGAGAAATGATTGAAACTTTTTTTTTTCTTATGGCCAATTTGGAAATTTGTTTTGCTTGGCTATGGACATTTGTTACAAGGGTTTTGTTTTTCTTTCTTTTTTCAAGGAGGCAAGGAAGAGAAATGGGAAGAACAGAGGGCAAGTTTTCATTGATTCAAAAAACTCATAAATTTTTAAAATTAAGCTAACTTTAACTTATTATCCTGAAGAAAAGAAGATTTAGAGGGGATATGATTGCTTCCTTCAAATTATTTGTTAGCTAGAGCAAAGCTTCTTAAACTGTGGGTTGTGACCCCATATGGGGTCCTATAACTGAAAGTGGGGATCACAAAAGTTAAAAGATTTCTGAATGTAACAACCAAAAATTAATTCAAAATTAAATATGTAATGAATTTGAGGTGTTTCTGGCAGCACTTGCCTGTATTGCATCGTGTGATTTCACTGCAACCTTGGCTCTGAACACACAACATAAATACTTTGCACTGTGCATGCACAAATGCTGCCAGAAACACTTGAGCTCATATTAGAGATGTAATTGAATAAAAATTTCTTGGGTGAAAAGGGTTTGTGAGTAGAAAAAGTTTAAGACCTGACCTAGAGGAAGGATTATTTATTCTACTTGGCCTAGATGAAAGAATTAGGAACAATGGAGAGAAATTGTTAAAGAAACATATTTTGTAAAATAAAAATGCTCCAAACAACTACTAATAAGATAAATGAAAATTAAAGCTTAGATTTGTTTTGCTTGACTATATTTACTTGTTACAAGGTTGTTTTGTTGTTTTTTTTTAATAGAAGAAGAGGTTTGGGAGAAAGGAAATAGCAATAGAAGTCAAAAAAGTAGAAAAGAATGAAAAGAGAGCCAATGGAGCATTAAAAAAAAATACACAGAAGAGAGTAGAAGAAATTAAAGATATACATAAGAAAGATTTTTTAAATGAACATGTTGAGTTCAGTATATATCTATTTAAAAATTAACCTAAAAATAGTGAAAATTTCACTTTTCATGTGCAATCCTCCTTCAGTTTTGTTTTACTTTGTTTGCTCTGTACTTATAAATGTTGACTTGTGTTTTGGAGTTAAAGCTAGTAAAAAAGATGTTGGAGCTCATGGCCAACATATATGTCCTGGCTTCACAAGTTGAAAATGGCTTGTGAAAGCTAATTGTACAATATTTCAGAGTCTGATTCTTTTTGTACAGCAAAATAACAGTTTGGTCATGGTATACTTATTGTGTATCTAATTTATATATTAATATATTTAACATCTACTGGTCATCCTGCCATCTGGGGGAGGGGGTAGGGGGTAAGAGGTGAAAAATTGGAACAAGAGGTTTGGCAATTGTTAATGCTGTAAAGTTACCCATACATATAACCTGTAAATAAAAAGATATTAAATAAAAAAAAAAGAAAAGAAAAGAAAATGGCTTGTGAAGCAATAATCGGAGTTCAGGAAAAATATTAACTGAAATAAATAACTGCATTATTTAAATTTGGTGTAAAAATCTTCATATAGGTGACAAAGTCTTGAAAAAAAACTTTTGTATGCATGGAACACACAAAATAGTAACTTACTGGTCAACTTTCTAGTTTCCAAGTAATCCCCAGAGAAGATCCAGGGCTATACAAAGATGATGCACCAGAACTATCTTATACTTCTTGGGGAGTGAATCAAACTTCCTGATATGTTTTCAAACTGTAACAATGGCTACTTAGTTAAATGGATTCCTAGAAAAGGGGTTTATCTGCCTACTGCTGAACAATAGAACTAGATAGTACTTTAGAAAATTATGATACTAATGAAAATGAATGTATTGTTACCTTCAAAAGTTCAAGAAGGTATCTTTGATTGTCAAAAGTCAGCTTTTTTGAGCTAGAGAAGGAATTGGCAAATCACTTAAGCATCTTTGCCAAGAAAACCCCAGATAAGGTCACAAAGAATCTGAAATGACTGAACAACAATTCTTTCCTCTCTAAAAAGTACGTTGGTCATATAAGATGGCTCTCTGGGAGGGATAGGGAGAAGGATACATATGATATTGTAAAGAACAGAAAATATTAATAAAAGCTTATTTTAAAAAATACCAGTTCAGTTAATGCGGTAGTATTAAACCAGAAGCACCTTCATCTTTTCCTAATAATCCAACTGAAGGAAGTTTACCCATAGGATACTGTAATCAATTGAGCATCTCTATGAGCTGTTACCATTACATAATATTAATAATTAAGTAGGTAGGAGTTTAGGAAGTCAGGATAAGAATATCATACTATTAAGCCAGTGATTAGGTTTACATAAAATGTACCAGGAAAAACAGGAAAGTCTATTGGCCAAATATGACCAAACATAATTCTCTAATAGAATATATATAACATGTGGATGTTTAAAACTGCATTTTGCTTAAGCTTTATGTTATTCATTATTCTTATTATTGAAATACATTTTCATTATTTATAAAATATTGAGACATATATATTGTTTAATCATACAGCTTATGTATGATTTATTTGATATGTAATTCAGTATATTATTGTAATATACATATATTATTGCTATACATGTGCATAATATTAGTATATTATTGCTATACATGTATATACAAGATTAGAATATATGACTTATATTTGATTACTCTGTGGCTAAATAATTCTCTTTCCAGAGAAAAATACTTGGGGGAAAAACACAGTTTTAAAAGGACCTGAATGAAAGCAGCTCCTTAGAGAAAAAGGATTTATTAAAGGCAAAGATTGCCAAAATGTCTTGTTTCCTACCAACTCATTTACATATGACATTTGAAACGAAGAAACTCCAATAACTAGAACTTTTTTGACAACTATGGGAAGATGATACATTGCTTATTTAGGTAATAAATGACAGAAATGTCAAGTTTGGCTTCTCAATCAATCTGAGGTAGATTTGAGTCACTTTACAGGAAGAGACCTTGTTTTGAGGTAGGACTCAGTAACTGAGTAAGAGACTGGAGTTAATGATCACAGAATTTGGTTCAATACCAGTAAAGAAGTTGAGGGTAGGAGACAACCAGAAGCTGGGCGAAGAAAGAAATAGGCTACTTGAAACATAAGAAAAAAGCAAGAAGAAAAAGGCAGCTGTTGACCTGAGACCATTGGTTGGAGAAAGGCAGATTGTGTAGTTACTGCTAGGAATTAATCTAAGTGGAGAAAAGCTCTGATAAAAGGGCTAGCTGAAAGAAAGAAGAAATCTCCACTGTTTAAAGAACTGTCTGGGCAAAGAAAAGACTATATAGCCTTAGCCTTTACTGTCATCTACAAGGTGAAAGATGGAAATCCCTTAGAGATTTATTTGTCTTGCTCTTTATACCAATTCTGGCTTGAGAGAGAGGAAAAACTCTTAGAATCTAGTGAACAGACCTGGATAGCTCTGTGGAATCCAGACTTAGATGAATTGTTTTGCCAAAAGTACCAACACTTCCTCAGAGCTGAGTCAAAGGAGCAGATCTGCAAAACTCTGTAAACACCAGCCTGAAGGTTTCTGATTTCACTGAAAGTACTTAACATTGCTTTTTTGGACAAAAAATAGCAGCCAGCTGAGAAGCACTGTAATTTTAACCAGCAAGAGAGCAGAACAGCCCAGAAGATGAGAGGCCCCACATAGCAGATGATGTGTGGTATAGATTATTTAAGGAGATCAAGAACATCTGGGTCTACAATCTGGAGGTATAAGTTGCCCCAAGCACATAAATTTCCTTTCTTATATGCTTCCCTTCCCTCCACTAGTTTATGCTCACTCTCCTCTACAGAGGGAGATTGATGGGAGAGTATAAAGCAGGTTTATAGGTGGACTATTATAATTAGTCTTACTTTTGTTGTTTAGTAAATGTTTCACGATTAAGAGTTAATGATACTTTCTTTGCTGATTTGCTTAAATAGTAAGCACACCAGTGGGGGCTCAGGAGTTGGGTTAATGAGGAGTAAAAGTATGTTTCTCTATACCAGGGTTACCTGTAGGATTCTGAGAGTGAGTTGTAACTAAGAGAAGCCACCATTTGGCTGCTTCCCTGCCACACCCCACCACAAATGCAAGTTGTGGTGAGCCAAACCTAAAGAGAAAAAAATGCTTTTCTTATACCTACTCTTTTTTTTTTTTTTAACAATTTAAATGATGTATTATTCTTATTTTTTGTTTTTTTTTTATAGTTTTTATGTTTCCAAATATATGCAAAGATAGTTTTCAACATTCACCTTTGCAAAACCTTATGTTCCAAATTTTTCTCCCTCCCTCCTATCCCCTTCCACAAACAGCAAGCAATCCAATTCTTCTCAATATATTTCCACATTCATCATCACAAGAAAAATCAGATCAAAAGATGAAAAAAAAACGAGAAGAAAAAACAAGCAAACAAATAACAACAATAGCAACAATAAATGAAAATATGCTTTGATCTTCATTCAGATTTCATAGTTCCCTGTCTTGATATAGATGGTTCTCTCCATCCGAAGTCTATTGGAATGTTCTTGAATCACCTCATTGTTGAAAAGAACCAAGTCAATCACAGTTGATCAGCAATCTTATTGTTGCTGAAAACAATGTTCTCTGGGTTCTACTCACTTCATTTTGCATCAGTTCATGCAAGTCTTTCCAGTTTTCTGAAATCAGCCTGCTCATCATTTCTTACAGAAGGATAATATTCTATAACATTCATATACCATAATTAATTCAGGCATTCTCCACTTGATGGGAATCCCTTCAGTTTCCATTCCTTGCCACTACAAAAAGAGCTGGTACAAACATTTTTGCACATGTGGGTCCTTTTCTCCTTTTTATGATTTCTTTAAGATACAGACTCAGTAGAGACATTGCTGGATGAAAGGGTATGCACAGTTTGATAGTCCTTTGGGCATAGGTCCAAATTGCACTCTAGAATGACCATACCCCCTCTTTTAAAAAGATACCTTTTCTTACTCTTCCTCTAGTCCCACCTTCCAATTTGCCCCCAGGGCTTCATAAAATACTTTGTACCTATAAGATATGTTTTATATTGTATTTTATACTTACCTATATTTGTATTTTATTCTTTTAATGTACTGTGAATTGAGTAAAGACAAGGATTGTATCTAAACCTTAAATCTTCTCTAGTGCCCAAGATAGAACATCCCATGAAACAGAAAATAAGTATTTGACAAATTGTTGTTGTAAAATTGAATTGCTAGTCATTTACCAAGCCAATTAGTCAGTCAACAAATATTTATTAAGCAGTTACTATATGCCAGGACCTATACCTAGTTATAAAGAAAAACAAAAATGTTGTTCCTGCCCTTGAGGAGTCCACATTCTGATGTGAGGAAAAATGTAATTATTTATACACATATACATAATTATATACATACAACATTATACAGAGTCGATAGAAGATAATATCCTAGGAAAGGAGGCAAAAGGGAAGTTAGGAAAGGCCTCTTGAAGAAGAAAGCTAAGTAAAAGGTGAAGGATGGGAACATTTCAAGCATCAGGGACAACTACTGAAAAAGAAAGGAGTCCAGTGGATGGGCATCCACTCCTTTTCCAATTCTTTGCTACCACAAAATGTATTTTTTTAAAAAATATACTTATGTGTATGATATATATATATATATATGTATATATATATACATATATATACATACATACATTGGATGGTATCCAATGAATAAAGGAAAGTGTAAAAAGACTGAAAAAGTAGAAAAGGGCTAGGTTGTGATGGATTTTACATGTCAAACAAAAGGTGATATTCTTTAACCAATGAGTTTTGTTAAGCCCCAGATATGTTTAGACCTGAGTTTATGGAAAATCACTTTGGCAGCTGAATGAAAGATGGATGAAAGTGAAGGGAGATGGACATGAGATAATTAGAAAGTTATTGAAATAGTCTAGATGAGAGTGTATACCACATTGGAGTTATGTATATAAATGGAGAGAAAGCCAAAAAAAAAAAAAACCAAAACATTTAATGGTAGATTGAATATATGCAATAAGTGTAAGAAGTCAAGAATTATCCTGAGTTTGTAACCCTGGGAGACTAGGAGAATGGTGTATCTTCAACAGAATAGGAAAGTTGGGAAGAGATGAAGAGTTAGGGGAGAAAGATAATGAATACTTTTTTAGACACATTGAATTTATAAGATACTTACCAGGCATCCAATTTAAGATGTCCAAAAGGCAGTTGACTATATGGGACTGGTACTCTAGGGAGGGATTAGGGGAGATATACAGATCTGGGAATCATCTGCACAAGGATGGTAATTGAATGGGGGTTGATGAGGTCACTAAATGAAATTGAGTAGAGAAAGAAGAGAAGAAGGTCCAGGAGCATTTACTATTAATGGGCAGTGCAAGAACAAAGATCCAGCAAAGAAAACCAAGAAGTATCCATCAGAGACTTAAGAGTCAACAATGTAACTAAAACCTAGAAGAAAGAAAGTATCTAGGAGGAGATGGTGATCCAGAGTGTCAAAGACTACACAGAAGATAAGAAGGATGAGAACTGAGCAAGGGCCAAGGGATTTGATAATTAGGCAAACATTATTCATTTTGAAGAGAGCACCTTCAGTGGAATGATGAAGCAGGAAACTAACTCACAGAGGATGTAGAAGTACTTCAATCTAGATGGCTCTCTAAAAGAGTTTACCCAAGAAAGGAAGGAGAGATTCAGATGAAATACTCTGCCTGGGTGTTATACAGGAAACAAAGATGAGTAAGAATGATCCTCTATCAGCTCTCAATTTAGTAAAGGAAATAGGATGTGGACACATATAGTGGCATTTGGTTAATTTATTTTTAATACATTTTGTTTTATGAATTATGTTGGGAGAGAAAAATCAGAGCAAAAGGGAAAAACCATGGGAGAGATTTTAAAAAAACAGAAAAAAGAAGTGAACATAGGATGTATTGATTTATGTTCAGTCTCTTTAGTTCTTTTTCTGGATGCAGATGGCATTTTCTGTTCAAAGTCTATTGGGATTGCTTTGGATCACTGAACTACTGATTAGAACCAAGCCTTTCATAGTTGGTCATCATACATCCTTGCTGTTATTGTGTACAATGTATTGCTGATCCTGCTTGTTTCACTCAGCATCCGTTCATGTAAATATTTCCAGGTCTTTTTATAATAAGCTTGTTCACCACTTTTTATAGAACAATAATATTCCATTACTTTCATGTACCACAACTTATTCAGCCATTCCCCAATTGATGGGCATCCACTCCTTTTCCAATTCTTTGCTACCACAAAATGTATTTAAAAAAAAATATACTTATGTTCATGATATATATATATACACATATATACATATGTGTATATATGTGTGTGTGTGTGTGTGTGTATTTAATGGTAGGTACTATTTCCTATTTATATTTTAATTGCCTGGCACATACTAGATACTATATAGATACTAGGTGAATTGCATAGTCCAGTTGATAATTGATGAGGACTTGGTCTGATGAGGTCCTGAATGATGGATGTGATGAGTAGAGAAAAACTGAAGCATTGGTAAAAATTATTCCCTGATTTCACGGCAGGAAAAAGACTCATAATCCATGGTCCCACTCTCTGTGAAAGCAATCCAGTCAGAAATCTAAATTATGTCAAGTCCCTGAGGCTAAATTTTCCCTATAAAATAGTTTATGGCTCATGGCTTTAACACTACCCTCCTTTGGATCAGTCCTCCATGGCACTCTGCCCCTTGGTGTCTTTCCCCTTACCTTTCCACCATACCACATGGTATCTCTTCTCATCGAATTATGTTTCTCAACCCCACTTCTCCTCCTTATAGCTAACTCTTTTAGGGTGTTCAGTCCCTTTCAGTATTTAGCCTGCCAGCTAAGGGCATGCCCCAATCTCATGAGGTGCTCCCTTTCTACTGGGTAACTGTGAGTTCCACTAAGGAAATTGTCTTTTTTTTTTAATTAAAATTTAACTTTATTTTTTATCATTTTTATTCTTTAAACAAATACTTTACCATGACAGAAATGGATATTTCTGGTATCTTACTCTTTCCTATATTCAATCCTTTAGTTTGCCTCTTTTTAAAAAATTAATTCATTAATTAATTTTTAATATATATATTGCTTTATGAATCATGTTGGGAGAGAAAAATCAGAACAAAAGGGAAAAACCACGGGAGAGGGGGGAAAAAAGGAGAAAAAAGAAGTGAATAAAGCTTGTGTTGATTTACATTCAATCTCCATAATCTTTTTCTGTATGCAGATGACATTTTCTATGCAAAGTCTAGTGGGATTGTCTTAGATCACTGAAACTGTGAGAAGAACCAAGCCTTTCATAGTTGATCGTATAGTTTTACTTTTATTGTGTACAGTGATATTCCTGGTTCTGCTTGTTTCACTCAGCATCAGTTCATGTAAACCTTTCCAGGCCTTTCTATAATCAGCTTATTCATCATTTTTGGGAACTTGTCTTTTATGTGTTCTCTCACTCTATTTCATATTTACCATAATTTTGTCTGTAATGTCTTCCCTAAATAAATCTACCTTTTGCCAAAGAGAATAGCCATTATGACTTCTTCACATGACTGAACCCCAACATTTGGTGTCTACAGCCACATCAGGTCTAGGGTTGGAGGCCTTAGTTTTCTTATCTTTAAAATAAAAGCATTGGCAGGAAAATAATGTAAGTGGAAAGAACCACATGAGTGAAAAAATTAAAATTAAATTTGTATAATTATGATTAGCCCAGTTCCAAAGTAGTGGGGTTCTTTTAGATGAGAGCCTACAGCTATAGAATACTATATATGTATATAAAAATATACATATACATCCATAGATATGTGTGTATGTATATGTAGCCAGACAATTTTATTGAATTGCTTCTTCTCTCCCCTCTTGCTTTCTTTTTTATTCCTTGTCATAGGGCTCACTGAGCAGGGGAGGATGGAAGGATATATTTAAAAATAAAGGTGATGTCAAAACTAGGTGGCACAATGGATAGAACTCTGAGCCTGGGGTCAGGAAGATGTGAATTCAAATTTGGCTTCAGATACTTACTAACCATATGATCCCAGGAAAGTCACTTGACCTCTGACTCAGTTGCCTCATCTGTAAAATGGGAATAATATAGCACCTATCTTCCAGGGTTGTTATAAGAACCAAATGAGATAATATTTATAACATACTTGGCATAGTACTTGGCACATCAGATGAACATAAATGTCTAGCTATTATGATTATTAAAATTAAAGATACAAATAGTTTTTGCTTAAAATATTTTATTTATTTATAATAATAGCTTTTTATTTTAAAAATACCAGCAAAAATAGTTTTCAACATTCATTTTTGTAA